>NC_132913.1:115339426-115643676 GCF_047675955.1 Chlorocebus sabaeus | reverse complement strand
CAACACCCGACCTCCAACATTGGGAATTACATTTCAACATGAGATTTGGAAGGGATAAACATCCAAACTATATCATTCTGCCCCTAACCCCCAAAATCTCATATCCTTCTCACATTGAAAAATGCAATCATCACTTCCCAATAGTCCCCAAAAGTCTCAACTCATTTCAGCATCAACTCGAAGTCCAGTGTCCAAAGTCTCTTCTGAGACTCAAGGCCAAGTTGTTTCCAGCTATTAGCCTGTAAAATCAAAAACAAGTTATTTACTTCCAAGATACAATGGAGGTACAGGCGTTGGGTAAACATTCCTATGTCAAACAGGAGAAATTGGCCAAAAAAGGGGTAATAGGCCCCATGTAAGTCTGAATCCCAGCAGGGCAGGCATTAAGTCTTAAGGTTCCAACATAATCCTTGATTTTATGTCCTGCATCCTGCTTCAAGGGGTGGGCTCTTATGACCTTTGGCAGCTCCACTCCTGTGGCTTTGCAGGGTGCAGTCCCCATGGCTAATCTCACAGGTTATAGTTGAGTGCCTGCAACTTTTCCATGCTGAGGTTATAAGATGCTGGTGACTCTGCCATTCTTGGGTCTGGAGGACAGCAACTCCCTTCCCACAGTTCCATTAGGCAGTTCCTTGGTGGGGACTCTGTACAGTGACTTCAATCCCACATTTCCCTTCAGCACTTCCCAAGTAGAGTTTCTCTGGGGGCTTCTGTTAAGGCCTTCTACCTCTAGGCACCCAGGTTTTCCCAAACATCCTCTGGAATCTTGGTAGAAGTTGGCAACCCTCCTTCACTGTTGCATTCTGTGCACCTGCAGGCTTAACACAACATGGAAGCTGCCAAGGCTTACAGCAGCTTACATTCTCCAAAGCAGCAACCAGAGATGTACCTGGGGCCCTTTGATGTGTGGCTGGAGCAAAGAGGCAGGGATGTAGGGAGCAGTGTCCTAAGGCTGAGCAGGGCAGTGGTGCCCTGTACCTGGCCCCTGAAAGCTTTCTTTCCTCTTAGGCCTCTGGGCCTGTGATGGGAGGGACTTCCTCAAAGATTTCTAAATTGGCTTCAAGGCATTTTTTCCTTGAATATTACCATTTAACTTCCTTTTTGTCATGCTAATCTCTTTAGCAGGTGGTTCCTCCACAGCCTGCTTGGATTCTTTCTGTACCACTGGGCCAGGCTGCAAATTTTCCAAACTTTTATGCTCTGCTTCCCTTTTAAATATGAGTTTCAACTTTAAGTCATTCCCTTGCCCCTACATCTAACTGTAGGCTGTTAGAAGCAGTCATGCTGCAACTTGAACACTTTGCTCCTTAGAAATTTCTTCTGTCAGATACCCTACATCATTACTCTTAAGTTCATACTTTCACAAATCCCTAGAGCATGGACACAATGCAGCCAAGTTCTTTGCTAGGGCATAACAAGGGTGACCTTTGCTCCATTCCCAATAACTTTCTCATTTGCATCTGAGGCCTCCTCAGCCTGGGCTTCTCTGTCCATATTTCTGTCAGTATCTTGGTCACAACCACTCAACAATTCTCTAAGAACTTTCAAACTTTCCAAACTCATTTTCCTGTCTTCTTCTGAGCCCTCTCAACTTTTCCCACCTGTCCCCATTACCCAGTTCCAAAAATACTTCCACATTTTCAAGTATCTTTATAGCAATGCCCCACTCCTCAGTGCCAATTTTCTGTGTCAGTACATTTGTGTTGCCATGAAAGAATACTTGAGACTGGGTAATTTATAAAGAAGAGAGGTTTTAATTGGATCATATTTCTGTCGGCTGTACAGGAAGCATGGCCCTGGTATATGTTCAGCTTCTGGTGAGGCCTTGAGAAGCTTACAATCATGGCAGAAGGTAAAAGGGAGCCAATGCATCACACGGTGAGAGAGAAGAGGAAAGTGTCATACTCTTTTAAACAACCAGATCTTATATAAACTAACTGAGAACTCACTCATCACTAAGCAGATGGTGCTAAGCCATTCATGAGGGATCCACCTCCATGACCCAAACACCTCCCACAAGGCTCCATCTCCAACTTTGGAAATTACATTTCACCGTGAGATTTGGAGAGGATAAACATCCAAACTATATTGTCTTAGCACTTCTTGTTTTTTATATGTCTTTTATTCTGTTTGTTCCTCTACTCCTGCTTAACTTCTTTCTTTTGTATGAAGTGAATATTTTCTAGTGTAACATTTTAGTTTCCAGAGCAATTTTTACTGTATTTTAAAAATATTTTCTTAGTGGTTGCTGTAATACTTACCATTTACAATTCAACACCCCAGAATACATGGTATACATAACACTTTAGATGTATACCAACTTAATTGTAGAAAGATAGAAACGTTACTTCTAGTTTATGTGTTTTTAATGTTATTAATACTACATCTATATATATTCCTAATTCAACAGTACATTATTATAATTTTATGCCTATTAAAGAATCCAAGAAAAGAATAGAGAGGAAGTATACATTTATAAATTTTTTTATATTTACAATTTGCAGGTCTCTTTCATTTTTCTTGTGATTTTATTTTACCTGGTCTCATTTTCTTCACTGCAATACAACTCAGTTCTATCCCCTTTCTTTGCGATGTGTTTGTCAAATGTATTACATTTCTATATGTTATAAGTCTAAGAATACAACTTATGCATATTCTTTTTAAGAAATTGCTTTTTGAATCAGCTAAGAATTTTTCAGCAAGTTTGTAGTTTTTAGATATTATTCCTTTCAAATATTTGCTGTTCCTCTCTCTCCCCTCTCTCTGATATTCCCATTGTATGTAGTTGGTGAACTTAAAGTGTGCCACATTTCTCAAAGTCTCTGTTCATTCTATTTTCTCTCTGTTTTACAGGTTGCATATCCCTATCAATCTCTCTTTTAAGTTCACTGATTATTTCTTCTTCCAGTTCAAATCTACTGTTGAGCTCTCCTATTAAATTTTTCATTTTATTATACTTTTCAATTCCAGAATTTTCATATGACTCTTTTAAATAATTTCTCTCTTTTTATTTATATATTCTTAATCTGATGAAACCTTGCCCTCGTACTTACCTTTGTTTCTTTAAGCACTATTTCCTTTAGTTCTTTGAACATATTTGTAGCAACTATTTTGAAGTCCTTGTCTGTTAAAGCTGACATCTCACAGTCAGCTTCTGTGGGCTGCTATTTTTTTCTTGTGTATGGGCCACATGTTCCTGTTTCTTTGCATGTCTCATAATTTTTTTTTTTTGGCTGAAAACTGGACATTTTAGATAACATATTGTCTTTATCCAACAACTCTTGGTACTGACTCCATTCCCTTCTCTTTAGGGCTTGTTTTGTTGTTCCTTAATTTTTCATTTGCTTTGTAATTTGGCTAGGTTATTTTAGTGAAGTCTATTTCCCCCATGCAGTGTGAAGCCTTTGGTATGATTCCTCAGAGGACATAGCCTTGAAACTTTGTCCAGCCACTTAGGATGGCACTGGTCTTAGCATGGGTCTCTTTGACTGTGTCTTTTCTCGATCTTTCTTTTTGCCTGTCTAGTTCATTTGGTATTACAGCACTGAATGCTTGACCTCACTATTTGCCAGGTGATTGTGCTATCATTGTTTTCAACAATGCCCTGGGGTACAAATGCTCAGCAATCTGATCCAATTAAATTTCAGCAGGGGTTACTTTTGTAGCTAGCCTTTGAGTTTTGTTCTGACCCCGAGGGCTCTTCTTAAGCTGTCTCATTCCCTGGTTCTCTCTAGGGCACTAGCTGGCCAATGATTTAGTTTGCTGCTCTTAATTAACTGGGGCTATTGTTTTTGAGAGAACCCTTAGGCTTGAACTTTCCCAGACTCAGTTTCAAATACACTTAGTTCCTTGAGGAGAGCTTCAGAGATCTCTTTCACAGACTATATTTCCTCCTGGGCAAACTCCCTGAACCACTACCCTGGGCACGAGGTAGACTGGTATCCTCTGGTGTCCAGTTTGACTCTCTTAGTGTGGAACCTCTTCCCTCGAGCAAATTTGAGTGAGGTTGGTCATGGCATTCTTACCCTGACATATCTGGGGTGGTAGCTCAATCTTATGGGTAGGACCTAGATGAAAAAAAGGAGTCCCTAGCTTCTTGGCTTCACTCACTAAGGATTTAGTATCTTCAATTTGGAGTTAAAAGGGATGAGAAATGTGAGTAGCCTCTGCTTCCCAGCAAGATAGAGTAATTCTTGGTTGGGAGTTGAGGGGAGAGAACGCACCATCTTCTTAGATGCCCAGATGGAGCTTCTGTCAAGTTGCACTGGGAAGAGGGGAGGCAAGGGAAAGAAGGGAGTGGGTTGTGATTTAACTTTCACAGACTCTCTCTTCTAGCGGAGATTTAGTCGATTTTCTTGAATAAATATTTCTTCATTTTCTATATGCCCTTAGTGAAATTTCCAGATATTATATTTGTTTTCATAATGTTTTGTCAATTTTTTTGTTTCACTGGGAAGCTGGTCCTCAGAGCTCTTCACACTGTCACTGCAGACCTGAAACTCACTACTTTCTCCATTTCCAGTTCTTTTCACTGTATATTACATGCCTGGCCTTTGGAGATGTTTGAGTTTACAACTGAGGCAGGGTTTGTAAATAAAGAGTAAGCAGTTTCATGTCTTCTGTGAGAGGTAGTGTAATATCCTTTAAGCATTTAGCCTCCTTGAGGATATGGCTGGCCTCTCTCATGAAAGTTAAGGCACCTAATGTCAATGAGGAAGAGCATCTCATTTTTGCATAAAGTTGACAAGTGAATGTTTGTGAAAAGAGGCAAGATTTTTCCCACACACAAAAAAATCAGGGTTCCTTATAATACATGGAGTCCAACTTCAAAATATATTTTTGTTAGTCTTATTCTGAAAACCTGTAATGGAGGTCACTTAATGTCCAGAGCAGCCATTAAAAGCCTTTTTCAACAGCATTGATGGTTTAACTTTAAAAATGCAATTTCAAGATAAGCCCATGAAATAGTTTGTAAAATGTTGCCCTTAATATGACATGTGTTGACTTGTAATACAATTGTCAGCTAAAAGCTACTTAGACATTAAAGGAGAATTGTCAAATGGTGGTAAATGTTGCATAACTAGAATTGAGTCATTCTCTGTAGTACCAACTGGACAGAAGATGAAATTGTCTATTGATGCCATTCATGTTTTCCAACATAATCATGTTATTGGCCTACAAGAGAGCTTAGTCCTATATCCTTGAAGTCATCAGAACATTTACCTATTTTCAACCAGAAATCCACGGATAAATATATCTGTATCAAGTAAAGTTTACTGCAATTTAGTCTAATAACAGTGACAAGTCATGTGAGGTAGGTACAGGCAAACAAAAATAAACATGATATTAAAGTTAAGAGTGATAGTTATTACCACAAATTCCCAAGTGACTTTACTATGTGAGCTCAAAATTTTAAGACCTTTTCCAAATGCTTATTCGTTGTTCTCAACAGTACAGTATTGGAATAAAGGGATATTTTGCTTAATTAATGAGAAGAGCATGATTTTTCTGCCTTTACATATATACATTTTACACTTCAGCGTGGTATTCTGATAACTCAGCAGATCTCTGCTGTTCTGGCACTTAGTCTGTGAAAACACATTCTGTTGAATTAATTACCTAAGAGACAAAAGAACTAGAGGTGTATTTTTGGTTTATCTCAGTAACAGCAAAGGAAATTCATCAATCAATGCCACAAGCTTCAAATCACTCTTATGACAACTCAATTTTATTGACTATTTTTCTTCCTTCGGTAAGTTCGCCTGCAAAGATGCATTTTTTCTCTGTTCAATCCAGCACTTTCTCATTCTTCACCTAAGCAGAGATCCCTTTGATCTAAAGAACAAGGAAAGGCAAAAAAACTGGACCCAAGCCTTGTTCATGTGCCTGAAAACAAAAGGGGAAATTAATTTGCTTAGGGAAAGTTCACTTGGGTTTTGAGCATATGAAAGCACTTCTCAAAATTAATCAATGGTGAACATTTCAGAGATGGCCTAAAACAAAGCTCCACAGGACATTTAAGATGATACAAAATTAATGGATTCCTGTGGTGCATGAAAATTTACATCACATCATTTGTTTGAAAACAAAACAAAACTTATACCAATTTATAATAAACAATATTTATATATAAATGTATAAAAACATGAAGTGAATGGATCTATTTTCTTAGTTTGTTAATAATTATAGGAAAAATTCATGCAGCCTTTAGACTTAGCAGTTTTGAGTTGTGCAGAGACTACCTTTCGGTTTGTAGTCATGCTCTACTGTTGATATAACCATTATTAACTATAGTAACATTTGGAATATAACATTTTTAATACTAATTATTAATGTCAGGAGGCCATTATGAACATGCACTGCCTATGAAAGATGAAATGGACTTGGATTTGCCAGTCATTCCTTTGAGAGGCAGATGGCAGAAGTTTTTTTAAACACCATTGCATTCTATAAGCATCCTCTAGTAGGCATCATTTCTTTCTTTTTTTTTTACTTTAAGTTTTGGGCAGTACATGTACAGAATGTGCAGGTTTGTTACACAGGTATACGTGTGCCATGGCGGCTTGCTCCACCTATCAACCCATCATCTGGGTTTTAAACCCTGCATCCAGTAGCTATTTGTCCTAATACTCTCCCTCCCCTTGCCCTGCACCTCCCGACAGAACCCAGTGTGTGTTGTTCCCCTCCCCGCGTCCATGTGTTCTCATTGTTCAACTCCCACTTACGAGTGAGAACGTGTGGTGGTTGGTTTTCTGTTCCTGTGTTAGTTTGCTGAGAATGATGGCTTCCAGCTTCATCCATGTCCCTGCAAAGGACATGATCTCATTTATTTTTTCATGGCTGCATAGTATTCCATGGTGTATATGTGCCACATTTTCTTTATGCAGTCTATCACTGATGGGCATTTGGGTGGGTTCCAAGTCTTTGCTATTGTAAATAGTGCTGCAATAAACATACGTGTCCTTGAGTCTTTATAGTAGAATGATTATAATCCTTTGGCTATATATTCAGTAATGGAATTGCTGGGTCAAATGGTGTTTCTGGTTCTAGATCCTAGATGACCATCAAAAAGTAGGCAAAGGATATGAACAGATACTTGTCAAAAGAAGACATTTATGCGGCCAAAAAAAATATGAAAAAAAAGCTCATCAACACCAGTCATTAGAGAAATGCAAATCAAAATCACAAGGAGATACCATCTCACGCCAGTCAGAATGGCGATTATTAAAAAGTCAGGAAACATAGATGCTGGCGAGGCTATGGAGAAATAGGAACACTTTTACACTGTTAGTGGGAATATAAATTAGTTCAACCATTCTGGCATCATTTCTTAAGGTGGCAAGACACTGCCTATTGTTTTACTCAGGCTTAGAAATGTGTAGGAAGAGTGAAAGGAGGTAATATGCCCCATCCATTGCTTGCTTTTTTTCTTTCTTATTTTGTTTTTCAGTAAGCTTTCTTGGGTTGAAAGGTTTATTTTTTCTATGAGGAAATAATTTTCCTGTATTAACAAGTGAAATAGTGAATAGATTATCTGTACTGAGAAGTTCTGTGTGAGGTAATGAGCTTCCTAGTAAAGAAAGTGTTCAAATAGATGCAGAGTGAACACAGAGCCGTGATGTCACGGAGGTGATTCCCACATCTAGTGGAGGGTGGTGCAGTAAATGACTTCTGTGGGATCTTCCACTCCTAATTTGTATGACTTCATGAATCATTTCAAAAAAAAAAAGTTGATATTTACTTAATACTTCTGGTCTGCCAGAATCTCTCCTAAGCACATTAGGTGGATTCATTCATTCTGACAGCATCTCTGAGGGGTAAGGAGTATTATTTTCTCCTGGGAAGGCTACCTTGAATGCTACAACTGAGTCACACAGATAGTAAATAGTGGAGCCAAGAGTAATCTACCCAGGAGTCCAGTCTCCCAGCCTTTCCTACACTGTCTTCACATTTATACCCATTTATACCCATTTCTATTTATACCCATTTCTAGCCCTATGACTTCGTGGTGACTGAACAATATGCTTATTCCTTTTTATACAAAGACAGAGAATCCCTTAATCATATAAGTGACTGTTTAGCGATTTCACAAATATACATGCTTTTTATTGCTACAATTTTAGATGCCTTCCTGAGAATTTTTCTGCCCACTTATCACCTGTTAATAACAACAATTTTATCCACTTACATAATGCTTTAGTTTACAAAGTACTTTGACTAACATTTCTCCCTCAGTTTCTACAGAAACCCCATGAAGTAGCTGGAATACATATTGTAAGTGAAGAAATGTGCATGGTTGTTGAAAGGTTAAATGCTTGTCCAGGATTATACAGTGATGGAATCTGAGCCTGAACTCAGGTCTTCCAGTTACAAATGCCAAGCAATCTCCTACCGGCCATGTCACCTGCCAACTAATGGACTAATTGGGAAAATGAAGTCTTATGATTTCATACCCTTGATTTTTTAGAAAAGCAGCTGGCAAAATACAGTCCTTGAACCAAATCCGGGCCACTGCCTGTTTTGTAAATAGAGTATTTATTTTTTTAAATTGGTAAACAAAAGTTGTACTTATTCATCATATACAACATGCTATTTTGATATATGTCTACATTGTGGGAAGGCTAAATTAGGCTATTAATATACACGTTACCTCACATTGTTGTTGTTTGTTTTTTTTTTTTTTTTTTTTGGCAGTGAGGACACTTGAAATTTACCCTCTTCGCAATTTTCAAGAATATGACACATTGTTATTAACTACAGTCATCATCTTCTACAGTAGATTTCTTGAACTTATTCCTTCTTTGTAACTGAAATTTGTGTCCTTTGACCAACATCTTCTCAACCCCACCCTCATCCTCAGCCCCTGGTAACCACCATTCTAATCCCTACTTACATAAATTTAACTTTTTAAAACTCTACACATCGGTGAAATTAAGTGGTGTTTGTCTTTCTATGCCTGGCTTATTTATACTTAATATCCTCCAGGTTCATCCATGTTGCCCCAAATGAGAGGATTTCGTTCTTTCTTTAAGGATGAGTAGTATTCCATTGAGTATATACACCACATTTTCTTTATCCATTCATTCATTGATAGACATTTAGGGTAATTCCATTTCTTGGCTATCATGAGTAATACTGTAATAAACACGGAATTGCAGGTATCTCTTCGACGTACTTATTTCATATCCTTTGAATTGTAAATAAAAAGCATATGAAACAGATCTCCATTAGTTTACAAATTTATTTTGACAAGGTTAAGGACACGCCTAGAAGAAAAGAACATGGAATCAAAGAAACAGTCTGTGGTCTGTGCCTTTCTCCAAAGATGATTAAGGGCTTCAATATTTAAAGGGGAAAAGCAGGCTGGAGGGGAAAGAGAGAGGGTACAGTAATCCACATGTTGCAGGAGAAAAGGAGCAGGTGGGGGAATAGTCAATTGTGTATTTCTTGCACTCAGCACCTTACATAAGATGAGGTGAACCCAGAGTAGCTATCTGTGGAGATATATAACCTTTTCTCAATAGCTGTCGGCTTAGGAACAAAAGGAAAGGCAACTTCTTGCGTGACTCAGCTTTCAGCTTAATATTTTTTTTCCTTTTGGCAGAGTGAAATAGGGTCCTGAGTTTTTATTTTCCTTTCTGAGGATACATACCCAGTAGTAAGATTTTTGGATGATATGGTAATTCTATTTTTAATTTTTCAAGGAACCTCCGTACTGTTTCCATAATAGCTGTACATTTCCAACAACTATGTACAAGGGTTCTAATTTCTCCACATCCTCTCTAATACTTGCTATCTTTTGTCTTTTTTATAATAGCCATTCTAACTGGTGTGAGACGATATATCATTGGGGTTTTATTTTTTATTTTATTTTATTTTATTTTGAGACGGAGTTTCACTCTTGTTGACCAGGCTAGAGTGCAATGGTGTGCTCATGTCTCACTGCAACCTCTACCTCCCTCAAGTGATTCTCCTGCCTTAGCCTCCTGAGTAGCTGGGATTACAGGTACAGATACACCAACATGCCCAGCTAATTTTTTGTATTTTTAGTAGAGATGGGGTTTCGTCATGTTGGCCAGGCTGGTCTCAAACTCTCGACCTCAGCTGATCCACCCACCTCAGCCTCCCAAAGTGCTGGGACTACAGGCATGAGCCACTGCGCCTGGCCATCGTTGTGGTTTTATTAATACATTTCTCTGATTATTAGGAACGTTAAGCATTTTTTGTTTATATACCTATTGGCCATTTGTATGTCTTGTTTTGACAAATGTCTATTTATATTATTTGCTAATTTTTAAATTGGGTTATTTGTTTTCTTACTATTGAGTTGAGTTCTTTATATGTTTTGGGTATTAACCCCATTAGACGCATGGTTCACAGATATGTTCTCCCATTCCATATGTTGTCTCTTCACTCTGTTGATTGTTTCCTTTTCTGTGCAGAAGCTTTTTAGTTTGATGTAATTCTATTTGTCTGTTTTTGCTTTTGTTACCTATGCTCTTGGGTTCATATTTTTAAAAATCATTGTTATTTGAAGTAAACTTGAAGAAAAACAATGATTTTGTTTACTTCAAGTAGTTTTACAGTTTTAGGTCTTACATTTTAATCTTTAATCCATTTTGAGTTTAGTTTTGTCTACGGTGGGAAATAAGGGTCTAATTTCATTCTTCTGCCTGTGGATATGCACATGTTGCAGTTTGAGGGAGGCCTTGCTGCTAGCATTCAGGGGCTGGCTGGCCTGTGCCTGAATCACCTGGCAGGTAGGCCTTGAGCCTGGGTCCATAGGGATGGACCAGAGGCCAGGATCCACTGGGGTAACCCTGATGATTAGGTTTGTGTGGATAGGTTTGGAGCCTGGGTGCAGGAAGATGGGCCTGCAGCCTATATTCAAGGGGACTTGCTGAACCCTAGGTCCACAGGGGCTGACCCGGAGCTGGTGGGCCTTGAGCCTGAGTCTGCAGGGGCTGGTCAGGCACTGGAATGGCCCTGACACATGCATCCACTGGGGTAGGCCTAGAGCTTGAGTTCACAAAGGCTGGCCCAGTGATGGGAAAGGCCTGGAGCTTAAGTCCCTGGGGATAGGTCTAGGCCTGGAGCCTGAATCTTGCAAGAGTGGTCTTGGAACTTCAGTCCACAGGGTCCAGCCTGCTGCTAGGGTCTACTGGAGCAAACCTGAAACCTGGGTTCACAGGGGCCAGCCTAGTGCTGTCGGCCAGGGATCCCCAACCCCAGAGCCATGGACCCATATCAGTTGGTGGCCTGTTAGGAACCAGGCCATACAACAGGAGGTGAGTGGCAGATGAGCAAGCATTACCACGTGAGCTCCGCTTCCTGTCAGATCGGCAGCAGCATTCAATTCTTAGAGGAGCACAAACCCTATCATGAACTGCATATGCGAGGGATCTAGATTGCGCACTCTTTATGAGAATCTAATGCCTGATGATTTGAGGTGGAACAGTTTCATCCGGAAACCATTGCCCACCCCACCCCTAAGCCCCACCTCCCCTTGACCTTCCATGAAAAAATTATTTTTCACAAAACCAGTCCCTGGTGCCAAAAAGGTTGGGGATCACTGCTGTGGCCATTAGGGTCAGTCTGGCAGTGCAGAGGCCCAAACACCGAGTCTGTGACATAGGCCTAAAGCCTGGGGGGCTAGGGGATCCTGCCGGGTTCTGGAGGGTGCCTGGAGGCTCCGTTCATGGGTACTAGCCTAGAGTCTGGGGCTGTGGGGGTTTTACTTGGAGGGGCCTGGTTTTGAGGTCTGAGGCAAAGGCTGGTGCTCACTTCCCTCGCATTCTCCTACTCAGTGGGCATCTCTGCCTACTCTATGCTGCCTGGAGTTGGGTGATGTGAGTAATGTCACACTGTCCTTCCTACACTGTTCCATGTGTCTTTTCTTATTTCTCTGCTACACTGGGATGCTGTAATCTCTCACCTGGTCTCCATAGCTCTTGTGAAGGTATTTTTGTGTGTGGAAAGTTGTTTGACTGGATGTTTCTGTAGGTGTAGGAGTGCTAAAGAATCCTATTCCACCATCTTGTTGGCATCTGTTTGTTAATAAAGTTTTATTGAGACACATTCACACCACTCATTTACTTATCGTCTATGACTCCTACACCACCACCACAGAAGAGTTGAGTAAATGCACCAGACACCTTATGGTATACATGTTGAACATACTTACTACATGGCCCCTTGTAGAAAAAAGTCTTCCAACATCTCCAACATGTATTCTAGAGCAAATAGCCAACACTTTGAAAGATAAATACTACTTCTCTGTGTTGATGGTTTGGTATGGACAAGCCCAAGACTATTCCTGCTATACCTGAGCAATCTCTCAGGTCCTTTTTACATCAAGTGTTTGAAGTACTTCACTCACAATCATAGAGACTTTAATTGGCTGGTCTCTCTTATTAGTCCATTTTCATGCTGCTGATACAGACATACCTGAGACTGGATAATTTATGCAGGAAAAAGGGTTTATTGGACTTACAGTACCAGTGGCTGGGGAGGCCTCATAATCATGGCAGAAGGCAAAGAAGAGCAAGTCACATCTTATGTGGATGGCAGCAGGCAAAGAGGCCTTGTTCAGGGAAACTCCCATTTTTAAAACCATCAGATCTTGTGAGACTCATTCACTGTCATAAGAACAGTGCAGGAAAGACCCGCCCCCATAATTCAATCACCTCCCACTGGGTTCCTCCCACAACACGTGGGAATTGTAGGAGTTACAATTCAAGATGAGATTTGGGTGGGGACACAGCCAAACTATATCATTCTGCCCCTGGTCCCTCCCAAATCTCATGTCTTCACATTTCAAAACCAATCATGCCTTCCCAACAGTCCCCCAAAACCTTAACTCGTTTCAGCATTAACTCAAAAGTCCACAGTCCAAAGTCTCATCTGAGACAGGACAAATCCCCTCCACCTATGAGCCTGTAAAATCAAAAGCAAGTTAGTTACTACCTAGATACAATGAGGGTACAGCCATTGGGTAAATACAGCCATTCCAAACAGGAGATATTGGCCAAAACAAAGGGGCTACAGGCCCCATGCAAGTCTGAAATCCAGCAGGGCAGTCAAATCTTCACGTTCCAATATGGTCTCCTTTGACTCCATGTCTCACATCCGGGTCACACTGATACAAGAGGTGGGTTCCTATGGTCTTGGGCAGCTCTTCCCCTGTGACTTTGCAGGGTACAGCCTCCCTCCTGGCTGCTTTCACGGACTGGCATTGAGTATCTGCAACTTTTCCAGGTGCACAGTGCAAGCTGGCCGTGGACGGTGGGGACTGAAAGATGGTGGCCCTCTTCTCACAGCTCCACTAGGTGGTGTCCCAGTAGGGACTCTGTGTATGTGGGTGGGGGGGGGGGTCTCTGACCCCACATTTCTCTTCTACACTGCCCTTGCAGAGGTTCTCCATAAGGACCTCACCCCTACAGCAAACATACATCTGAAATCTAAGAGGAGGTTCCCAAACCTCAATTCTTGACTTCTGTGCACTCTGCAGACTCAACACCATGTGGAAACTGCCAAGGCTTGAGGCTTGCACCCTCTGAAGCAAGGACCTGAGCTCTACATTGGCCCCTTTCAGCCACAGCTAGAGCAGCTGGGATGCAGGGCACCAAGTCACTAGACCACACATAGCATTGAAACCCTGGGCCAGTCCCACAAAACCCCTTTTTCCTTTTAGCCTCAGGGTCTCTGATAGGAGGGGCTGCTGAATAGGTCTCCTACATGCCCCGGAAACATTTTCCCCATTGTCTTGATGATTAACATTTGGTTCCTTGTTACTTATGCAAATTTCTGCAGCCAGCTGGATTTCTTCTCAGAAAATGGGATTTTCTTTTCTATCTCATTGTCAGGCTGTGAATTTTCCAAACTTTTATGCTCTGTTTCTCTTTTGAGACTGAATGCCTTTAACAATACCCAAGTCACCTCTTCAATGCTTTACTGCTTAGAAATTTCTTCCACCAGATACCCTAAATCATCTCCCTCAAGTTCAAAGTTCCACAGATCTCTAGGGCAGGAACTCCAGTCTCTTTGCTAAAATAAAACAAGAGTCACCTTTGCTCCAATTCCCAACAAGTTCCTCATCTCCATCTGAAACCACTTCAGCCTGGATTTCATTGTCTGTATCATTATCAGCATTTTGGTTAAAGCCATTCAACAAGTCTCTAGGGAGTTCCAAACTTTCCCACATTTTCCTGTCTTTTTCTGAGCCTTCCAAACTTTTCCAACCTCTGCCTGTTACCCAGTTCCAAAGTCGCTTCCACATTCTCAGATATCTTTTCAGCAGCACTTCACTCTACTGGTACCAATTTACCGTATTAGTCCATATTCACACTGCTGATAAAGACATACCCAAGACTGGGTAATTTATACAGGAAAAAGGGTTTATTGAACTTACAGTTCCAGTGGTAGGGGAGGCCTCACAATTATGGCAGAAGGCAAGGAGAAGCAAGTCACATCTTATGTGGATGGCAGCAGGCAAAGAGGGCTTGTGCAGGGAAATTCCCATTTTTAGAATTATCAGACCTCATGAGACTTATTCACTATCACGAGAACATGCAGGAAAGACCTGCCCCCATAATTCAATCACCTCCCACTGTGTTCCTCCCACAACACGAGGGAATTGTGGGAGTTACAATTCAAGATGAGATTTGGGTGAGGACACAGCCAAACCGTATCATCTCTGCTTCCCATTACTTAAATGTATGATCTGTTTTTAAATTTTTATCAAAACAACCTTTTCATAACAATTTTGTGAATATCCTCCTATTGTAGTTTCATTTTAGTAAAGGCTTTCTTTCCTTCCTCTATTAGCTTCTTCTAATTTAACTACTCAAAGTGTCCTAAGAAATTACATGTTTTGCAGTATTTCCACATGACTTACATCTGAGAGTGAGACAGAAATATTGCTTTTTCTTTTTCTTCTGAAGAGTAATCTGGCATCATTTTCAAGAATGATACTGGTTCCTGCATAAATCTAGCTTTTTTTTTTCTCTAAGCTGTAATTACTAACAGTATTTTTAGTCCTATAAGCCCTAATTTGCCATCCGATTTTACTGTAGGCTGTTAGTTACAACCTACTAGAAATTTCAAAAGCTACTCGAAAGATTTGATGCATGGTTTGCAATTCTGAGAAAGGACCAAACACTGATCACCCTTTGGAAAAGAAAAAAAGCATGCCTTTGATAATTCAAAGAGGGGGTAAGCAGAGTATATATATCTGGGCCTCAGATTTCAGGATATGAGTTAACAGGGACAGGTACACATACACCTGAGCCTAACTAAGGTGTTACTCATTTTGAGAAACAGACACATCTGTGTATACCAAAAAACAATGTGCTCAAATGTTACTACATTCGTGGCACAACAGAAATAATGCAGTTATTATAAAAACCCTCTTATCTTTGAGGTCCATTTTGGGGATGATATTCTATAATTTGTATTTATTTCCATAATCATGTTCTTCCTACTTTAATAGGCATTGTGCTACTCCCTGGAGCTATCATGGTGACTAAGATAAACATACTCTCTGCCTTCTCAGAACCAAAATTTTCTTGGCTTGGAATAGAATGCCCTCTTCCTCCTCCTCCTCTTCTTCTTCCTTTTTTTTTTTTTTTTTTTTTTTTTTAAATAACATTGGGTATCTTATGCTGTACTGAGACTTGATTGGCAGAAATACATGTTGTCAAGTAATGAGAGTGTGAGGAAGGAGGATTGGGGGAAAGAAGAGAGAAAGAAGGAGAGAGAGAGAGAAGGAAGAAAAGAAGATAAGGAAGGAAGAAATTTAAAAAGGAATGAAGATGAAAGGAAGGAGGGCAGAAGGGAAGGGGAATAGAAAAGCAGACTCAAAGGAAATAAAAGAGTTACAAACTATGAAGGGTGTACTTCAGATGACTTCAAATAATTCAGGATTAATTTTCTTGTGGACTGATATGGTTTGACTGTGAGTCCCCACCCAAATCCTACCTTGAATTGTAATAATCCCCACTTGTCAAGGGCGGGACCAGGTGGAGTTAATTGAATCGTGGGGGTGTTTTCTTCCACGCTGTTCTCGTGATAGTGAGTGGTTCTCATGAGATCTGATTTTATAAGTGTCTGGCATTTCTCCTGCTGGCACTCATTCTCTCTTGCTTGCTGCCATGTGAGACGGACGTGTCTTGCGTCCCCTTCACCTTCCACCATAATTGTGAGGCCTTCCCAGTCATGTGGAACTGTGAGTCAATTAAATCTCTTTCCTTTATAAGTTACCCAGTCTCAGGTATATCTTTATTAGCAGTGTGAAAACACTAATACATGGGCATTAATATAAAGTACAGATCATGGATCTGGAATTATGTCAGTTTACAACTATTATATGTTTTGTGTACATGAACACACTTTTTAATCACAGTATATGCTTACAGTAATGTTTTGCACTGTAAACACTTCTTTTTAAATTATCAAAAATACAATCTGCCTTAATGCAGACAACTACTTGGAGTACATTATGGAAACTTTGACCTTGAGGTTAACTCTGCAGCAGTTTATCCTTATCCACCTATATGGTGACTTTTGAAAACTGAATGTTAAACCTGTTTCAATTTATTGTTTTCTACATTGTCTCTAATATTTCACAGAGTGATTCTCTCCTAATTATTGATAGGTCACTGGAAGGTTTTCTTTGGTCCTCCTCATGACACTGTAATACAGTTAAGCTCAGATCCAAAATTATTGATTTTATGCTTTAAAAAGAGATTTTAAGTGATGATAGAAGTAAACGTAACATTAATCAAAATCACCTGCAGGGGGCTGATGCTTGTAAATTGTCAATCCATGTGGTTCTAAGGGCAGCAGGTTTGTCTGTTTGCAGATAAAGTGGAGTGACCGTGTAACAGTGGTCTAAGGGTTAACCAGAACATTCTGCTTTGAAAGTCTGTGATTATTGATGTGTTGATTTAATTTGGAAAGGGTTGCAGCACAGTTTAAAATTTGAGCAATACATTCAGACACAAAGATTCCTGAAGTGTCAGGTTCTGTTTATGTCAGAGTCTTTTAGCACTTCCTGAGAGGCAGGCAGTACATTCAGGATGAATTTTTTTCAAGACTACCCACTTAATACTCCTGGCAGAATCAGAGTTGGAAAGATTCCTTCCTCTTCTATCCCCTACCTAACACCCACATACTTGCACATATCCATATAATTACTGTTTTTTTAGACCGTTTCTGCCTAGTGTATTTTCAGGCAGGCAGTGTCTTTTAGTGACCTCAGAGCTCTTTGGCCCTGACTTTATTTATCAAGTATCTGGAATTGTATGAACCAACACTCATTCAATTTGAAGCCCTTATCCCAATTCTGTAATTCATGTGTGGCATTCCATGCCAGACCAGCACCCTCCTCACGTCATCAGGAGGGAAGGAACATTTGATCTGCCACTAATGAGCTGTTAGATTTTGGGTCAATTATTCTGCCCCTCTCAGCTAATTTCCTCATCTGTAAAATAAACTGCTCTGACTGGATGTTTTCAAAGTTTCTTTCCATCTCTGAAAGTCTATGATTCTCTGATTATCTGTTCCAGTTAGTATGGCTGAACAACAAATTAACCCAAAATTTAGTAGCATAAAACAACCTCTCATTATGCTCACACATTTTGTGGATCAGGAATTCAGTCAGGGAACAGGGCAGGTGGCTTTTTCCTACTTCACACTGTCTGAAACTCAGCTGGAAGACTCAAAGCCTGGTTCTACAGGGCATCAGCTGTGTTGGCTGGAAGGCCAAGGGCTGAACCAACTGGAAGTTCACTCATTCACATGTCTGACACCTGGGCTGGAAAACTGAGACTTCAAATAGCTGGACATCCCCAGGCATCTCTCTCTGTCTCTTTGTGGCCTCTTCAAGTGTTCTTTCCACCGCTGCATCTTCAGTGGAGCCAGACTTCATACATGGTGGCTCAGGATTCCCAAGGTACATGTTCCAAGAGCCAGCTAGAAGCTATGTTACATTTTATGACCTATCTTCAGAAGTCACTAGGGTTATATACAGTATAGACACAGCCCAGTCAGAGAAAAGGGGAAGGAACCCTGAACACACCTCTTGATGGACACATGTCAATAGTACATTGTAAAACATAGATTTGGGGTGATGCATACTGCGGTCTTCACCTCTGGAAAATGCAGCATCACGTCATGCAGAAATAGCTTCTCAATGTGTTTGGTCTAGCATTAATAAAACTAATCTTCCATGGTTCTCACCTTCTTGAATTTTTAGTTAAAAAAAGTTATACTAGATAAAAACATGATTAGTAGACACTTATAGTAGACAATTATAGATAACTGCTTATGTAATGAACTGGCTCATGTGATTCTAGAGACTGAGAAGTTTCATGATCTGCAGGCCGTAGACCCAGGAAAGCCAGTAGTGTAATTCAAAGGCCTGAGAGTTGATGACATAGATTCCAGTTCAAGTGTGAAGACATGAGAACAAAGAGTGATAAAAAGTAGATCAATGTCTCAGCGCTTCAGTTTCAGTCAGAGAACAAATTCAACCTTCCTCCACCTTTTTATTCTATTAGGGTCCTCAGTGAATTAGATAATGCCCACCCACATTGAGGAGGCCAATCTGCACTGCTCAGTTCCCTAATTCAAAGGCTAATCTCTTCCAGAAGCACTTCACAGACAGGTTCCGTAGAAGGGAGTCATCCAGAAATAATGTTTAACCAGCTATCTGGGCATCCAGTGGCCCAGTTAAGTTGACACATAAAACCAACCATCACACTGCTGTTGGGGATTCTTTAGCTAATTGGCATATGAAACCCCTTCCTGACATTACAAAAAATAAAAATAAATTAAGTAAAAGAGGTTGAATCGCTTGATATGTACCATAGATAGAGGTCTATAGCTGCAGTTGCCTACCACTCCAAGGTAAATAAATCCAGGGTAAGGACCATTATAAAAAAGAAAGAAAAGGAAATTTCTTTTTTTTAAATTTAAGTTCTAGGGTACATGTGCACAACGTACAGGTTTGTTACATATGTATACATGTGCCTTGTTGGTGTGCTGCACCCATTAATTCGTCATTTACATTAGGTATATCTCCTAATGTTGTCCCTCCCCCCTACCCCCTCCCCACAATAGGACCTGGTGTGTGATGCTCCCCTTCCTCTGTCCAAGTGATCTCATTGTTCAATTCCCACCTATGAGTGAGAACATGCAGTATTTGGTTTTCTGTTCTTGCGACAGTTTGCTGAGAATGATGGTTTCCAGCTGCATCCATGTCCCTACAAAGGACACAAACTCATCTTTTTTTATGGCTGCATAGTATTTCATGGTATATATGTGCCACATTTTCTTAATCCAGTCTGTCACTGATGGACATTTGGGTTGATTCCAAGTCTTGCTATTGTGAATAGTGCCGCAATAAACATACGTGTGCATGTGTCTTTATAGCAGCATGTCTTATAATCCTTTGGGTATATCCCCAGTAATGGGATGGCTGGGTCAAATGGTATTTCTAGTTCTAGATCCTTGAGGAATCGCCACACTGTTTTCCACAATGGTTGAACTAGTCTACAGTCCCACCAACAGTGTAAAAGTGTTCTTGTTTCTCCACATCCTCTCCAGTACCTGTTGTTTCCTGATTTTTTAATGATTGCCATTCTAACTGGTGTAAGATGGTATCTCATTGTGGTTTTGATTTGCATTTCTCTGATGGCAAATGATGATGAGTATTTTTTCATGTGTCTGTTGGCTATATGAATATCTTCTTTTAAGAAGTGTTTGTTCATATCCTTTGCCCACTTTTTGAGGGGGTTGTTTGTTTTTTTCTTGTAAATTTGATTGAGTTCTTTATAGGTTCTGGATATTAGCCCTTTGTCAGATGAGTAGATTGCAAAAATTTTCTCCCATTCTGTAAGTTGCCTGTTCACTCTGATGGTAGTTTCTTTTGCTGTGCAGAAGCTCTTTATTAGCTGGTTATTTTGCTCGCTAGTTGTTGCAGTTTCTTCCTAGCATCGATGGACTTTACATTTTGACATGTTTTTGCAATGGCTGGTACCTGTTGTTCCTTTTCACGTTTAGTGCTTCCTTCAGGATCTCTTGTATGGCAGGCCTGGTGGTGACAAAATCTCTAAGCATTTGCTTGTCGGTAAAGGATTTTATTTCTTCTTCACTTATGAAACTTAGTTTGGCTAGATATGAAATTCTGGGTTGAAAATTCTTTTCTTTTACAATGCTGAATATTGGCGCCCACTCTCCTCTGGCTTGGAGAGTTTCTGCCAAGAGATCTGCTGTGAGTCTGATGGGCTTCCCTTTGTGGGTAACCCGACCTTTCTCTCTGGCTGCTCTTAACATTTTTTCCTTTATTTCAACTTTGGTGAATCTGACAATTATGTGTCTTGGAGTTGCTCTTCTCGAGGAGTATCTTTGTGGCATTCTCTGTATTTCCTGAATTTGGATGTTGGCCTGCCTTACTAGGTTGGGGAAGTTCTCCTGGATGATATCCTGCAGAGTGTTTTCCAACTTGGTTCCATTTTCCCCGTCACTTTCAGTCACACCAATCAGACGTAGATTTGGTCTTTTCACATAATCCCATACTTCTTGGAGGCTTTGTTCATTTCTTTTTACTCTTTTTTCTGCACACTTCTCTTCTTGCTTCATTTCATTCATTTGATCTTCAATCGCTGATACTCTTTCTTCCAGTTGATCGAGTCGGTTACTGAAGCTTGGGCATTTGTCATGTATTTATCATGTTATAGTTTTCATCTCTATCAGTTCTTTTAAGGTCTTCTCTGCATTGATTGTTCTAGTTATCCATTCATCCATTCTTTTTTCAAGGTTTTTAGTTTCTTTGTGCTGGTTACGTAGTTCCTCCTTTAGCTCTGAGAAGTTTGATCCACCGAAGCCTTCTTCTCTCAACTCGTCAAAGTCATTCTCCGTTGAGCTTTGATCCATTGCTGGCGATGAGCTGCGTTCCTTTGGAGGGGGAGATGCACTCTGATTTTTTGAATTTCCAGCTTTTCTGCACTGCTTTTTCCCCATCTTTGTGGTTTTATCTGCCTTTGGTCTTTGATGATGGTGACGTATTGATGGGGTTTTGGTGTGGGTGTCCTTTCTGTTTGTTAGTTTTCCTTCTAACAGTCAGGACCCTCAGCTGCAGGTCTGTTGGAGTTTGCTTGAGGTCCACTCCAGACCCCTGTTTGCCGAGGTATCAGCAGCGGAGGCTGCAGAAGATAGAATATTGCTGCACAGCAAGTGTTGCTGTCTGATTCTTGCTCTGGAAGCTTTGTCTCAGGGGTGTACCCCACCGTGTGAGGTGTGAGGTGTTGGTCTGCACCTAGTGGGGGATGTCTCCCAATTAGGCTACTCAGGGGTCAGGGACCCACTTGAGCAGGCAGTCTGTCCATTCTCAGATCTCAACCTCCATGCTGGGAGATCCACTGCTCTCTTCAAAGCTATCAGACAGGGGCATTTACCTCTGCTGAGGTTTCTGCTGCTTTTTGTTTAGCTATGCCCTGTCCCCAGAGGAGGAGTCTACAGAGGCAGGCTGGCCTCCTTGAGCTGCGGTGGGCTCCACCAAATTCGAGCTTCCCAGTGGCTTTGTTTACCCACTTAAGCCTCAGCAATGGCAGGCACCCCTCCCCCAGCCTTGCTGCTGCTTTGCAGTTAGATCTCAGACTGCTGTGCTAGCAATGAGGGAGGCTCTGTGGGCCTGGGACCCTCCAGGCCAGGTGTGGGATATAATCTCCTGGTGTGCTGTTTGCTAAGACCCTTGGTAAAGCGCAGTATTAGGGTGGGAGTTACCTGATTTTCCAGGTGTTGTGTGTCTCAGTTTCCCTTGGCTAGGAAAAGGGATTCCCTTCCCCCTTGCACTTCCCAGGTGAGGCAATGCCTCCCCCTGCTTCAGCTCTTGCTGGTCAGGCTGCACCAGCTGACCAGCACCAATTGTCTGGCACTCCCCAGTGAGATGAACCCAGTACCTCAGTTGAAAATGCAGAAATCACCCATCTTCTGTGTCACTCACGCTGGGAGCTGGAGGTTGGAGCTGTTCCTATTCAGCCATCTTGGGCACCGGTCTGGAAAAGGAAACTTCTGAAGCCATCACTGCAGCTATGCCACCAGACCAAAAAAGAAAAAAAAACACCTTGCACTTTTTTTGAAATATCTCTTTATTTCATATTGAAAATGCAACTTTTATAAGAAAGGCATACTACAGACTGATATGACTCAAGAAAAAGTGAAGTCATTATATGGCAACTTAAAGCAAAGGAAAGCCAAAGGGTGTAAAGCTGGAGAACTTAATGCCAGCAAAAATAGTTTGAGAATTTTGGACAGAGGTTTGTGTTTAAAAATGTCAAGATAACAGAAGAAGCAGTTCCTGCTGACCAAGAAGCAGCTGACAAGTTCCCAGATGCCGTTAAGAAAATCATTGACAAAAAACATCTGCATGAACAGGTTTTTAATATAGATGGAAATGCCCTATTTTGGGGGAAAAGATGTCACAAAGGGTATTTATTAGTAAGGAAAAGAAGCAAGCACCAAGATTTAAGGCAGGAAGAGATAGGCAAACTACTGTTTCATGCAAGTGCAGTTAGGTTTCTGACCAGGACTACCCATACTACAAAGAAGCTGCTAACCCCTAAGGCTTGAAGGATAACAAGGATATAAAGGAGACACCAGCGGCAGGGCGCAGTGGCTGACGCCTGTAATCCCAGCACTTTGGGAGGCCGAGGCGGGCAGATCACGAAGTCAGGAGATCGAGACCATCCTGGCTAACATGGTGAAACCCCATCTCTACTAAAAATACAAAAAAAAATTAGCCAGGCATTGTGGCAGGTGCCTGTAGTCCCAGCTACTCGGGAGGCTGAGGCAGGAGAATGGCGTGAACCCGGGAGGCGGAGCTTGCAGTGAGTCGAGATCACGCCACTAGACTCCAGCCTGGGCGACAGAACAAGACTCCATCTCAAAAAAAAAAAAAAAAAAAAAAAAAATTAGACACCAGCTTCTAGTCTTTTGTTTGTACAAGAAGAAGGTGTAGACAATGAGATCCCTTCTTCTGGATTAATTTCATCAATTAATCTTTCATAATTAATTGATGAAATCCTGAAATCATCATGTACCTTGCCAGTAAGGGACAATATCAACTCTTTTGATATTGAACAATGCCCAGGGCCACCCAGAACCCCATGAGTTCAACAGAAAAGGAATCAAAGTGGTCTATTTGCTCCCAAACATAATGTCTCTAACTCAGTTTGTAAATCAGGGTGTCATAAGGACCTTTGAGGTTCATTACACATGGGATGCTATGGAAAGGATTGTCAATGCTGTGGAAGAGAATCCTGATAAAAAGAACATCATGAAAATCAGGAATGATTGCACCACTGAAGATTCCATCCTTGTAATTGAAAAAGCTGTAAAAGCCATCGAGCCCAAAGATGACTTGACAGAGATGAGTGCTTCTGAACCAGTGCCAGATGATGAGAAAGAAGATGTATTATAAAAGAAACAGTGCCAGAAAACAAATTGACATTAGACAATCTGGCAGGAGGGTTCCTATTCTTCAAGACTGCTCTGACTTGTTTTATGACATGGACCCCTCTAGGATGGAGGCACTGAGACTAAGACAGACTGTGGAAGAAGAATTTGTATCATTTCAAAACATTTTTACAGAAATGAAAAAGCGAATAAGTCAGACAGAATTTACTATGCATTTCCACAAAGTTACACCAACTATTCCTGCTCCTCCTGCCTCCCCTTCTGCCTCCTCTACCTCGTCCACGTTTAATGCCCTTGAGACAGCAGGACCGACACTTCCTCTTCCTCCTCCTCCTCAGCCTATTTGACATGAAGATGACAATTATGTCTTTAGCTTATTTTATTATATGAATAATTATATAATATGTATAACATAAAAATATGTGTGAATCCCTTGTTTATGTTATCAGTAAGGCTTTTGGTTAACAGTAAGCTATCAGTAGTTAAGTTTCAGGAGAGTCAAAAGTTATATGTGGATTTTTTACCGCACAGGGGTTGACATCCCTAACCCACGTTGTTCAGGGGTCAACTGTACTTCCTTTAGAAGTTGAAATGGACAGATGAGTCCCCCTTCCAGCTAGCGCATAGGCATCTGACCTAAGCTTGCCCAGTCACATGTTCCTGATCCCAGCTGTGACACAGTGAGGTGGGGGCAGCACAAAACTTACTCTGTGCTGGCAACACCATGACGTACTGAATGGCAGTAATGCAAGTCACAACTACCAGTGTGACAATGGCAGTAGGACCTAATCAGAGTCTTCCGATGGCCTAACCCACGTTCGATCCAGTCATTTATAATAGCTTCTTGTGGCTCCTATTTTCCAAGCTTGGTTCCTCAGGCTTCCCTCATCTGGTTCTATGTTACCCATTATCTGTGCATTAAATTTATTTGCTGTTAGTGTTAGCCAGAGTTCATTTCAGTTGTTTACAAACAAGAACCTTGATGGTTCTAGTAATTTAAAAAACAAACAAACAAAAAAACTTCTTTTAAACAAAGATGTAGTCCCATTATTTTGAGAGGCTGAAGCAGAAAGATCTCTTGAGCCCAGGAGTTCAAGACCAGCCTGAGCGACAGAGTTTGACCCTATCTCAAAAAAAAAAAAAAAAAAAAAAAAAGGAAAAAAGAAAAAGAAAAAAAAAAGAAATTTAGTAAATGTCAATAGGGCACTTTCTATATACGAGGTACAATGCAAGGAGTGGACAAATTAATGATAAATAGAAGTCAGAATATTTCTGGAAAGTGGCTTCAGGAGTCCTACATCAAGTCTTTGCCCGGTTTTGTTGTTGTTGTTGTTATTGTTTTGAGACAGAGTTTCGCTCTGGTCGTCCAGGCTGGAGGGTAATGGTGCAATCTCGGCTCACTGCAACCTCCGCCTCCCGGGTTAAAGCGATTCTCCCACGTCAGCCTCCCGAGTAGCTGGGATTATAGGCACCCGCCACCACACTCAGCTAATTTTTGTATTTTTAGTAGAGACGGGGTTTTGCCATGTTAGCCAGGCTGGTCTTGAACTCCTGACCTCAAGTGATCCACCCGCCTTGGCCTCCCAAAGTGCTAGGATCTTTACCCAGTTTTAACCCCAGCCCAACTGCCTCTTTTGGGAGAGGGAGACACAGGGGCTTCCAGACTGGCCAGGCTTGGACAGTAGAAAACACTTAGAAAAACTTACTCACCACACAAAAGTGAATCGTTAAAACTGAAAACCATTATTTTGAAACTAAGTATTTCAGGAGAAAAGTTGCGTGAAGGGCATTTACTATGGAGATTCAATTTTGTAGTCTGGAAGCTAAAACAAAAGAAATAGTTCCAAACCTCTAACTTTAGAAAATAAAAGCACACAAAAACTGAAAGATAGACCCAGGACATTTAACATGAGAATGACAGAAACTTCAGGAGAAAAGGAAACAATGAAGGGGAAAACAATAATTCAATAATTTAAAAGGAAATGTTTACCTGAACTTAAAAAAAAAAAAAAAAAGACACCTCAGTCTCTAGATTGAAATGGTTCTCCAAGTCATAGAAAAGATTAATGAAAGATGAAATGGAAAACTAAGCTTATGTAGCCTGAATTCTTTTAGGAAAAAGAAACCAACTCAGAGATTCATATGCTTCCTCAAAAAAGTATTATCCAATTTTAAGCTGCTCGTGATAAAAGCAAAAATGTTAAAAACTTATGACCATGTATTACTGACATAGATGCAAGGGAAAAGATACTATGACATATTACTAGTGGATATTTGAATTGTTCCAACCTATTTAGATATAAAACCCAAATATTTGTTACAATTTAAATAATAGATGTGCCTGTCAATGGAGATATCCCACTTTTGGCATTGAACTCATAAAAGTCACTGAAAATGAGAATATATATGTAGCCTTCTTCATAGTGGCAACAATAACAACAACAAAAAATTGATATAAACTTTTCACTTAAGCAGGAATAAGCAAATTGATTCCGTTAATAAGCCAATGGCTGGATAAATTATGCAACCTCAGCCCATGGAATAAGATGCAGTCCTTACAAAGAATGCATTAGACCTATATTACTATGCTTGGAAGAATTTCCAAAATATATTGTTGAGTGATAAAAGTCAAATATAAAGAAAGGTATATCGTATAATGTCATTTTTAAAAAGCAATCAATGCCCAAATCTCCCATATATATGTACACACACACACACACACAGAATATACATTATGTGGTAAGTTCTTCCCTTAAGAAAGAGGTATAGGAGGAGCAAGGATTTTACATGGAAGCAACAGGGAAAGGAACAGGAGGAACTAATCAAAAGAAAAAGAATTAAAACTGTACTTTTTCTCAGCCTATCCCCCCTAAAAAAACCACTCTTACAGGTTGCAAATGGAAAACCCAGCACAGTATAACCCATTTATTGAAAATTATACTGTTTATATGCAAAATTAGAAAAAATATGGGTGTCCATGTGAAAAAGTATGTTGTACCATATATAATAAAATTATATTATTGCAAAGCAATTTAATAAAATTTTTAATCTGTGGATATATGTATACAGATAGATGATATAGATACATAGACACATATATAGAGAGAGATGTTTTGAAAAAGGTATGAAAGGATACACACCAAGCTGTTAAAACTAATTATCACATGGGTATGGGTATTGAACAGAGGAGAAGGTCAGAGGGGGCAGAGATGATCAGCTTTGCTTTTATGTATGTTTTACTGGGTTTTGCTTCTAATATTACAATGAGTATATTATTTGAAAAAAAAAATTTTTAATAAATCCAATAAAGCTAGATAACCCAGAGCTTACATAGCTGATTGTTGTATTTATATTTTTATTATTTTAAAAAATATATTTTGAAGAATTTTAATTTTTAATTATTATAGATACATATTAGTTGTACATATTTATGGTATACATGTGGTATTTATACAAGCATACAATGTGTAATAGTCAAATCAGGGTAATTGTGTTATCCATCACCTCAAACATTATCATATCTTGATGTGAAGAACATTGCAATTCCATTCTTTTTGTTATTTTGAAATATATTACTAACTATAGTCATCCTGTTGTGCTACCAAAAAGTAGATCTTATTCCCTCTCTAACTACTTTTGTACTTATTAACCATCTCTTCTTTATCAACCCTTCTGCTCTACCCTCCCCATTCTCTAGTAACCATTATTCTACTCTCTATCTCCATTAATTTAATTTTTTTAGCTCCCACATATAAGTGAAAACATATGGTATTTGTCTTTTTGTGCCTGGCTTATTTCACTTAACACGATGTCCCACAACTCCATCCATGTTGATGCAAATGACAAGATTTCATTCTTTTTATGGCTCAATAATACTCCACTGTGCAATATGCCACATTTCCTTTATGCATTTATTGATAGACACTTCAGTTGATTTTGTACCTTGGCTATTGTGAATAGTGCTGCAATAAACATGGAAACACACATATCTCTTCTATATACTGATTTCTTTTCTTTTGGGTGTGTACCCAGCAGTGAGATTGCTGGATCATATGGTCATTCTATTTTTAGTTTTTTGAGGAACTCTTATACTGTTTTCCATAGTGGCTATACTGATTTATGTCCCCACCAATAGTGTATGATGGCTCCCCACCTACTCCACATCCTCACCAGCCTTTGTTATTGCTTGTCCTTGGATAAAAGCGATTTCAACTGAGATATATCTCACTGTAGTTTTGATTTTTACTTCTCTAATGATTAGTGATGTTAAGCATTTTTTTCATATACCTGTTGGTTATTTGTTATTAATCCCTTATCAGATAGGTAGTTTGCGAATATTTTCTCCATATTGTGGAGGCATCTCTTCACTTTGTTAATTATTTCCTTTTGTTCTGCAAAAGTTTTTTAGCTTCATGAGATTCCATTTGTTCATTTTCGCTTCAGTTGCCTGTGCTTTCGAGGTCTTACTCAGGAAATCTTTGTCCAGATCAATGTCCTGGAGTGTTTCTCCAATGTTTTCTTCTAATATTTTCATATTTTCCAGTCTTAGATTTAAGTCTTCAATCCATTTTGATTTTATTTTTGTATGTAGTGAGAGATAAGGGTCTAGTTTTATTATTCTGCATATGGATATCCAATCTTCTCAGCACCATTTATTGAAGAGACTCTCCTTTCCCCAATGTTCGTACTTGGCACCTTTGTTGAAAACAAGTTGACTGCAGATGGTCAGTGTATCTGTTTTTAGGCCACTATCATGCTGTTTTGGGTTACTATAGCTTTGTTGTGTAATTTGAAGTCAGGTAATATGATGTCTCCAGTTTTGTTCTTTTGGTTCAGGATGGCTTTTGTTCTTCTGGATCTTTTGTGGTTCCAAATAAATTTTAAGGTTTTTTGTTGTTGTTGTTGTTTTGTTTGTTTTTCTCTTTCTGTGAAGAATGTCAGTATTTCAACAGGGATTGCTTTGAGTTTGTAGATTGCCTTGGGTAGTATGGACATTTTAACAATATTGATTCCTCCTATTCCAGAACATGAACTGGATTTTTATTTTTGGTGTGTCCTTTATAATTTCTTTCATTAATGTTTTATAGTTTCATTGTCGAGATCTTTCACTTCTTTGGTTAAGTTTATTCCTCGGTATTTAATTTTATTTGTAGCTATCGTAAATGGGATTCCTTTCTTAACTTCTTTTTCAGATTGTTCACTGTTGGCATATAGAAATTCTACTGATTTTTGTGTGTTGATTTTGTATCCTGCAACTTTACTGAATTTATCAATTCTAATAGTTTTTGGTGAAGTCTTTAGGTTTTTATAAATATAAGATCACATCATCGGCAAACAAGAATAACTACTTTTCCTTTCCAGTTTCGATACCCTTGATTTCTTTTTCTTTTCTAGTTGCTTTGGCTAGGACTTTTTTAAAATTTTCAATCCATGTTTGATTGAATACGTGATAGGGACCCACAGACACAGAGGACCAACTGTATATTTAGTAACTTATGTTTAGTAATTATGAATGTATATTTGTAAACAACTCATATAATACTGATTATGCCCTGGATCAGTGTCAGTTTTTCTTTTAGCAGCAGAACTCTTTCCTAAAAGAAATCTTACCTGACCCTGCTCAATATAAAAAAGAGAAAACAGAGACATGCATAGGTGCTTATTTGAAAGCTGAGAGCCCTGATTGGAATCAAAATCACTCACAGCTCTAAACCGGAGGCCCCTAGTTACAGGACAGATGTCTGAATAAAGGTCTGTCTCTCTCATCTTGTTGCTGATGGCTGGCTGTTTCTGGTTCAGCCCTCCGGAGACCCTATCAATTTATAAGTCAAGATGATCATAATAGAGAATATGAAATGAAGTACCTTCCTTTTCAGATTCCTACCTCAGTATATGTAGCCTATATTGAATTTTATGTTGTGTAAACTGTTAGCTTGATATTGAACTTTTATTAGTTTTCTTTCATTGCATAATTTTTAAAAAATAGATCCATTTATGTTGCAATTGAGAGCACCCATCAATGTTTTTAGCAGTTATCAGAGAGTCAATAGAATTCAAATAATTGGGACTTCTGCAGTGTTCAGACAGAAGATGCAAATGTTCCTGTCATTTCTCAGTTCTTTTTACTTCTGTGCTGAAACAGAGAAGTAGAATGGCCTTTGGCCCTGATGTTACCATGCAACAACAACACAAAAAACCAAGGTTATTGAGTCTTTCAACATATATTCTTGTGGTCTGCACTATTTTAGTCACATCGATGGAGCTGAATTTTCAAACTAGGTGAGGAAAGACAATTCTGGATCTGTTTTACATTAAGGAGCAAACATAATGAAAGAGTATGCATGAATAAAGAAATGAAGAGAAGGTTAACAAACTGAACAGTACATCAAAAATACATTTACAGTTTCCAAAGTATTACCCTTCCATTTACTAGCCTAGTTTAAATGAACGCTAAAAACAACAGGCAAATTTGAAGAGATTATGAGATCCCATAAGTTTGTGCTGTAATGAAAATGTATCATGGAAGAATGCATATTCCTTTTGCTCCAAACAGCTCTACTAGCTGAGAAAAGTGTTCCCTTTTGCATAGAAACTGAAATGAGCATGATTTGTCATTGTTGAGCAATATGCAACTAAGAAGCTTTGTGCTCATTACAGCCCTGGGCTCTGGCTCCACTGCCCCCACACAGCCAGGGGCTCAGGGGACTCTGGCTGCTCTCTCTGGAAGGTGAAGGGGAACTTTGCATCTGCAGATTCTAACAGCTTGACTGTGAAAGGGGACAGAGGGTAATTGAATAACCTTTTTAAAGGAGGATAAACTTCAAATAGGCACAAATTACCATTTTCTAGAAAATGAATTACCTTCTGTCAAGGTAAGACCCAAAGGAGAGAGAGAGAAGGCTGGAAGGTACAAAAAGAATATGACCTGTGGCTGACGATGAAGTCAGATGTTCATGGGCACTGGGATCATAATTCTTTCAAGTTTCAGAACCCAGGCTTATTTCAACAGCAGAATGAACCACGTTGTGCTGGAAAATCTTTTGGAGACAAAATACAGGGAAAACATAAAAAAATAAAAAGAACCATTTGGGGCTTCTCTGACACTTATTCCATTGCATAATTATTGGAAAAAAATAACTGAACCTCACTTCTTCTTTCTGGTAACTCTACAGGGTTTTGCTTGGTTCTTAGTCTCTAAGGACATAATTAAATTCCACCATGAACCACGTCCTGCAAAGCAAAACCACAGCCCCCCTACCCACAGAATAAAGGATGCCATTTGAAGCTTCATCCCACTGCGCCTTAGTTTCTCTCGCTCGTGTTGTTCCGACAGAAAGCTTTTGCACAGCTGCACCATCATCACCTAGTGTCATCACCTAGTTGACTCACGATAATTTTGTTGAGTGCAGGCAGGGTAGTCATCTTGATAGCCTGGGGCTGGTTTGCTCAATGGAGGATTCATCCTAAGTGTCCTGAGGCAGCCTTGCCACAGACCCAAAAGGCAGCCTTCCCTCAAATCAATGCACTGTCTCTCTCTCTAGAAAATGATTCTGGTGACCCTACCATGCTTCCATGACTAAAAACTTACTGGTGCCGGCTGGAGTTCCACAGCCCACACTTTGCACAACCATCAGCAGTAGTAGCCTTAAATCAGGAATCACAGACTCAAAAGCCCAAGGGGACCAGGCACAATGAAATGGCTAGAAAATGACTGTCAAAAATAGAATTTGAACCCATTTCTTCTTTTAGAGATTACTCTCAGTGCCCTCTCTTATAGTCAAACTTTTTGAAATAGTTTAGACTTGCCATCTCTACGCAGCAACTAAACCCACTGCAATTAAGCTTCAGCTCTCAGAAGTCCATAGATACTGCTCTTTGCCAAGTTTATCAAGAACCAACAGACTTTTTTTCAGTCCTTTCCTTACTTGACCTCATGGCAGTGCTAGTACCTCCTTTCTGTCCAGGACTGTGAAGGATCTGAGATTTTCCTCTACTTTCAAGCTAATAAATTAGTCTGTGGCTGTTTCATGTGTGTTGGAAAAAGACATGAGACTCTTGAGTCAGAGAAAAAGGACCCAAGGACTCTATTACTCACAGTACCCAGTAGCCTGAGAGTTAGCTTGGTTGTGTTGGTTTCCTTTGCCTCCCAAAAAGCACAGTAGTGACAGAGCTGGTTCCCAGGTATATGCCACACTCACAGTAAGTTGGCACCACAGCCAGGAAATCCTGAGCTTGGAGAATTCACTGTATTTACAGCAAGCCATAAATGAACATGCTTTTTGTTTGGGAAGATGGGAAAATACCCCATCCTTCAAGGTTACTTGCTGCAAACACCATGCTGAGAAATTGTCCTGATAATAAGCAGTGAAGATGTGAAATTTTTGGCAGACCCAAGGCCATCCAGTGATGCTCAAGGCTCATGGCAGTTTGTCCCTTCCCACAGTGTCTTTCTTCACCTACTATATAGTGCCACACGTTCCTGGTTTTTTGGCAACTTCTGTGGCTACCTGTGTTCTTTATCAGTTCTCTTACTCTGCCTTTATGTCACCATTTAAAGGGTCCTGCATTAGCCCCTCCTCTCTTCCTTAAATGCTCTTTCCCATCAAGATTTCATGCTTTAATTAGCATCTATATCAAGAAATATAAACCCAATACTGACAGGGGCAAGAAAGGTAATGTAAATGACTGATGCACCCCAGGAATAAAGCTAGAACTACCAGAAATATAATCCTCAGCTGTTATTTTTACTGAACAGAAGTGAAAATACTTCACATAATACAAACATGTGTGATACTGAAAATAACATTTTCAAATCAAATATTTAAAATTATAGACTCTAAAAAATAAAAACATCACATTATTAAACGGTTACATTGTAAGTTACCAACACTTGATCTGAAACTTTTTATTCTATGCCCGATGTTGATGATGGAAGGTTTAATATTTCTATTTACAATATACAATAAATACCAAGTTATGGCATGATTTCTCTGCCTGGTTGTGATGTTTACTTTTACTACTTTCCATTATGGAAACAGCTGGTCCCAAACACAAGAACTGCCAAGCCTGAGTATGTTCCTTTATTTAGGGTAGCTATGCCTAGGAGAGTGATAGAATTCTGTTACTCCAATGTTATCATTTTTAGATTCTACTACTTATGATTCTGAATTTAAGTAATCTCTATTGGTAGTTCTTTCTTTCCAATTTAAATATTAAGAGAGAAATTGAACTGAGCAATATCAACTAATTTTACTTGAAGTTTAACATGGACCAGGGTGATCCTGTTAAAGATCAGCCTTCAAAACCACAGTATGGAGAATGTAGATCAGTTTCATTTGGGTAACTAATACCCATTTAAAGATTGACCAATTTCTTTCTCCCCAAATGACATCTAAAACTATGTAATTTCAGGATGAACGGACCACTGAAATAATGCATTCCTATAACTCTTCAGTAGTTAGACCGGTCATACTCTGGCAATTAAAGTGGTCAAATCATTAATGCAATCTTTGCAACCACAGATGCATGAATAAGTCAGTGTCTTTCAACAGCTGAAACTCTCTACAACACTTTGTCATAACAAAGCCACCTAAATTCCATGTAGTGCTTCACTTCCAGTTTATTCAGCAATATCATCTTGATAAAAGTTATAGAAGCACAGTGAGCTCACGGAGTTCATTGCTATATTCATAATATTGTCCAGTTACAACTTTTTAACAAAACAGATAAAAACAAAAACTAGTTCGTAATGTGCTACATGAACTAAAATTCTACATTGTTGTGAAATGTTGCCACTGTATAGTTTCTTAGTAAATCAGACTTTAACACCAACCATAGCAACAACACTGTGTCTTACTAATTTGACCAGTCTACCATAAACTATTCACCCTATCTTATTATGCAAAATAAGTCATTTCATGATATTATATAATCAGACGTGTTATATCCAAAAGTTCCTGGGTTAAATCAAAGTTGACACCAACACCAAAAACAAATATAATTAACTAGGCAGTACTAGAATGGCAGATAGGTAGGTAGATAGACAGGTAGGTAGGTAGGTAGGTAGCTAGCTAGCTAGCTAGATAGATAGATAGATAGATAGATAGATAGATAGATAGATGATAGATAGATAGATATAAATCTATGCTTTCAGCAGATACCATAAATAACTTTTCCATGTAAATTAAATAGTAAAATCTTAGTACTAACTTAACACGCCAAGCAACAGTATTCCCAGCTAGAACTTTATTTGTAAAGCTTGTTTCTGTTCAGAACACATAATTTCTGCTGTATTCAATAGACTTTAGTAAACCTACCATCTGTAAAAAGCAATTGACCAACCAAGTTATTTTCTCTAATGCATAACTAATTCCCTAATGCACAACTAATTCTGCAACAGCATCAGTTATTTTACTCACATCCAAAACAAATGCTTAGAAAATTTCAGTTCTGGCCGGGCGCAGTGGCTCATGCCTGTAATCCCAGCACTTTGGGAGGCTGAGGCAGGCAGATCACGAGGTCAGGAGATCGAGACCATCCTGGCTAACACGATGAAACCCCGTCTCTACTAAAAATACAAAAAAATTAGCCGGCCGTGGTGGCAGGTGCCTTTACTCCCAGCTACTCGGAAGGCTGAGGAAGGAGAATGGCCTGAACCCGGGAGGCGGAGCTTGCAGTGAGCCGAGATCGCGCCACTGCACTCCAGCCTGGGCGACAGAGCAAGACTCCATCTCAAAAAAAAAAAAAAAAAAAAAAAAAAAGAAAAAAAAAAATTCAGTTCTTTTTTAAGATCACCAGTTGATTCATTATGCTTCTTTTCTTTATACCTATATGGTTCTTCAAGATGGATTATTTCTAATATTATTTTATGATTTTGTTTTGTTTCTTTTAAATACAGACATACTTTGCATATTCAATATGTGGATCCAGGACTTACTTTCACAAGGAAATAGGCTCTCTACCATTTTTCTTAAAATACACAGCTTTTACATTTTATTTTTTTTTCCATTTTTAATAGAGACATGGTATGGAGACATGTTGCTCTATTTTTAAGAAAATGACTGTTCAAGAACAATGACAGCGCATTTGCCACGAGATTTCAGTGTGTGAGATGTGATAGGAAATGGTGGAGACTGGGGGAACAGAGGAGCACATGCGACATTAAAGAGGTCAGGGGAGGCCGGGCATGATGGCTCATGCCTGTAATCCCAGCACTTTGAGAGACTGAGGTGGGTAGATCACCTGACGTCAGGAGTTCAAGACCAGCCTGGCTGACATGGTGAAACCCCGTCTCTACTAAAAACACAAAAATAGCCAAGTGTGGTGGCATGCCCCTGTAGTTCCAGCTACTTGGGAGGCTGAGGCAGGAGAATCGTTTGAACCCAGGAGGTTGCAGTGAGACGAGATTAAACAAAAAAAAAAAGAGGTCAGGGGAGTGGTTGCCCTACAGAAATGCAAGCTCATTGTCCCCAGAATCATTTTTGTTTTTTGGGTTTTCTTCAGCCAAAAATCCGGGTTTCTTGATACGAAATCATCCAATTGTTTCATATTACCTTGATTTCGTTTAAAGCATAACCTATTCCACACTAAACGTATTTCCAAGCTGGTTAACAGCTAATTTTAAACTGAGGGTGCCAGTTTGTAACCTCTGAAAGGAATAGGGTGATATTCCTTATCTCACAGGCTAATAAGGCCAGAATCTGGATTCAGTTGCTAGAAGAGCTCTTAGTCTTTAAATGAAAAGAGTTTTATTTTGTTTTGGTTTTGGTTTTTTTAATGGCCACAGCTAATGTTATTTTCAAAATATATATACATATGTGTGTATGTACATAATATATATAAATATATATGTATATATGATATATTTATATATATATATATTTCCTGGATATTCAGAGTATAAATACCCCAGCCCAAATATTATAGCCATTATCAAGCAAAAATCTTTTTTGAATTCCTTATCGTAAAGTCTATTTACCCAGTAATGGGTAAAATGGAAAATTCAACTAATAATGATCAACAATAATAATGATAAGGCCAGGTGCATTAGCTCAGGCCTGTAATCCTAGCACTTTAGGAGGCCAAGACAGGCAGATTATTTGAGGTTAGGAGTTCAAGACCAGCCCAGCCAGCATAGTGAAATCCCATCTCTACTAAAAATACATACAAAATTAGCTGGGCATGGTGGCATGCCTGTAGTTCCAGCTACTCAGGAGGCTGAGGCAGGAGAGTCACTCGAACCCGGGAGGCAGAGGTTGCAGTGAGTCGAGATCACACCACTGCACACTCCAGCCTGAGTGACGGAGCAAGGCTCCCTCTCAAAAAAATAAAAAATTAATAAAATAAAATAATTATAATAATGATAGTAAAGTGAATTGACTTAAGTTCTTATTCCTGATCCTGCCATCCATCACGTACACTTGTCTAGAACCAACAGAGCACACCTGCTGTTATTATCCCCAATTCCTAAGCTATGCTATGGAGGCGGTTTAACACTAAGAAAAGAAAACCCACACATATTACATCTGGAGCACACATATGGAAATGGAGTATTTCAAAGCATCCCAAAGGTTCCAAGTTTGGCCCCAAATCCAGTGAGAGTCATGGAGCCTTTGTCACCAGCTTTGGCGTGTGTTCTCCTCTTAGAGATGAAGCCATCGCTTTCCCCTTTCAAGGGCTGCTCTTCCTCAATCACCTATTTCCGTGGTCCTTTCTCAGTCACCCATTATATTCACAGAGCTTTCTGAGAACTTTGCTTCTTCCCAAGAAAAACCTCACGTCTCCCCCTTTCTCTGGGGAACACCTCTTCCAAACTCTGCCTCTCCATGTCAGCCCCCCATCAGGCTCTTTGTGGCTTTCTCCAAACCACCGTTTGAACCCAACATTAGATGCTTCATGGAATGAACATTCCTCAACAAACATCATGGATTTGACTGCAAATATATCAGAGCCATGAAGTAAATATCACTTTCCTATCACTAAGTCATGGTTACAAAGAAAAACACCCTTGTTTGGCTACAGAAAAAGACTTGCTGGAAAGGTATCCAATTATTAATCAAATTAAAAGCACTGCAACCGTTTGAGACTAGGTTCTTTCACTCTGCAAAATTGATTTGTCCACTTTAAACCAAATGAAAAAATCTGTTTTCTCCTTTCCAAGTAGTGGTTCTTTCACTGCTTACTTATTGCAGTCATGCAAAAAAGACCTGTAGGATTATTCTTTTTAAACTTAAATATGAGTTTTGTCACTGACCCCATAATTTCACAAAGCAAGAGTGAATTCCCAGCGTGAGTGAAAAGAAACATTGCTTTCTTTGCTTTATGTTTAATAATTTCCCATTAAACAGTTTTTCCAGGAAAAAGAGCCATGAACTCGGTATTGAATACAGAATTTATTCAGTCTATTCTACACAAACAAGCAGTAGACATATCCCTTCTAGCCTATTTAATCTGTTCATTTGCTTTTCAGACTCTCATAGGAAAGGCATGATGATGTAGTGGTTAAAAGAACAGACCATAGCATCAGAATTGTCTTCAAACTTAGTTCTACTGTTCGTTGATTTTGTGGCCATGGGAAATCAATTAATTTCTCTGCCCTTCAATGTCCTCATCTATATGTAAGTACAAGGTCAGGGTCAAGCTTATTGGGTTGTTATGAGGATTAAGTGAGCCAAGGCATGTACAAGCACTTAGCACAGAGCGCGATAAATTGTGAAGCTTATTACTGCTATTGCTATAATAATCAACACAGATGGCACTAAGATAAGCCAACCAAACTCACTGAAGGAAAAGAATCCTATGTTCTACATCTTTGTATTCCCTGTAACACCTAGCAGACTGCCTTCTATATCTGTGTAAACATTAGTCTTTATTGGTAAGATAAAATATACCATCGCTTCCATATAGTAGCATCTGAATGAATGCTTTTTGCTGTATTTAAGTTTCATGTTACCTAAAAACAAGAATTGGAGGATAAAGTGACAAATAAACCAATTTCTCCTAGTCCACTTTAAGATTCTGTTTTTCAGAGAAAAAAATGATCTTTCTTTCCCTCTCTCTCTCCTGGTATAGCAGCCTTTGCAGTCACTGGCTGGCATATTCAGCCAACGCATGCAGTATTCTCTGCAAGACCATGACTGCAGCTTAGCTTCACTACTTGTAGAAATCAATATAGAAAACGTTTACAGAGAGAGTCCTTCTTTTACAAGTACATTTAAAAAATTACAAAAGTGAGTGAAGTAGGGAGTGAAAAATGTTATAGGCGCTCTGGTAAACGGTTCGATAGCTTCTTAGAAGCTGAATATGTACTTAGCATACAACCCAGCAATCCCACTCCTAGGTATTTAATCGAGTGGAATGAAAATTTATGCTCATGCAAACACCTGCATGCAATGGCTAGAGAAATGAGCGAATGGATAAACAAGCCGTGGTGCCTCCAGACAGTAGAATTCCACACAGCACTAAAGGGGAATAAACAACTGATACACACAACATGAATACACCTCAAAAGCATTTTTCTGGATGAAAGAACCCAGTATTAAAATAGTCACCTACCATACAATCCTACTTACATGGCATTCTGGAAAAAACAAAACTATAGGAACAGGGAATGGATAGTGAATGCTGGGATTAAGTGGGGAGAGGGTCGGCCTATACAAGGCAAGCATCAGAGAATTCTTGAGAGTGTTAGTATTGGTCTGTATACTGTGGTGGTTACAAGAATCTATACAAGGCTAAAATGTCACAGAACTGTTTGCCCAAAAAGGTGAGCTATGCTACATGTAAATTCAAAATGGAATAAAACATTGTAAGTGAATAAGCAGATTCTTCTATTTGGGAATTTATGAACTACTTTTAAAAGACTCTTCTATGTATTGCCACAGTGCTATATAGGAACTCTTTAAAAGAATGCTAAGGCGAGCACAGAATGCTAGGAAATCTGTGTGTGTAGGAATTAAAGAAGTCAACACATTGGTTAACATCTTAATGCGTATTCTGGTTAGCGAACCGGAAGCGGAGCACAGGTAACAGATCCCTCCAGCAACGTTAACAGCGTGATCAGAGGTGCAGAGGAAGGAAAACCCTGGGCATGTTCAGGAAACACTGTTGGTCTGGTTTGGCTACAATTTAAGGTGCAGGGTTGACAAGCAGAGTACAGTAAAACGCTAATGCCTGTCTTGAGTGGAAGTGATGGGGATTCAATTGCATAATGTGGGTTATAATGCATGTATAATGGCATAATGAATGACATAATGTGTGTATAATGAGACAATGTACGTATGAGCATTTAGTGTCTAAGTTTTCTCTGGACATTACCAAAATGTCTAAGTTTTCTCTAGACATTACCAAAAAAATGGAAGCTTGACAGGCTGGGAGATGCAGGATGCAGAATGAGCTAGAATGGGGTAGCTGGAGAGGTGGATGTCCACTGGAGGCTTTTGTTTCTGGTCACAGAATGAAGTTCTGAATTAAGCAGTCGGCAGGAACAGAAAAGAAATGCAGTCGTATCTCAGCAAGTCTGTAGATGTACAAGGAACTAAGACTAAATAAGACCAATTATTAACGGGATGTTGGGGATGGGGATAGGAGTGGAGTGGAGGGAAAAGAAACTGCCCACACAATTATGTCACCCTTCCTAGGGAAAGCAGGTGCCACCAGATCATATCACTATTCATCATAACAAAGCTCCGAACCAAATAAGAGCTTCCAACCAATGGGGCCTTTCTTCTCATTGGCTTCCTATTGCTTCCAAGATAAAGACACGCTCTTCAAAATTTCCTTGCATGAAATTTCCCAGCAAAATGTGAAACCTGTTCATCCCACCGGCCTCAATATCCACCATCCTTCTGCTTAGTCCCTACACTCAACCATTCTTTCTTTCAGTTTCTTAAATACACTATGCTCCCTCTTGCCACAAAGCCTTGGCAAATGCTATTTGTTCCTTACCCGGAATCCTCTCTCCACCTTATGGGCTTCCTATGCATTTCTCAGCCCTTGCCCCCACCTTGCCTCCAAGACCCTCAAACCTGTGCTCAAACTTCCCTCTCCTCTTTTTTGAGTTCAGTGTTCTTTGGAACACACACCCTCTAAATGCTGTGGACTCTCCCTTGCAGTAGTGATTCCTCAAGTTATTGCTAGCATAGGCATTCAGATATTTTCCCAAGTGATGAATAAAACACCTCATAAGTTTTGAGACACAGATAACCATGTAGACACAGAGAACTCCAGGAAAGGACAGAGTTTTGCTTCACATTTGAATATTTTATTGCCTGCTATCCTCAATAAAAATATAATCAGTTCAATGATATTACTTCAAGGTATTTTCAGTTCATAATAGATAAGTTACATGAATACAAATAACTATTTAACAATCATTAGCTAAAGTATGATTTAAAGTATCTGATTTTAATACTATGCTTTTTAAGATATTATAGAATACTTCTAGAGGACATCACATTTTCTTCATTCATGGTATAGAAGAGAACTTTAAAGAAAGAAGTGAGGGATAATGTCAAGTCAGGTTTTGCTTTCGGCCATGCCTCGCTTCCTTATTGTGCAGTGGCATTTGAGAGTGCATGCTTAAGTTGTCAAATGCAGATATTTAATGCAATGTTCTCAGTCCATTGAACAAGTCAGATGTGCCTTTTTTGAGCACTGGTGATTCATGATTTTCTTCCTTTCCCAAATGTGGAGACCATCCAGGCTACTCTCAGGAACACTGGTAGGCCAACCCACTTTAAATTATGCCTGAATATATACATGCACAACCATCCAAAAAAGAAAAGAAGTCTTTCCAATACAAGCTGCAAGGAGTATAAAGGTAATTCTATCTATCTATACGTTACAGTTGTGTGATAATTGGTTTAAAAGCACATTTGCCCATACTCTACAAACAAGCTTTTATTGACTGCATTTACTCCCTGCGGAAGTGTGATTTCCTCTGGCTCATGCTCATACATTATGTAATACTTCCTGGAGAGCAAAGATACATTTTTTTTTATTGCTCATTTACTTTATCCCCTTGTTCAGATTTTGAACTGAAAAAGAAACACTTAAGAACCTCTCAAGTTGGAAAGAGTGAGTATTGCTAGCTCAGTGCCTAGAGAAAGCAGGTACCTCCAGGTTATGCCACGACTTCATTGTAACATAGTTCCTAACCAAAGAGGACCAGAAGGGATGGTCCAAAACACACAGACGTAGGTCAAAATGGGATATTTGATATGGCCACTTCAATATCTCTACATGTTCCTCTGTGACCTGGCCATTCTTCATTTAGCACTTATTTACCGATCATCATGGCACTGTGACTTTGATAGGTGCTGGGCATACAGTGACAGACCATGGTCCCTCTCTTCATAAGTCCACCTTCTAGTTGAGAAAAAGCAGGAAATAATTAAACAACATTTATGTAAATTGCAATAATGGTGATGAAAGAGAGGCGCAAGCTGCTGTGAGAGACAATAGTAGCAGAGTGATTTGGAAAGGTTACTTTGAGGAGACAGCCCTTCAGAGGAGGTCCAAAAGATGAGAAGGAATGTATGCACCACGTTTCTAAGCTTCATCCCATCATTGAAGATGGAGTGAGCTCTGTTGTGCACAACATAAAAATCCATCCTGATAGCAGCATCGGAACTATCTCATCAAACTGGCATTGGCCATTTCTCACCCCTGGGATCTCTGGATTGCTGGAGACAGTAGCAGCAATGTGCCCAATGAAACTGGAGGAGCAATCTGGAATCCTGGTGTCTTGAAGATTCATGCTTAAGTTCTTAAAAATACTGTGGGAATTCGCAGGAGGAGGTTTGCTTTTTTGGAATAAGCACAGCTTTCATGGGAGTAGTAGATTTTAGATGGCAGCCTCAGCTGCCATCACTGGGAATCCCAATGCCACGAACTGTCATCAGTAGGCAATAGCACTCTCTAAGAAAGAGGTCCGCAGCTCCCCTTAACCTCTGAGCTGGAACTCTCACTTGAGAATCTGTTGTCACCACTATTAATACTTTCCATAGTCGTGGTGAGTGCAGGGAGGAGCAAGAATCTCCAAGGTTCCATCAGAAGCAGCTGTTAGTTTTTGGAGTCTCCCCCACCAGACACTTCATGGCTTAGGGCTTCCTCTACAGATATAAGAGAAGTAACGGCATAAACCAAGGACCTGGGAATGAACCTTCCCTGGTGAAGGGGGGAAGGTGATGATGCTGTTAATTACTTGGCATTTCATACTCATACTATCATTTTGCTTTTTTTCCATTTAGTTTTAATATGCTCATTATCTGTTACTCTTACTACTCTACCATTTATTTATCCCCTTCTCCATTTCTCTCTCCTCATTGACATGGTCATTCTAGGAAACAAATAGGCTTAAATTTGCTTTATCTTCAATCCTCTTCTCTCCCTTGATCCTACAATCTTACAAACCACTTTTTTTTTTTTTTTTTTTTTTTTTTTTTTTTTTTTTTTTTTTGAGCAGAGTTTCGCTCTTTTTGCCCGAGCTGGAGTGCGATGGCATGATCTCGGCTCACTGCAATCTCTGCCTCCCAGGTTCAAGTGATTCTCCTGCCTCTGCCTCCTGAGTAGCTGAGATTATAGGCATGCACCACCAAATCTGGCTGATTTTTTTGCATTTTCAGTAGAAACAGGGTTTCACCATGTTAGCCAGGCTGGTCTCGAACTCCTGACCTCAGGCGATCTGCCTGCCTCAGCCTCCCAAAGTGCTGAGATTACAGGCAAACTGCTTTTTATATCATAAGTTTTCACTCCATCTAGAATAGAGCGGTAAGACGTCAGTATACTAATTAACCATCCCAACTCTCCCCACACTCAATGAATCTTGGGCAAGACATTTAATATTTCAAAGCCTCCATTCGCTTTTCTATCAGCAGATAAGCTTTTAACTCGGAATACACATCAGAGTCACCTGCGACCTTTTCCAAGGTGCTCTCATGCCCAAGTCCCACTTTTAGAAGTTCTGATTGTGGAGGTTAGTGAACCAAACATGTGTATTTTATCATTCTCCCTGGAGAATTCTGAATCTCCTCTCTTCCCTTCCTCAGTTGAGGACAACTAAATTATTTACTCCCTAAAGTTATCTGATTACAAGTCGTAATTAAGTGATTCATTGACAAACTTCTCAAAATGCTATTCTATGCTATTCTACACTTTCTCCTGGCAACTCCTCAACCCATGGCAATGTCTGTTGCCCAAACCCTACAATTTTCTTAAATTTTGCTTTTCCATTATCATCTATATGCATTCTCCCACCAGAGAAAATACCCTACCCTCACCCTCATATGTGTTTTATCTAAAGGGAAATATTATTATCTAAACAATTCAGGATTTTTAAAAATGCATAGAACTTTTTGACCACTCTTCCCTTTCTCCCACCACGTGATAATCAAATCCTTTCCAGGTTGTCTCTGAAAGGCCTGCTTACTTCCTTCTGTTCTATTACCTTGGCCACGTCTACTGCCTATATCCAGTGATTTCCTTTGTACTCTTTTGTCCCCATCACTGCCAAGACAATCACTTCAATGCAATAAATGAGGAAAAATGTTTTAGCTTAAGAGCTGGCACCAGAATTCCATTCTGAAGAAATCTTGTCTTTGATGGAAAGAAATGTTTGAGGTGATGCATTAAACATAGATGATTAAATACATTAATTTATCTATGTTCCCTCCTGAAACCACACTTAAAGTAGAACAAACGATGTATAAAACCACAAAGGACAAATGAAATGGGACAATAGATGAGAGATATGAAATTTTCAGAAAATGGAAACCAAACGTATTGTAGCAGAGATAAGAATGCTAAATACATTACAAGACTTCAGAGGGAAATGCCAAGTCATTTCACATCTAAAAATCCAGGAAATAACTAATAATTTGATAATAGGTTTTAGAATTAGTGAAGTAGCAGGCACATAACAGGGACTCAACCAGTAGTTTTTCAATAAATCAGAGGGACTAAAGGTTTATTCCACAGTAACACTAGTCAGCATCAGAGAGAAAGGTAGGGGAAATTATAGGCCTGAAAAATGAGTTTAAGTGAAAATCTATCCACTAAGACACTCCCCCAGCCCCTGTGTACCACCAAGATCCAAGAATGCTGTAAGCCAGATTTTAACACCCATGCCCAGGCAATAAATTAAAGAATTCCTCTCTGGAGTAACAGATTGGTTGCAGGAAGTACAACTTATACATTCTAGATGGAATGCTTGCATTTCAATGAAATTAATATGCTAAAGCCCTAATCTCAACATGACTGTATTTGGAAATAGGGCCTATTGCTTCTCAGCTTTTTGGCTAAGATCAAGAGCAGAGATAGGGGCTTTGAGAGGTGATAAAGGTTAAACGAGGTTATGAGTATGGGGTCCTGATTTTGTAGGGAGGATGCCCTTATGAAAAGAAGAAGAGACACCAGGGGGAAGAGACATAAGAACTCTCTTTCCACCATGTGAGAACACAGCAAGGAGAGAGCTCTCTACAAGTCAGAAAGACAGCCCTCAGCAGGAATCAAGTCAGCAGGCACCCTTATCTAGGATGTCTAGCCTCCACAACAATGAGAAAATAAATTTCTGTTGTTCAAGCCATTCATCTAATATATTATATTTTACACGGCAGCCTGAATGGATTAGCTCTTACTATGCAAACTAATCGTAAGAAGTCTTCTAAGGATATGACTGGGTCCCATCCAATCAACCTAGAGAGAAATCCATTAGTTAACAGGCACCACTCAGGGGCCTCCAATCTGTTTATCATTCTTAAATGTAAGTGTATAACAAAGGACAGAGTTTTTAAACTCTCTAACATAAAAGGAATAAAACAAAATATCAAGACCCCAAAGAAAGAAAGAGAAAAAGTTTTAGGGAAAAAAGTAACCTCTCCACAAATAAAGAAATATCTAGAATGTTTATCATTCTTAAAAAGTGTGGATGGGAGGCAGCTTTAGGTATTGCTTATTTGAAAAGAGTCTTAGTCTAACCCTCACCTTTGATTGATAGGTTCACTAATATAGACTTCCAGGTTGCAAAAATTATTTTACTCAAAATTCAATGATACTTCTCTGATGTCTTTTGGCTTCCAGCACTGCTTTTGAACAGTGTTATATTGTTCTGATTCTTTTTGTTTGCTTGTGTGGCTGTTGTTTAAACTGGTAACCATGATAATCATCTCTTTATCCCTGGTATTCTAGAATTTCATGATGTTAAGAGTTAGCATTGACCTATTTTGTGAGCTCTTTTAAGCAAAACTTTTCAGATCTGAAATATTTTCTTATGTTTTAATCATTCTGTCCCCTCCATTTCCAGTGTTCTAACTCTACCGTTGCCAACAGAAATTAGATTGGATGTTGGATTTCTTGAATTGGTCTTCGGATTTTTTATTATTTCCTCATCTTTTTTTTTTTTTAATTTTTTTTCTTTCTGGAAAATCCCCCTTGACTTTATCTTCCAATACTTCCATTAAATTTTACATTTTTGGCTCTCATAATCTTCAAATCCACACCCCCTTTTATTATATTGAAGCAGAAAATAGAGAAAAATACCTGCTGGCACTCGCTTTTGCTGGTTGAGAATTGGTATGGTCTAAACGTTTGTGTCACTCCAAGATTCGCATGTCAAAATAATCTCCAGGGCCGTGGAGATAAAAGGTGGGGCGTTTGGGGGGTGATTAGGTCATGAAGGCTGAACTCTCATGAATAGGATTTGTGCCCGTACAAAAGAGGCCTAAGAGAGCTGCTAGGTGAGTAGGTGAGGATAAAGCAAGAAGGCATTTATGAGGACCAGGCCCTTGCCAGACAGGAAATCTGCCAGTGTCCTGATTTTGGACTTCCCAACCTTCAGAACTTTGAGAAATATATTTATTTTATTTAAATATTACCCAGTGTAAGGTATTGTGTTATATAGCAGCCTCAACAGACTAAGACAAGAATCAACCATTGAATTTTAATAATAGCAGTAGACAGCAGTGCACTTCACCTGGGTCTTCAGGTTGTTTTACAGTGGAGTCAGGGGAGCAGCTTACCTACGCTGGGCAGGCATTTCTGGGTCTGGGTGTCCTGTGTGTCTTTCAACCCCACTTGATCCAGTGGTCTAGCCTTAGAGCATGTTCTTATCAGGGTGATGGCAGGCGTAGGCACAAAGAGGACAAGTCTACCACACAGGCACATTTCAAATTCTTGCTTGCATTTCACTGACTAACATCCCCTTCACCAAGTCATGCAGCCAAACTCAAAGTTAAGGGACAGAAAAGTAGATTTTTTTTCCTATGGATGTAGAAAAGAATGAATATTGAATGAACAATAAGTCAATCTGCTGCATAAGACAAAAATTAAATCAATAAAAACAAGTTTTAAGTAAAGGAAATATTACAATATACAATGTGGTCCCTACTGAATAATAATTACCTGATCACAACAAGGCAAACACTAAATATTGATTTGCCCAAAATTGTGATATAACAATTCTGAGGAGAGGCAGAGAAAGTGGAGTGGGTGGCCAGGTGCAGTGGCTCATGCCTATAGTCCCAGCACTTTGGGAGGCCGAGGTGGAGGATTGCTTGGGCCCAGGAGTTCAAAACCAGTCTGGGCAACATAGCAAAACCCTGTCTCTACAAAATATACAAAAGTTAGCCTGGTGTGTTGGTGGCATCTGTAGTCCCAGCTACTAGGGAAGCTAAGGTGGGAGGATCACCTGAGCCCAGGAAGTTGAGGCTGCAGTAAGCCAAGATTATACTACAGCACTCCAGCCTGGGCAACAGAGTGAGACCCTGTCTCAAAAAAAAAAACAAAAACAAAAGTGGGGTGGGGGAATGTAAAAGTCTGATTAAAAAGTAAAAGTATACACTTAGATCACTTAGAAGAAATAAGACCTGGTATTCAATAGATCAGTATGGTGGCTAGAGTTAACAATCAGTTCTATATTTCAAAATAGCTAGAGGAGAATTCAAATGTTTCTAGCCTAAAGAAAATATAAATATTGAAGATGATAGATATTTCAGTTACTTTGATTTAATTATATTAATGTATCAAATTATCACATGTACCCTAAACACAGGTACATCTAATATGTATCAGTAAAAATAAATTTTTAACAAATCCACCATTGATGATTCCATCTGCATATGGCAAAACTTAAGTCAGTATGAACAAATTGTAGGCAAAGGAAATATTGTGAATAGTGCTGCTGTGAACATACAAGTGCATGTGTCTTTGTGGCAAAATGACTTACTTTCCACTGGGTTTATATTCAGCAGTGGGATTGCTGGGTCGAATGGTAGTTTTAAATTACTTGAGAAACCTCCAAACTGCTTTTCACCGTGGCTGAATTAATGTATTTTCCCACCAACAGTTTATAAGGGTTCCTTTTCTCCAAACCCTAACATCCAGTTTCTTTTTTTTTGGCCTTTTAATAATAGCTATTCTGACTGGTGTGAGGTGGCATCTCATTGTGGTTTTGATTTGCGTGTCTCTGAAGATTAGTAATGTTGATCATTTCTTCACATGTTTGTGGGCCACTTGTACGTGGTTTTTTTTGAGAAGTGTCTGTTCACATCCTTTGCCCACTTTTTAATGGGATTATTTGTTTTTTCTTGTTTGGTTGTTGCAGTTTCTTATAGATATTGAATATCAGACCTTTGTTGGATGTTGGAGTTTGTGAAGATTTTCTCCCATTCTGTAGGTTGTCTGTTTACCTGGATAAAGAAAATGTGGTACATATATACCATGGAATGCTATGCAGCCATAAAAAACAATGAAGCTATATTTTTTGCAGGAACATGGGTGCAACTGGAGGTCATTATCCTATGTGAATTAAGGCAGGAACATAAAACCAAATACCGCTTGTTCTCACTTACAGGTGAGAGCTAAACATCGGGTACATATGGACATAAAAAGTGGGAAGATCTGGGGACTGCTAGGGCAGGGAGAGAGCGGGGAGTCTAAGGGCTGAAAAAGCTACCTATTAGGTCTTATGCTTACGATAGGATCATTCATACCCCAAACCTCAGCGTCATGCAATAAGCCCATGTAAGAAACCCGGGCACACATGCACTCCTTAAATCTGAAATAAAAGCCAAAATTATTATAAATAAATACATAAATAATTTGAAGTACTGAAAACCTCATTGTTTATAATGCGGCAGCGTCTAACATTTGTGATCAATAAACAACAGTATACTGGAAGAAAGAGAAGTTAGTTTGGGAAGGGAATCACATTTTAGAAGGGGTGGGGCAGAAGATTTTAAATAACACAGATTTTTTAAAGTTAGTTATGTTTAAACATACATTGATAATTGTTTGGAGAAGTAACAATAACACAACAAAAGTATTTATTGAGCACTTCCTGTGTTTTAGACTTTGTGTTTAAACCCTTCCAAAATTCCTATGAGTTAGGTACTGTTGTTTTCCCCATTTTATGGGCAAGGATATGGAGCCTCCTAGTGGTTGCATAATTTACAAAACTAATAGGAGCAGAGCGGGGAATGGAGCTGGGTTCTCAAGCACTGTCCCACACTCCCTCTCCTGGCCTGGGTTGGTGTCAGTGCAATCGCATGTCGCTTAAAGACAGGAATGCATCCTGAGAATTGAGTCATTAGGTGATTTTGTCATTCTGCAAACAGTGTGCTTACACATATCTATAAGAAACTGCAACACCTCAACAAGAAAAGCAACCCCATTAAAAAGTGGGCAAAGGATATGAACAGACACTTCTCAAAAACACACACAATTGGCCCACAAACATATGAAGAAGTGAACATTACTAATCCTCATAGCCTACTACACACCTAGGCCATACGCTGTAGCCCATTGTTCCTAGGCTACAAACCTGTACAGCAAGTTACTGTTCTGAGTACTGTCAGCATGTGACACAGTGGTAAGTATTTGTGAGTCTAAAGATACCTGAACATTAAAAAAAAAAAAATACAGTAAAAGTACAGTATTATAATTTTATGGGAACACAGTCATATATGCGTTCTGTTGTTGACAGAAATGTCATTATGAGGTACATGACTGTACTTCAGCAAAGAAACAGTTCTACATGATAAAGAGAATTTAGAGGTCAAGGACTAGCCAGGAGGGTGTAGGTGAGAGATGAGGTGGAGGCGAAGAAATAAAGAGCAAAGGGTGATGATAAATAGGTCGATATTCCCCACCAATCTGCACCCCCACTCTTTCACCAAAAGGTGTTCAGATACCCTGCTAAACTCAAAGGCTTGATATGAACGATTTATTTTTCTATGTAAACCAAAGAAGTGACTGAGTTTTACCTCAGGGTTGATCTCCTGCAAGCAAGCTAACCTTGTAGAAATCTTTTGAGGGTGCTCCAATTTCATGGCAAGGAGCTGAAGAATTAAAGGTAATCAAAAGGGATTTCAAGGAGCATGGAGTCCCCTTCAGCCCCAACGGACAATTAGGCAAAAATAAGATACAACTTTTTTCTCCCCTTCACTGTCTTTAGAAATAAATCTTCTGTCACTCCCCAGTATTTAAAACGGAAAGCACAGAATCTTATCAAGACAATGGAATCTTCACCTATACCAACTTTCTCTCCCAGTGTACTCTCCTTTGCACTTTCAATCCTAGATTAACTCATTCAAAAACCCCTGGTCTTTCTGAATTTCCATATCTTAGAGCCCACTCATTTTCATTTGTCCAGATTTCAGTATCAATTTAGTTTGTACCTCTGTTGTAGCACTCACTGGAGTCTGTCTTCATTTACAGCTGTCTGATTTCAAGTTTCAGATCATCAGACTAGTTTAGCCTACCAAACTGCAAGGAACCATGACTATCTCGTTCATCTCATCACTGCATGCCACACCTAGCTCTGTGAGTGTAGAGGGGCTGTCATTACACGTTCTTTAAAGGGATAAGTGAGTAAGGAGAGCGAGTGAGTGAATGGACACAAATTAATGAATGAAGTAGCTGTGGGACTTGGCATGTTTTGCTTAACTTATCTGTAATTCAGTTTCTTTACAGATAACATGAGAGAGTTGAACCAGATAATTTTATTTATTTATTATTTTATCTATTTATTTATTTGAGACGGAGTTTTGCTCTTGTTGCCCAGGCTGGAGTGCAATGGCACAATCTCGGCTCCCTGCAACCTCTGCCTCCCAGGTTCAAGTGATTCTCGTGCCTCAGCCTCCCAAGTAGCTGGGATTACAGGCACCCACCACCATGCCCAGCTAATTTTTGTATTTTTAGTAGAGACAGGGTTTCACCATGTTGGCCAGGCTGATCTCAAACTCCTGACCTCAAGTGATCCTCCCACCTTGGCCTCTCGAATTGCTGAAATTACAGGCATGAGCCACTGCGCCCGGCCTAAACCAGATAATTTTTTAAGTCACTTCTTTCTCTCATATTCTGTGATTTTACACTGAAATAAAAATACAAGAAACACATTTTCCTACATATACTCACTTATATTTTGGAGAGTTATTCCGCTTTTGTTTGCTGTCTCATTCATGTACTGATAGCGAAATTTAAAAATGTATTTGGCAAGAGCTATTTGAAGCTCAAGAATTTTTTTATGCTTTTCTTCTGCTTTCAAGTGGGAAAATGTTAACTAGATGTAGATGTGGAATCATGATGAGGTTGGGGAATGACAAAAGAATAAACTTCAATGCTCAGCTGCCCTTGCCCAGATAGTGTTGTCTCTTCTTGCCCAAGGAGGGGGTCTTTTTGAGGCTTTTCTGCAGGCTACAAAGAGATCGTTCACATACCCTTCAATTGCCTCCTGGAATTCTAAGTCTCAGACAGGAAAATATAATGATATTACAAAGAATTTTTCTTTGTTCTTTTTATTGTTGTTGTTGTTTCTGTATATACTAAAGCCAGATTAATGGGTGCTTCGGGGAATAAAGTCAGAAACATTGAAATATGAAAGAAACAAACAAAAAACCCAGCTCCCTCTCCTGTAGCTGTCAGTGACTTTTGGTAGCATTAAAGAATATGAAGGGTTGGCAAGCTTTTCAAATTGCCTATTTATTTTTAATACTTGGTTTAACAACTGGAATTTAAGTGCAAAATTTATTCGCCACAACTTAACAGCCTGAGCTCACTTAAGCTACTGCTTACATCATAAAGGCCATTTTTCTAAAAGTCATTGCCTAAAACAAGTGAAGTTCAAGGGAGTAAATTAGACAAAGAATACAGAAATCAGGATATACATCATTTTTACCAACAGAGACCACAAAAGAGAATAACAGCAGTATTCAGCATGCAGAAAGTCTTTTGAAACATGGATTTTTATTTTAGTTTATTTTGAAATATTTAATGAACACACAAAAATTATATGTATTCAGGGTATACAACATTTTGATTTGACATGTGTATACATTGTGTACTGATTACTGCAATCTAATTTTCACAGCCATCACCACCCCTAATTACCATCTGTTTGTGTGTGCACGTGTCTGTGTGTGTGTGTGTGTGTGTGTGTGTGTGTGTGTGTGTGTTGAGGGCAATTAAAATCTGCTCTCTTATCAAAATTCAAGTAAATAATACAGTACTATTAAGTATAGTTGCCATACTGTACATTAGATTTTCAGAACTGATTCATCTTAAAACTGAAAGTTTATACCCTTTGACCAATTTCTCCCCATTTTTCTCATCCCCCAGCCCCATGCAATTACCATTCTACTCTTTGCTTCTGTGAGTTTGGCTTTTTCAGATTTCACATATAAGTGAGATAATACAATACTTATCTTTCCGTGCCTGGCTTATTTCATCTAGCATAATGTCCTCCAGATTCTATTTTAATAACTAATTAGCATCATTGTCAAAGGAAACAAATATGAAAGACTAGTGGTTATCCTACTCACTCTAATAGACGTTCCCTCTCGTATTTTGCTTTGTTTTTCTCTAATTGTTTTTTCTATGTATTTGTTCATTATGTGTCAACTATAGTTCACAGAATTCCATTTTTCAAAGGCTTGAATTTAACGGTCATTTTTTTGAAAAGTAAGTTACCTCTCAGCACTTGGCAGCCTGTGAGAAGATTTAAGTTAATGCGTCTCTAAAGCATCCAATCTATAGGGATAGTAATTCAGATACATGCCTTGGGCTAAAGTTTTCGTATGCAAACCTGGAGCGGGCCAAATAGAGTGGTTCTTAGAGTACCCGTGAAACTAAGAACCACTTGATGTCTTTTATTAATATAGATGTTCAATCTGGATAATTCTGTTAAAAAAAGAAGTACCTTTCCTGCATTTGCAGCTATATTTTAGGACTAAGTCCTCTGAACATTTTTCTGCTTCCCTATGTAGAGTCACTCAAGTTGTGCCTTTAGTAATTGCTATTGAGTTGTTGGGATTTTTAATAAATTTTACCTATACCAATGAGATTGCAGCATTAGTTAATTATTAAAGATGCACCAAGTCTTTGCTCAGTTATACCTGAGGCTTCTTGGAGAGGTAAAGTTTGGAGTTATTTAGTAGTTTGGTTGTCAAACATATGAGAGAGGAAAGTTAGATGTTTAGTTTAAACTATTTGCATTTTAAAATTAAGTTCATTATCACTTATTCTCCATGATTCTAAGTATATAAATTGTCTTTTATCTATTCTAAAATAATTGAGCTATTCAGATTACAAACATGACTTTCTACCTTTTCTTTTTCATATTTTCTCTATGCAAATGTGTATGACTTTCAGAAGAGGGAGAAAGAAACCACTAGATGTTATTATGTTTTATTACTTTAAAGGTGAAAAAGTCTTTGGAAGCTTAGTGGAAGAGTTAAAACACAAAATTCTACAAAATTGTAAAGCATGCAATATTTATATTCAATTTATCATGTCTATGGCATTTTTTCTTACATCATAGTCAAAGTTAGGTTGTCTCATTGTACCTGACGAAGACTTTTGTCAATTATTTGATTAGCTTTTTAACATCAATGAAAACTACATCCACGGCCAGGCACAGTGGCTCACACCTGTAATCCCAGCACTTTGGGAGGCCAAGATGGGTGGATCACTTGAGGTCAGGAGTTCAGGACTAGCCTGACCAATGTGGTGAAACCTTGTCTCTACTAAAACTACAAAAATTAGCCAGGCATGGTGGCACATGCCTGGAGTCCCAGCTACTCAGGAGGCTGAGGCAGGACAATTGCTTGAACCTGGCAGGTGGAAGTTGCAGTGAGCCAAGATCATGCCACTGCACTCCAGCCTGGGCAACAAAGCGAGACTCCATCTCAAACAAAACAAAACAAAAAAGTGCATCCTCAATTAACTCTTCTAAATGTTTAAAATAAAACTAACCTATATATCCTTTCATACATTGTGTCGAGAAATTGAAATTGTGCCTTGGATTCAAGTGTTTGATCTGCACATAAAAGCTAGCGTTTGCTCATTCTGATCCAACATCTTTTTCTCTAATAATAAAGGATCTGTTGTCTGCAGGTCTACAAGTTCTCTCAGCATTATTCATATTTGAAATTGAATCAGTAATAATGACTAGGGAATCCTTGATATTTTTTACCTGCCTATATTTCCGTTTTAAATTGCAATCTTCTTGTAATTTCATGTATGTCGTTGGATACCTATTGCATATTCCTTGCAATCATTCCGTGGTATTATAACACATGATGACAGGCAGTACCCATAATGCTGGCATCCATTTATACCCATTAAGTCATAAACGCCTCTGGGAACAAGAGGGAAGTCATTTCTTAATTAAATGTTCCATAGCCCTGAAAAACAAAATAACATTCTGTTCTTATATATAAGTAATAAAGGTTTAGAAAAGGCAATTTAATGTCTTAGGTCAGTAGATAATGTTTATGTAATTAAACAGAAATAAATACTTATGCCAAGTAAGTAGAATTTGGGTGGCAGAAAAAAATAATTACAGGCAAGGAGCCAAATTTTAATTGTTTTATGTTCTCAGAAATGGCTGTTCTTTATAAATAGTCGATCTCAGTCACCAAAAAACTACATATTATATTATTCTATTTATATTAAATTTCCAGAACAAACAAATCTATAGAAATATAAAGTAGATTCATAGTTGCCTAGGACTGGGAAGAGGGTATCTGGGGGAAATGGAGAATGACTGCTAATGGATATAGCTTCTTTTAGAAATGATGAATATACTAAAAGTTATTGAATCACACACTTTAAATGGATATGCCATATGGTATGTAAATTAGATCTGAATAAAGCCATTGTCTTTAAAAAATAAATACATAATGATAGTAAGAATTGATAAATAATTGGGTAAATATCCCCAGGCCCCAACCCAAGAGATTTTGATGAAATAGTTGTGGTTCAGAGTCCAGGAACATGCAGGTGTAAGAACTCTTTCCAGATGATTCTGATGGGCCGTGCAGGCAGGTTAAATGTTCTTACTCCCAGAGCCAGGTGGTCTTCCGGCCTAAATGCAGCTCCTTCCAGGAGTAAGCCAGTACCTGTGGTGCTCCATTGGTGGTTTGTTTGTTTGCACGATTGCTTGTTTTTTGTTGTTGTTGTTGTTGTTTGTTTTTTTTCTTTTTCTTCTGCTGTCTCCTACTTGGGCCCTTTTAATTTCCACTTTCACTTTCTTCTCCCTTTTCCGGGAAATAAGAGTAGTCCTCATAGTTCTGGTTCAGCCTTAAGACTGCCGACTAGTAGAAGATGACTAGCTGCTCTGTTTCTAAGACTCACCTGACAATTCACAAGCCACAGGACATGGCTCCCATCTCCTTTCCTCACAACAGCATGGGAGCTGAGAGCAGAGCCAGCATCTGCACATCCCCTCCCACGGCCAGTGTCCTCCGCTCCACATTACCACCTAGATTCATTCAGCAAATCTGCACTGTATTACATAGAGTAATACAATTACTCTAAGCCAAGGTTATACCCTCTAGTGATCATAAGATTTCAGAGAATGTAGAACTGTTTTCTTCTTCTTTTTTTTTGAGACAGAGTCTCACTCTGTCACCCAGGCTGGAGTGCAGTGACACTATCTCTGCTCACTGCAACCTCCTCCGCCTCCTGGGTTCAAGCGATTCTCCTGCCTCAGCCTGCTGAGTAGCTGGACTACGGGCATGCACCACTATGCCTGGCTAATTTTTGTATTTTTAGTAGAGACAGGGTTTCGCCATGTTGGCCAGGCTGGCCTCGAACTCCCGAACTCATGTGATCCACCTGCCTTGGCCTCCAAAAGTGCTGGGACTACAGGTGTGAGCCACTGTGCCCAGCCCAGAACTGTCTTCTAAACAAATACTTGGAGAATCCTGATTTAACTTTCCTAAGGGCCCTTGGAAATAAAAATGATTATCCCTGAGAAAAGAAATTAGTGCCTAGAATATCTGCCTTAAACTTAGAGTCTAGTGTTGGCATGTAGTGGAATTCCACAAAAAATTACTGATTGATGGAAAACAGAGAATAGCCACACTAGAGAAACTGCCGGTGACTGATAAAACACAAGAAAGCTATTCTCAAAAAATCATATAGGAAAACATCTTATGGTACTGTGTATTTTTATTATGCTAATTTTCTATTACCACTTTATTTTTATATAACCCAGAACACATTTTTCCAAGCAAGTGAAGTGTAGAAACACATTTTTCTACTGATTCTTTAGTTTTCATCTGGTCCAAATAATTATTCAGGGCCTACTTTCAAGAAGGAAACACTTGCTAGTAACAGATCTTTAAAATGGAAATCTAAAATAAATATAATATGTTACATATCTAGTAAAAGTACATCAGACGTTACATGTAAGTGTATCCTCTTGATTCAAATGAAAAGTCTAAGACAATAAACACTACATTTTTCGGGCAAAATAGCTAATTATCTTGAGTGTATACTTATTTTTTAATTTTATTTTTTAAGCTATCAATAAAATTGACTTCAGGTATGTTTAGTTAAAACACCTCTAGTATTTTAGGTATTTGTGCTCCTTTTACTGTATCTCTTATCACAAACTGTTCGAGGAGCTTCCCCCAGAATTGCAATTCAAAATTATTTTTAATGTTGACAATAAAAAAGGGAGAGAAGCTGGACAGTCTTAAATGTCAATAAAACTTTATATTTCATTTCGTGTAATTGCTGCAATCACTTCAAAGCAATGACTGGATATAAATGCAGTATTTTCCCAAATAGTCAAATGTATTCCAGAATGGCCACAGCATGGTGGCATAATACCATTGATGAAAAAATTGCCTACAGTCCTAGGCAGAAAAAATGTCATATTCTTTAGAAGGTAATTTTGGTCCAGGGTCCTGAATCTAGCAGAAGCCTTTTGGTTAGAAAAAGAAAGGAGGCAATGTTTTCTTTGGATGCTTTGTGAATCAGCATTTTGATGCCATCAAATTAAGAGATGCTGTCATATCCCACATGGCCAGATGGCTGCATTGTTAGAAGCTGCTTAAAAGAAAGAATTGCTTTTCTTCTAAGGAAAACTATAAGTATATATTTGGTCATATTCAACATTCAAATATCTAGATTTTAAGGTAATTCATGCTGTGGGTTAATATTTTCTGAAAAGGTTTTCTTAATAGATGTTAGCTAGCTTTAGGAAAAATGAAAAAAATTCAAGCAGAGGAAATCGAAGGGCTCACTCCTAGCCTAAAACGCTGGTGTCATCTGACCTCTGGCACAGTGATTTGCCCCTAGTGGACACAGAATACAATGACATCTCTTAATGATTGCATTTCACTATCAGAATAGTCTAAAATGTTGACTAAAATTAATACATGAAAACATAAAACTGCACTTATGATATGCTTTTGATCCCGACAATTGTCATCATCAGTTGTTTCTATGTGTTTTCAATTCAAAAAGTCAAACTCATTTTTATCTGATATAAAAGCAGTGATTTCGTCTGACTTTATTTGTGTCAAATAAAACTATTTAGGAAATACAGTTGCCTCAAAAAAGTTTCTGTGAATTACAATCCACTTAAAAATTACTTGTTTTGTATTGAATACTAGATTTTCATGTCAGCCTCTTCCTCACATCCGTTTTTCACAAAGGTATATTTTATATCACCAGTTAACAAAATTTCACAATAAAATTTGAGTGTTATAAATGCCTACATGGAGCTTCATTTATGAAAAGAGAGTCATAAATAAGAGTAATCACTGAGATTACTTGGCTAATAACCCATGATACTAAAAAATAAAGTATATTTCCTATAGACATTCAAATTTTTATTACATATAAGTAGTTTTGAGGAATATTTTATTAGATTATATAAAAGTCAAAATCATAAGGTGGTGTCATCTTCTCAGTGATATTTATTCCTGCAATGTCTTCTTTAAAAACCATAATAATGACAGAAGAGCAGCATTTGAGTGTAAAACATAGAGTACAACCACAAATTAGCTCTGTTAAGGAAGCAAGAGAAGAACTGCTTGTATGCTTTTGGGATGATGCGTGTTTCCATCTGCTTCAGCTGAGTATGTCTGCAGATGGTCTCAGTAAGGACATGTGCACAAATACACAAAAGAAATGTATTTTATGTGAAGAGGAAGGAGCTGCAATTCCAAGAAAAACGTTAGCACCTTTTATGTGGCTTTATTACACTTATGATTCTCAACATTTTGTCTTCTTCTATTTTTTAGCAAATCCTTCTTTGTGAGAAAAAGAAGCCAATCTAAGTACTGGAAATAGGAGCCAATAGCTGGGTGATTAGCTCATTTAATTCTTCTGTAGCTTCTCTACATATTCCCTATACCTTTATGGGAAGAAAATTGTTTATTGACTACACTGGAATTCATTCTATAAATAAGGGAAATGATTATTACAAATGTCCCTTTCTTGTACACCTGTCACCTGCACTCACCAACAAGAATTTATTGGGCATCTGCCAGATGCCTGGCACCATGCTGAGCACTGGGCATCCAGTGATGGACAGGGCCTGCCCTCATGAACTAACAGGTTGTGAAGGCTGTAGGAAAATCAATCACTTCTATGTTCAAGAAAAAAGAATAATTATGTAAAAATACATACTTAAAAAAATCCTTTCCTAGGTCATGTGGCATATTTGGATTTGCTCATGCAGGCATTTTACAAATAATGCAAAAGCATCACAGTACTTATGCCTTATTCTCCATCGGCTGGTGGCTCCAGCATGCAGCCCTAGCCTGCGCACCGACAGGATTCTCTCCAGCTCATGGAACCGTAATGCAGAATCTTCCAGGCTTTATCATTGTAGTCACACATAACATTTATCCTAAGTGCTCCTGCAAAAAACAAAATAAATAAAAAACTTTATTTCAGTTTCCCACTACCAAAAGTTTCCTCCTGTAATAACACTGTAAACATGTTCATGATGGACCCAGTTCTCCCAACTCCCTTCTCCAGCACACATGGCCCATGATATTTGTGTCACTTTAAGGACATGTCCTGCCTTCAGACAGATCATAACTCCCAAGAGCACGAATAATGCCTTGTATTGTTTGTCTTCTCAGCACCCAGGATTGACACCATGCACTTTGGAGACATTCGATCTCCTCATCAAACATTCGGTCTCCTCATCAAAGCCTCCTAATCCAGGCTCACCACTCCCCAGCTCTCCTAGATAGAGCCTGGTTCTATATTCTCCTTGGACTTCAGCATTAGTGGTTGCTTAAATCTCAATTAATAGCCCCAGTTTATAGAGATTGAAAACTTGCTAAGAGCAATCCAGTCACATGGTCCATTTCATCAAGAAGTAGATTTACTATAAAACTATCAAACTTTAGGTTTCAGGGCTGTTAATATGCATAGGCCCCAGTTTCAAGGCCCTTGGGACAGGGCCTATCAATGTATTCACATGGCTATGTGTTTTTGTAAAATATTCAAAGTAAGATATTTTAATTTTGATTATCTCTTTCCATTTCGACTCCTACTACCTCTTACCTCCCCCCATACTGAGAGTCACTGGAGTGACCACAGGTGTTATTGGGCTCTGGCTTAAGGGAAATTGAGGGGGTTGTGTTTACATGAGATATATTTATGTGGCTTGATATCATTTTCATATACAGTGAAGTGATTGCTAGCCATCCACATACAGCAATGACTTCCAGGAATGCTTCTACCATCAAGAGTGGTAACCCAGCCAGACACTGCAACATGAATGTGTCAGGTCAGGGATAGTGTGAGCATGTCCTACAGTTTCCAATACCAAAACTATGTAGGCAGTGAGAGAAAACAAAGTTTACATGCCAGAAGCTACTCTGTGTAAAATTCTTCCACTCATCAGACATGTAAAACTGAAGTGCAAAATTGGGTCCTCATTGAGGCCTAGTCAAGCAGAAATTTCCTCTTGGTGGGCATTTATTTGATAGTACAGCATTGAAAATCAGAAATGCATGATACTTTTTTTTCATGGAAATCACACAAAAGAGAATTAATCCAAATTATGTCTTTAGAGTACAAAAGTGTAAAGGTACTACAAAGAGTGAGTATGTCTATAACAACTCATATATGAAAGAAACTGTTTAGCAGTTTCCCACTGAATTTGACAATAAGCTGAAAAACATATTTTCAATAAAAATTTGGAAGTTAAAAAAATCAGTCAACCATATTAGAGGAAAACTAGCTTATTTTTCTAGTTTCTCTAGAGAAGACAATATTTCCATATTGCTTTCACATGAAGAAGTGACCGAAGAGTATTTAGTCAAAAATGTAAAAAAAAAAAAAAAAAAAGTATTATGGAGGTGCATTGGGCAGTCAATTAGATATCATATTTCTGGCAGTTTTTATGTTTTAGTATTTGCCAGCCCTTTTAAGTTCTAGCTTTCTTGTGATTCCTTTTTTCCTTCTAAATAAGTAAATATTCACTCTCACACCTAATTTAGAATACTTCTTTTCTTTCTTTCTTTTTTTTTTTTTTTTTTTTTTTGAGATGAAGTCTTGCTCTGTTGCCAGGCTGGAGTGCAGTGGCATGATCTTGGCTCACTGCAACCTATGCCTCCCAGCTTCAAGTGATTCTACTGCCTCAGCCTCCAGAATAGCTGGGATTACAGGCGAACGCCACCAAGCCTGGCTAATTTTTATATTATTAGTAGAGATGGGGTTTCACCATGTTGACCAGGATAGTCTCAATCTCTTGACCTCATGATCTACCCGCCTTGGACTTCCAAAGTACTGGGATTACAGGCGTGAACCACCACAATTGACCGTTATTCCATTTCTTTTTTTTTTTTTTTTTTTGAGACAGAGTCTCGCCCTGTCGCCCAGGCTGGAGTGCAGTGGCTGGATCTCAGCTCACTGCAAGCTCCGCCTCCCGGGTTCACGCCATTCTCCTGCCTCAGCCTCCCGAGTAGCTGGGACTACAGGTGCCCGCCACCTCGCCCGGCTAGTTTTTTGTATTTTTTAGTAGAGACGGGGTTTCACCGTGTTAGCCAGGATGGTCTCGATATCCTGACCTCGTGATCCACCCGTCTCGGCCTCCCAAAGTGCTAGGATTACAGGCTTGAGCCACTGCTATTCCATTTCTTAAAGAAGGCCTCACATTGCATGCACATCAGGCCCTAAGAAGCCTGGATCATCCTCTACTACCAAGATATTGAAAGATGTGCATAAGAAGTATAAGCAAGAAGTCGGTTTGTGTCTTGCTTTGTTTTTATCTTGGTTCAGCTAGCAAATGTGGAGAGTGTCCTTCAGGTGTAGGCAGAGTTTCATTTAGTAGCCTAGAATGGGTGAAAAGAGAGTTCATCCTCAGAGAACTAAAGAAAATATTGGAAGGCAGACAAATTGTTACTATAAATGCCTTTCTTTGCTTTCTGGTCTCTGCTTTGCCCTCTCCCACTGTGATGCAGGATAATAAAAGCTTTGTCATGCCCAGGGGCAAGGTAATGGGCCTTTCTTTAAGGTGAATGGAAAATCTTGTCATCAATTCAATATCTCCAGTCCCAGTTGCATGTTATTAAAAGTCCCCGAGCACTGATGGATATTGAACTAGTTTTCCAAGGGCAAAGTTTCAATTATTATATGAATATTTTCAAACTTCCCTAGATCATGAACTGCTTCTGAGCTCCATCTTCTGTTTATGCTTCCATTCGCACTGTCTGCAAAGGGACTCGTGCCGATTTCTTCCTGTTTTTCTATCTTATTAACGCAGAGTAAAAAGAACTTCTGATGAGAGTGTGGGTCCTTTTATGCCCTTTCTTCTCCCTAATGCCCATCAAATTATCAGAAACATTCGGGCTCCCTGACTTCCCGCAACACAAGTTATTCTTAACAGCCACTTGGTGCACCCTAGGGTTACACTTCAAGGATCTCATGAGCCCATGAAACTTGAAGCAATCTCTTATTCTTTGGGACTAAAGCAGACATGATCTTTATACTTCTGTTTCAGTTTTTAAGATCATTCTCAAAACCTTTCCATTATTTTTTTAACCTCAAAAAGAAAAAAGATGGACTAAGAAACCATGACCCCAAAAAGTAACTAAGATCAGAAATCCCCATATATTTGCAGGCATCTGAAAGTTCAAATGTCTAACTAAATTCCAGGTAATTAATGTTCTCAGTTTTGTATCATCAAATCAACTTGTTAGAAATAAAAACCTTTGGATGATTTTTAGCAAAGTATTAAAGAACTTCATTTGCATCTTCTCATGTAGCACAAACCTAACTAGACCTAATAACCGACACTTCCCTTCCTCTAGGCCTGCCTGCAATCAGATTCTCTTATTCTCTGTGGCTTGACAGCGTGTTACACCTTCTCATCTGAAAGTATTAATCATGTTGTCTGTCCAACCCACTAGTGATGGTCCCCACCCATTCCCTATCCAACAAAAGTCTTTTTATCTTTCAAACACATAGCTAACCTCTTTGAAAACTTTAACTTTCTTTTCTCCAACCCCATCTGAATGCTCGTAGTGGTTTTCTAACTATGTGATATGTTTGGGATTTAAATTACAGGCATGAGTCACTTACTCTTGGGGACATGTTATGAGAAATGCATCATTAGGTGATTTTGTCACTGTTTGAACATCATAGACTGTACTTACACAAGTCTAGATGGCATAGCCTACTGTACCCCTAGGTTATGTGGTATAACCTATTACTCCTAGGCTATAAACCTGGACAGCATGTTTCTGTCCTAAATACCACAGGCAACTGAAACACAATCCTTAAATATTTGTATGTAATGATTATGTAAACATAGAAAAGGTAAAAACAGTAAAACTACGGTATTATGATCTTAAAGGACCACTGTTGTATACGTGATCAGTTCTTGACCAAAATGTTGTTCATTATGCAGCATATGACTTGATAACAATGTTTCATTGTTGTTCAGATTTATTGTTTAATATCATGGCTATTGTTTTTAGACTAACCCATTCAGACATTTATCCAAGATGGCCAGCAAAGTGGCAAATAGTATAACAAGGTAAAATAAAGTCAAATGAACTAAAACAATGTGGCAAAGAGGAGTCCTGGCTTATTAGGCACTATATTAAAAGCGGGTGGAGAAAAGGAGCAAAAATGAGAAGTGGAAAGGAGAAAATAAAGAAAAGTATTTATTGCAATTACAAACAGCCTTAGAGCATGAAAAGTTATTTTTCCTATTTCATGAGAATTGATAACACCTTATAAACTTGAAGATTTTGTTGTAACTGTTCTATTCGCTCTAATACAAGCAGACCTTTTTAGTATGTTGGGCCATAAAAGGAAGAGGGCATTTGTTGTAACCAGTGGGAAGCTGAGTAGGGTGTTGGAGAGCTATTTAGAGGCTCCAAAGTGAAATGACTATTTCTTTTTTTCTTTTTTTTTTTTTTTTTTTTTTTTGTGATGCAGTCTCACTCTGTCCCCAGGCTGGAGTGGGCACAATCTCGGTTCACTGCAACCTCCACCTCCCGGGTTCAAGCAATTCTCCTGCCTCAGCCTCCCGAGTAGCTGGGACTACAGGCGTGTGCCACCACCCCCGGCTAATTGTTGTATTTTTCATAGAGATAGTGTTTCACCATGTTGGCCAGGATAGTCTCAATCTCTTGACCTTGTGATCCGCCCACCTTGGCCTCCTAAAGTGCTGGGATTATAGGCATAAGCCACCATGCCCGCCCTGAAATGACTATTTCTATGCCAAACTGTCTAAGATGTGGAAGATTCCCAAAGCATTTGCCCCAGCTGATTCCGGCTTGCTTTCTTCTAAAAAGACAGTCAGGTTTTGACTCTAATGTACTATTTTTGCCCTCTTTCCCAGGTCTGCTTTGTGAATCTTGATGTGAACAAGGATGAATGCAGCACAGAGCACCTGCAACAGGTAACATTTGAAACTCAAGCTGTCCAGGAGGTGATTACAAGGACTATTCAACTTGATTTCATCTGTAAATAATGCTCATTTTGTAGGAGACTCTTTGGTTAGATAGTTTCATTACAGTCCATTTCCCCAACCCTTTCCCTAGCACTTACCCTCTACAGTTTGCCCTTTTTACTTTTGTGAAACTTGCTTTCCCATGTAGGCAGAACTGTCCAAGCAGGCACACATCCTCTTGCCCATCAGTGCCTTAAAATGGCTATTTGTAGATGACTTTTCCAAGATTTTTCCAAACCTGCTGATACCAGCCAACCCTCCCCTCTGTCTCTCAGATTTGCTTCTTCCTGCTGCTTTCATCAAATGCTCTATCTGTACCCGTGGCTTGAACGTTTTGCATCCTGTTGCAGCTAAATTCCCCAAGCACATCCAAGGCCGTGAGGGCCCTGATGTAAATGCTTGACAGTACGCAAAAACTTGAAGATCTATTCAGTCCTCTGGAACTAGAGCCTGCTGATACAATGGGAATAATTAAGTGCTGTAATAAGGTTGCCATTCCATGCCAAATGCTGACAATGGTTTGAATTTACCATTTGGTGTAATACTGTTTAATGTATAACAGCACACGATTTGCCACTTGATTTTCACCGAACAGTAGACCTGCAATTACTCGGTTATTGACAGTTATTCCCATATTGACAATGCTGTACTTCAAGCTTCTCAAACCCAGTTTCCCACACTGCTAATCTATTACACATTTTCACCAAGCCCCAAATATCATCATCTGTATAGTCCTATGGGATTTTCAAAAGAAATTGCACACATAATTTTATTTGATAGAATTATGGTGCAGAGTTCATCAGACAGCAGGGAGGGCCAAAGCAAGTTGGCATCTAAGAGTAGCGTGTTTGAAGAGTTTATGTGCGTGATTTGAAATAATCATCTGTTATGGCTAAGAGCATACCTTGGCACTGATGTAGCTACATGAACTGAGCAAGTTACTCATCTCTGGACCTGAGGCTGCTTGTGGATAACATGAAAGGAATAATGGTACCTAATCCATATAGGATTGTTGTGAAGATTAAATGTAGTCAGATTTAACCTATATACAGGCTCTAGCATAGTGCTTAGTATATAGAGTAAAATCAATGCTAGTCATAATTTTATTATAATTATTATTATTGAAAATTAGAACAGGAGATGTATTAGTTCATTTTCACACTGCTGATAAACACATACCGATACTGGGCAATTTACATAAGAAAGAGGTTTATTGGACTCATAAGAAGGAGGTTTACTGAACTTACAGTTCCACATGGCTGGGGAGACCTCACAATCATGGTGGAAGGCAAGGAGGAGCAAGTCACATTTTATGTGGAAGGCAGCAGGCAAAGAGAGAGCTTGTGCAGAAAACAGTCCTGCTTTTTAAAACCATCAGATCTCATGAGATCTGTTCACTATCACGAGAACAGCGTAGGAGAGACTTGCCCCCATGATTCAATCATCTCCCACCAGGTCCCTCCCACAACATGTGGGAATTATAGCATTTACAAGATGAGATTTGCACGGGGTAACAGAGCCAAGCCATATCAGAAGATTATTAGTAAAAAAAAAAAAAAAAAAAAAAAAAAAAAAAAAAAAAAAAAAACTTTTATGCAAGGTCTTTAAAGGGAACATTTTTCCAAGTTACTATTTATACCTGTGGTAGGATAGTAATTACTATCCTAATGTTTACTTTATGTTTACTTTGTAAAATGTTTAGTTTCGTAAAATATAGAAGTAAAGAATTTTTAAAGTTTGTATTTTCTCTTTCAATAAACTTGCATGCTTCCATTTTATGAAATTTCTTCTAGTAAGAATCTTAGTAGATTAAGCAATCTATAGTATGAGCAGTTGTGAGTATTATTTCCGAAGGTAAAGTAGTTTGTGAGTAGGATATGGTGAAAAGAAATCAGCTAAACTAATAAAGATTCTTGCTTTACAGAAACTGGTCAATGTTTCACCAGATCTTCCAAAACTTATCAGTTCCATGAATGTCCAACAACCAAAAGAAAATGAAATTGTCGTCCTAAGTGGATTAGCCTCTGGAAATCTCCAGGCAGATTTTGAAGTTTCACAGGTAAGACGTAAGTTCTTGATAAGCCATTCACTTAAATCTAGAGTTAGCTCAGCACAGATCAGTGTAACCCCCAAATAAACGCTACACATAAGCTTCTGTAACATAGGAATCAAAGTGTCTTTATATTTGAGAAATGTCTGCATTTATATTTCTCTTAAATACCACCACTTAGAGTTTGACAGAGCTTTTATTACATCAACTCCTAATTTCTATTGTCTTCTCAAATTCCTAAGTTGTATTTGAACTAGAACAGATAGAGTAGGCATTGGTTACTTAGCTTGGTTTTCTACAAATCTACTGGAAAAATGAAAACAGAACTGTCTCCTCTTTTAGGAGCAGTACCAAAATTCTATTTCAGAATCCCACAGTATCATCTTTCAGATGTTATGTATTCCTTAGGAGGTACCAAACTAGCCAAGCTAGTAAATCCAGAATGGCAGCTTCAAGGATGGAAAGAGAGTGTCTTGGGCCCAACGAATAAAATATCCCTCCTCCAAAACAAATGTTATTAAAAATAAAGCAGTAACTAAAATACTTACTATTATCATTCAGTGCACTCATGTGCACTCCTACTATATAAATCACTATAACATTATTTATTTAAAGACATGTAAGTAAAATTGTTTAATTTACGAGAAAAATGCACATAAAGTATGTTACAGTGATATGTAACAGCTCCAGATTAAAATGATGAGCATTTGTTTTCCACAAATTGTTCTTCCTTGGGTTTTAATTTCATTGTCCATTTTTAAAGTCTTATTTTATCCTTCAACTCTTCAAAATATCAAAAAGCCCCAAAGTCTCCAAATCTCAAGAAACATAATACAGTGTGATAAATCAATTAATAAATGAGGAGGCTTTATTTCCAGGTAATCAGATCTTCCTGACTTTGTAGCTACTAACAAGGTTTGTGTCCTATAAATTTTACATGAATCCTAGAGTGAAGACTTTATTCCCATTTTCTTTTTAGAATACGCATACTTTTTAAAAGCTGCCTCTGCATTATAGAACAATTTTCCTAGCTTTTGGCAAGTATAGGTATTACTGAGAAATTCCAGCTTTCTTTCAATATCTCTATGAAAATTGGTATTGACATTAATTGGACTTGACCTTGAGTTTAACTTACTAGACCCTGATTAATCCCAGTTAGATTCTTAATTAAACATGGCAGAAAATTAGCTTAAACAAAAAGAGAGCATATGGTTTCATGTAACCAGAAAAATCCAGGAGTAGATTAGAGACTTAAAAACAATGTCATCAAGACATGGATTTTTCTCTTGTGGCCTCTTTCCTGTTTTCTCTCCATTGACCCCATTATCAGACAAGCTCCTCCTACAAGGAAGCAATATCCCTTTGGGTTCAAGTCAGGAAAGTGTGAATGGAACGTCATTTCCAGGTGGTTTTCAGCAAAAGCCTCATTGCATCCTATTGGCTCTCAAATGTCACATGCCCATCTCTGAACCAATCACTATGACCCAAGGAATGCATCATTCAGATTGGCCAGGCTTGAGTCACATGATCACCTCCGGAGCTGGAGGTGAATCAACTCCACGTGAATCACTTGGACTCTGGTGAGGTTGACTGACTGTTAGTATAGTGTGCCCTTCTCCCCAAGGCAATTGTCTGATTCATGTTTGCACCTCGTTGCATAATTTGCATACAATAGGCACTCGGAAAATACCGGGTAAGTTTCAGTTTAGTGTAGTGTGTCTAAATTCAGTGGAAAGAAAATTAAGCCAACTTCTACTTACTCTACAACAGCAGTTCCTCTCCATTTGGGGGATCACAGATACTTTGTAAATTCAATAAAAGCTATAGACCAGTGGGTCTCAAATGCTAATGCATGTACCCATTACCAACAGATTCCTTGGAAACGCAGATTCTGATTGAGTAGATCTGGGTTGAGGCCTGAGAGTAAATATATCCAACAAGCTCCCAGGTGATGCCATGGCTGCAGGTCCATACCCACACTTAGAAAAACCAGGCAATGGACCACCTTCTTTGAAAAATAGACCTAATCACATATGCATACAGGGGAATTCAATTTTTGAGCCCCCAGGGGATTCCTGAACCCCTTGGAGAAGGATTGAATTCTTCATTTTATAATCATCTCTCCTAGAATTATTGGAATCTTTTATTACTATTCCAATGGCAATAAATAATATGAATAGTGAAAATGTGTAGTGGAGAATGAGGATATGGTTTGTAACCCTAGAACTGAACAGAATTAACAGGTCTAACTAGTACATGATTCTATAATTTGGGCCTCTTTATCACTGTTCTTACCACACGCTGGTCTTTTAGAGATAATTAGTTCACTTCCTATGGATTTCATTTAATTTCATGTTGACTGCTTCTTCAGATAAACAATACAAATTATAGAATCTAACTGTAGTTGATAGAACACTTACCGTACATCTGAAGTGCTAGTGGAGGTCTCACTGAGTATCTTCAAGGCAGAGAAAGATACTGGTCTGACAAACTGGGACTCAATTCAATCAAGAGAGGTAACCAAGACAGCGTTGACATTCCCTTCAGCTTGACCAAAATGTGGACAGGCTCCTTCCTGACTCTAGACCCTGACTTCCCTTTTCTTAGAGCATTTAATCTAGAACATTTATAATTGCAAATTCCTCTGCCTTTTTGAGAGGTAAATCATTTTGTAAAAGCCTCTTGCCAGCTTTATACCCAGAAATGTCTTTCTCAAGGACCTGGGAGCTGTCTCGTTGAAATGTAATCATCAAGGAAGATAGTTCCCTTAATGTCCCCAGTCTTTATGGGAGCGTAAGAACCTAACTTCAGTGGGCATCTTGCTCCAGGTTGTAAAACCACCTCCTGTCAAAAAGATACAAGAAAGTTTACTGTTTCTTTGGGTAAAGCCAATGATCAAACACAGATGACCTAAGATCTGCCCCATCACTCTAGCCCTTAAAAACCCTATTGCCTTTTGTTCAGTGGAGTTGTGGTCCAGCTTAATGCTGGCCTCTCTTCCCTATTTTAATAGCCTTGAATAAAAATCTTCTTTGCCTGTTTAACTTTGCCCAGTTCAATTTTTGCTTTGACCAAGGGGAACTAAAATATGTGATACAGCCGATCTATTTTCCCCCAAGTCAGGCTTTCTCCTAGGTACCTTGTGTTCCAAAACATCACTTGAATTTTTTTCAAGCAGTTTATTAATATAATCCCAGAAGACATTTCACATATTTTAAAGGTCCCCACTCCTATTAACAGGGGAGCTTAGTGGAAAAGGAAAGGTCAGAGGCAATAGTCTTTTATTTTCCCTTTTGAATAAATGCCTTCTTTTCTCTCCACTTTTAGTGCCCTTGGCTGCCAGATATCTGCTTGGTCCAGTGTGCAAGAGGGAACAGACCAAACAGTACCAATTGCATCATCTTTGAAATCAACAAATTTCTGATTGGTCTGGAACTGGTGCAGGAGCGACAGCTCCACCTGGAAACAAACATCTTAAAACTGGAGGATGACACGAACTGTTCCTTATCCTCAATCGAGGAAGACTTTCTCACTGCTTCTGAGCACTTGGAGGAGGAAAGCGAGGTGGATGAATCTAGGAACGGTGAGAACTTTCTAATTAGTGCCTCCTGAAATTAGTCCCCATATAAAAATGTCTGGGTGGGATTTGAGAAAAGTTCCAGGCCACATCAGTTTGGCTGACACATCACAATTTTTACTTGCTGAATCTTAAGGAAGGAAGGAAGGAGGATATGAGAACACTGGTGAAGATGCTGACAAACACACTTAGCAGATTTAATGGTTGGATGGATCCAGACTCCCAAATGATGCCTTAGGGATGCTGAAGGGAATTTGTGTACTTTAAAGGTAAATCCTCCTGCCTGCCAAGAGATGGAGGCAATCACTGGGAGGAAAGTTAACTTCCCTAAGACTTCCATAAAAGCCGTATATTAGTTAGATCCAAGTTGGACCAGCCTGGGCTTGAATCCCAGCACTGCCACATTGAGGCTGTGAGATCTGGCGCCAGTCATCTAATCTTTCTGAGCCTAGTTTCTTTGTCTAATTTGGGAGTGCAATCATGCCTGTAGCTAATGATTTTTGTGAAGACAGAAAGAGGTAATCCAGGAAAGTGTTTAGCACTCATTTCTTCAGCTCTTTCTGTTGACCCACTCACAGAGCTCAATGAACAATGTGTTCCTCCTCCCCACTTTTAGCCACAGAGGAAGGGGTACCCCAGATGTTATTGCCACTGTCTCTGGGACAAGTCTCATGCAAATTTTAGAACAAATCTTTGCAACAAGTCCCACTACTGAGCTTGCTGTAAACATCCTCCCTTCTCTCTTTGTACCCAATGGGAAGCTCTAAGATGCACCTGTCTGCATTGCTTTCCCCTGAAGAATGGTGGCAACCCTCAACCCTCAAACACTTCCTACTTGCATTTGTATCCCACATGGAAAGCCATTTTTTTGGGTGGCATTCTGTCATGAAACTTGAAAGCCTTTTCCGATTCATTTTTCTTGAAGAAAAACATTCAAAATGTTATTCTTGAAGGGGGAAAAAAGTTGATGCTTTATTTTTATTTATTTATATTTATTTTTTATTATACTTTAAGTTCTAGGATGCATGTGCACAACGCGCAGGTTTGTTATATAGGTATAGACGTACCATGTTGATGTGCTGTACCCATTAACTCATCATTTACATTAGGGTATATCTCCTAATGCTATCCCTCCCCCCTCCCCCCACCCCACGACAGGCCCCAGTGTGTGATATTCCCCACCCTGCGTCCAAGTGTTCTCATTGTTCAATTCCCACCTATGCGTGAGAACATGCGGTGTTTGGTTTTCTGTCCTTGTGATAGTTTGCTCAGAATGATGGTTTCCAGCTTCATCCATGACCCTACAAAGGATATGAACTTATCCTTTTTATGGTTGCATAGTATTCCATGGTATATAAGTGCCACATTTTCTTAATCCAGTCTATCATCGATGGACATTTGGGTTGGTTCCAAGTCTTTGCTCTTGTGAATAGTGCCGCAATAAACATACGTGTGCACGTGTCCTTATTGATGCTTTACTTTTAGAAAGTAATTATTACTTAAGACTTATGGTAACCTGCTATCCAAAAAGTAATAGTGCCTCTCATATTCTCCTCACTAGGTTATGAAAATATAAATGTCTCAGCCAATGTTTTGGAAAGTAAACAGCTAAAGGGAGCCACCCAGGAGGAATGGAATTACAACAAGGAAAAGTGGCGTTATGCTTTGGAAGACAAATACATCAACAAATATCCCACACCATTGATTAAAACAGAACGATCTCCAGAAACCCTAACAAAGAACACAGCCTTGCAGAGTCTAGATCCCTCAGCCAAGCCATCACAGTGGAAAAGTGAAGCTGTAGGGAATAAAAGAGAAGCCACCCATTATTATTATTCAGAAGATTTTAAAGGTCAAATGGAAAAATCACAGGCACTGTATATTCCAAAAGATGCTTATTTCTCCATGATGGATAAAGATGTACCTTCTGCATGTGCTGTGGCTGAGCAGAGAAGCAACCTAAACCCAGGAGATCATGAAGACACAAGAAACGCTCTCCCTCCTGTACAAGATGGAGAAGTCACCACTGGCAAGTATGCTACAAATTTAGCAGAATCCGTGCTGCAGGATGCGTTTATTAGATTATCTCAGTCTCAGCCCACATTACCCCAGGAATCTGCAGTCAGTGTTTCTGTAGGAAGTTCTCTGCTTCCCAGTTGCTATTCCACAAAAGATACAGTGGTTTCTCGGTCATGGAATGAGCTCCCCAAAATAGTCGTCGTTCAGAGTCCAGATGGCAGCGATGCTGCCCCCGAGCCAGGCATCTTCTCAGGGCCTGAGATGGAAGCCTCTGTTGAAACCTCAAGTCTCCTCTCTGGAGAGAACCCCAGCAGACAATCCCAGAGTGCTCTAGAAGTGGCGTTAGCTTGTGCAGCCACTGTGATTGGAACCATTTCCAGTCCACAGGCCACAGAAAGACTCAAAATGGAGCAAGTGGACTCAAACTTTCCACTAGAGGGCAGTGGTGCACTGCAAACGCAGGCACCCCAGGGACTCAAGGAACCTTCCATCAATGAGTACTCCTTTCCATCTGCTTTGTGTGGCATGACTCAAGTGGCCAGTGCCGTGGCTGTCTGTGGTCTAGGTGAAAGAGAAGAGGTGATGTGCTCAGTGGCTCCAAGTGGTGGCCTCTCGCCTGCAGCTGAGGCTTCTGAAGCCATGCCCCCACCTAGTAGTTTAGCAAGCATGGAGCTTGGCAAGGAAGCCATTGCTGAGGGATTGCTCAAGGAGGCTGCTCTGGTTTTAACAAGGCCTAATACCTACAGTAGTATTGGAGACTTCCTGGACTCCATGAACAGGAGAATCATGGAAACTGCTTCAAAGTCTCAGACCCTGTGCTCAGAAAATGTCCTCAGGAATGAACTGGCACATACCCTGTCCAATGTTATCCTGAGGCATTCCATTGATGAAGTTCACCACAAAAATATGATAATCGACCCCAATGGCAACAGGTATTCATCTGAAATTCTGGACACCTTAATGGAAAGTACAAATCAACTGCTTTTCGATGTGATATGCTTCACGTTCAAGAAGATGAGTCATATTGTACGGCTTGGGGAATGTCCTGCTGTCCTTTCTAAGGATACCATCGGAAGGAGGGAGACAGAACCTGGCTGCCAGCCATCTGATCCGGGTGCTAGTCTAGCTTGGACAAAAGCCACTGAATCCTCCAGCAGCTCTCCACTTAGCAATTCACACAACACGAGTCTTGTCATCAACAATCTTGTGGATGGCATGTATTCAAAACAAAACAACGGTGGAGTGAGGCCAGGCCTCTTCAAGAACCCCATGCTGCAGTCAGAATTATCACATGGTCACAGGGTGCCCGATTCTTCGACTGCTACAACAACCCCCAAGGAAATATATCTGAAAGGAACAGCAGGAGAGGATACAAAAAGCCCTCATCACAGTGAGAATGAATGCAGAGTCTCTTCCGAAGCACAAAGGTCCCCGACGGTTGGCCAGTCCAGAAGCAGTTCCCAGGAGGCTGAGGACAGTATCCACCCAAACACCCAAGAAAAGTACAACTCTGCCACATCTTGCATCGACGAAGTTCAAGTCAACCTGTCCGTGTTAGGGGATGACGTGCTGCTTCCTGCTCAATCCATGCTTCAAACAAAGCATCCAGACATCTACTGCATTACAGACTTTGCGGAAGAATTAGCAGACACGGTCGTCTCCATGGCAACTGAAATTGCAGCGATTTGCCTTGACAACTCCAGTGGAAAACAACCCTGGTTCTGTGCATGGAAAAGAGGGAGTGAGTTTCTGATGACACCCAGTGTACCCTGCCGATCCTTGAAGAGGAAGAAAGAGAACCAGGGGAGCGGGGCCGCTGTGAGGAAACACAAGCCGCCCCGGCTCAGTGAGATCAAGAGGAAGACGGATGAGCATCCCGAGCTTAAAGAGAAGCTGATGAACAGGGTTGTGGATGAGTCCATGAACCTTGAGGATGTCCCAGATTCTGTCAACGTTTTTGCCAATGAAGTGGCAGCCAAGATCATGAACCTATCGGAGTTCTCTATGGTGGACGGCATGTGGCAGGCGCAGGGCTATCCCCGGAATCGCTTACTGAGCGGTGACAGGTGGAGCCGGCTGAAGGCCTCTAGCTGCGAAAGCATTCCTGAGGAAGACTCCGAGGTCAGGGCCTATGTCAACAGCCTGGGCTTAATGAGCACGCTGAGCCAGCCGGTCAGCAGGGCCAGCTCTGTCTCCAAACAGTCGAGCTGTGAGAGCATCACCGATGAGTTTTCCAGGTTCATGGTGAACCAGATGGAAAATGAAGGGAGAGGATTTGAGTTACTGCTGGATTACTACGCTGGCAAGAACGCCAGCAGCATTCTGAGCTCAGCCATGCAACAGGCGTGCCGGAAAAGTGACCACCTCAGTGTGAGGCCAAACTGTCCCTCTAAGCAGTCCAGCACAGAGAGCATCACTGAGGAGTTCTACAGGTACATGCTGAGGGACATCGAAAGAGACAGCAGAGAAAGCACCTCCTCCAGACGGAGCAGCCAGGATTGGACAGCCGGCCTGCTGTCTCCTTCTCTGCGATCCCCAGTGTGCCACAGACAGTCGTCCATGCCAGACAGCAGATCCCCATGCTCCAGGCTGACAGTGAATGTGCCCATCAAAGCCAACTCTTTAGATGGCTTTGCTCAGAACTGCCCACAGGATTTCCTAAGCGTGCAGCCGGTCAGTAGCACGTCCTCATCCGGTCTCTGCAAATCTGACTCTTGCTTGTATCGGAGAGGTAGGACTGACCACATCACGAACATGTTAATTCATGAAACGTGGGCGAGCTCCATTGAGGCCCTCATGCGCAAGAACAAAATCATTGTGGATGATGCGGGGGAAGCCGAGGCTGAGCCTGTTTCTGGTGGCTCTCCCTCGCAAGCAGAGACGTGTGCAAATAGATTAGCTGCCAGCAGGATGTGCAGTGGGCCAACTCTGCTTGTTCAGGAGTCTCTCGATTGCCCGAGGAAAGACTCTGTTACCGAATGTAAACAGCCCCCAGTGTCATCTTTGAGCAAAACTGCTTCTCTTACAAACCACAACCCTTTAGATTCTAAAAAGGAAACTTCCTCGTGCCAGGACACTGTAGCAATAAACCACAAAAGGCGATCACTTTGCTCGAGGGAAGTGCCTTTGATTCAGATTGAAACAGATCAGAGAGAAGCCTGTGCTGGGGAACCTGAACCCTTCCTTTCCAAAAGCAGCCCCCCAGAGGAAGCAGAAGAGCATTCGAATGACAAAAACATCTCAGATGTGGTGAGAGGTGGAGACACAGCCGTGAGCGCTTGTCAAATCCATAGGTGAGTGAATCGTCTCTTAGACTACATAGAGTGCACGTGATGGAGTTTGCATCTTAATCAGTGTTTAGTCTAAATTTTAGACATAAAGGATTTGATTGGTGCAAGAACTAAATTTTCAAAACCAAAAATAATGACCTCCTAGGTTAATATGCATTTATGGTAGAGAGTTGAAAGTAAATTTCTTCTTAAAATCTCCAAAGCAAATTAAACTCATCTATATAACCAAAGAAGTAAGATATAATTCCCCCATTAAAATTAATCTCCTGTGGTTTCCTACCTTTTAAAATTCATTCATGGCAATTTTTAAGCAAATAATAATCTTAATAATATATGTTGCAATAATATTAATAATAAATGATGCAACTTATTCATTTGAAAACAGTTAAATTTAAATAAATATTAGTATTGGCATTTGACATTAAATATTTTGGCATCATTTTTCTCTCCTCTCCTTTTTCTTCTCCATAGAGTCTCTCCTTTCAAGTTTTGCTTTCTGTTTTTGTTTTTTGTCTTTTTCTAAAGATCTTGCCGAGGACACTGTGTCCCACAAGGGCTGGTCCTTTAGATGCCTGGTATAATTCTGGCAGTGTAAATGCAAAGCAACACTGAAGTATTGTTATTTAAACAGCTCTTTTCCAGAAAATTATGACGTAGTTGACAATCCATTTTGAATTTGACACAAGGTAATAATTTCTCTGAGGCTGCTTAAAGAACTCTCCGTTCGTTTTACAACTCATATTTTCTGTAGAAAATCTATAAGATCCTTGAATATGAGACCATTGTATCATTTCTTTAGCTTTGGTTTGTAGTTAAACAAAACAGGACAACAAAAAAGAAGCTAGTGGCCTTGGAAAATCTAAGTTGGAGAAGTCTTTTCAGAGACATATGCCTATATTGTTTATTATTTACCAAAAAGCCTGTGATTTTTAAATGTTTAGTGGCAATCAAGTTGAACACGGCCTTCATCAAATTTCAGCAGCTCTCTGAAAGTCTTTGATACTTTTCCACTTCCACCAGGGGGAGGAGAAGGGATTTATCCTCAGGTACCAGTGCTGCCCACTAGAGGGCATCATCACTGGTGTGGTTATGGTTGAGTGTATTTGGTACATAGTGTCTAGGTGGATTTAAACATTTCTTTTTTAGCCACTCAGTACTAAGAACTTAACTTTCCAATCAGATGAAACCCTGGAAGAATAAGGAGAAAGGATGAAAACATAAAAGCAAAAGAACACAAAGCTAAATCAAATGACGTAGGCAGAGCTAACCCAGACGCTTTTTTATATATCAGTAGTTCTCCAGCTATAGACAGTATGTATCAAAGCATTTTATGTAGGTGATACGGAGAATTACAAATTTTTTAAAGCGATCAGAGTTAAAGAAACAAATTAGCTCATGTGTAATTCTTTAGAATTACCTTAACCTGAAATACAAGAAAGTGGAAAACCCTTCTTATAGAATCCAGATGCCTGACTTGGAGTCTTCTTTAACACAGATATGTTAAACCCAGCTGAGATTTTTAACCAAAGAGTGACTAGTTAGGGAACGTTCATGAAATAGTAGTTCTACAAGATTTATGGTTGTAGGCTGAGATCAAATAGCAATTGTCCCTGAAGTTGAATAAAATTCATTATACAATTGTGAATTAAATGTCACTGATATTATCCTTAAAATAGGATATATTGGAAATATGTATGAATAAAGTCCCCAAATGGCTTAGGTTTGTATTACATAGAATGGCCCAAGAATATACCCTTTCAAATCGTGATTTCTGGTTTGGTTTTCCACTAATAAAACAAGAAAATGTGGAGTCATCCACCCTAGAAATTCAAGACCTACATCTGCTTCCAAAACATAAGGACTAAATATTGAAAATGTTTCTTTGTGGAACAATATAAAGAATTATTAAGAACATGGATTTCACTAACTTTGTAACTGTGCAACCTTGAGCAACTTCTCTGTTTACCAAAGTTTACTCACCTGTAGGTGGGAATAATAATTATCTTCTAAGAGGATCTTTAAGGTTTTATTAAGGAAATGCACATAAATCTCTCAACTCAGGGCCTCGCCTATTGTCATAAATGCTTGCTTTTTGGTTGTTGTCATTGCTGTTTGGGGTTAGGGTACATGATTGCCCTTATTCCAGGAATTTTTTTTTCCAAAAGAAATATCTTAAAGGCCGGGTGCAGTGGCTCATGCCTGTAATCCCAGCACTTTGGGAGGTCAAGGCAGGTGAATCACGAGGTCAGGAGTTCAAGACCAGCCTGGCAAGATGATGAAACCCTGTCTCTACTCAAAATACAAAAATTAACCAGGTGTGGTGGCAAGCACCTGTAATCGCAGCTACTCGGGAGGTTGAGGCAGAGAATTGCTTGAACCTGGGAGGTGAGGTTGCAGTGAGCCGAGATCATGCCACTGCACTCCAGCCTGGGTGACAGGGCAAGACTCTGTCTCAAAAAAAAAAAAAAAAAAAAAAAGAAAAGAAAAGAAAAGGAAAAGGAAAAAGAAAAAAAAGAAAAAGGAATATCTTATAAACATTACGAGGATTTTATTAAAACAAGAGAATTTCCAGATTTTGCTAGAGGGAAAATTAACCATATTTAGATTATTACATTTTCTAAGCTCAGAGATGTTATAGGATTTCATTAGTCAAAATAGCTAAGTACAAAACTCGCTTCTCCGTGAAGCAGTTCTTCTCCCTTACACACAAACAAGGTAAGTGGCATATGGACTCTTCATTTTGTTTGGAGATTGGGAGGTGTCATATCCTGAAAATAATTTTAGGCCACTTTCTTTAGGCATGTTTTCATGATTCTTACTTTAAAAAAATGTTATTTACACTCAATATGCTGAAATAAAAATCACTTTCTTACATTTTTGATAAAGGAATAACAACTTCAGAATTTATTGGACTTTTTGATAAGTTGAGACCACAAAGTATAAACAACAAACTGAGAATTCCGGACATTGATATGCTGTACTTACTGACATCATCTTATGTTTTAGAAACATATTTTAGGTTGTGTATCCATTTATATTTGCTTCAAGAAAAAAAAATTATTCATCCAACCAATATTTGAGTGTTTACTCTGACCAGCAATTGGCCTCAGGGCTGAAAACACAGAAGAAAATCGAAAGACTTGGTATCTACTCTCATAGTTCTTACACACGAGTGGGAGAGACAGGGGGAGTACATAGGAAAATCTTTTGAAAAAATATTATTGTACAGTGTGATGAGAGAAAAAAATCAAAAGTAATGTGGTAGCAAATAACTGGTAGGGAAAGTGGATACTTAGATAGGATGTTGGCATTTGAGATGAGACCTACAGGAAGAGGAGGTGCCAGCCGTGGGAAGAACGAGAATGATAGACTTGCATTTTAAGCATTGTGGTGATCTAGCCAGCCTGAAAAATGTTCCCACTATGAGTCACCTAGAGATCCTGGATTAAGTATAATAAACATCTTTTTAAGTATGAAGCTGATCTTTTTTTTTTTTTTTTTTTTTAAAGAAAGACAAGCTATTGCCCAGAATGGTGAATGTAATAAATAACAATGCATTGTATATTTCTTTTTTTTTTTTTTTTTTTTTTTTTTGAGATAGAGTCTCATTCTGTCACCCAGGCTGGCGTGCTGTGGTGCAACCACGGCTCACCACAGCCCCGACCTCCCAGGCTCAAGCAATCCTCCCACCTCAGCCTTTCAAGCAGCTGGGACTGTAGGTGTGTACCACCATGCCTGCCCAATTTTTAAATTTTTTGTGGAGATGGAGATCTCACTCTGTTACCCAGGCTGGTCTCAGACTCCTAGGCTCAAGTGATCCTGCCACCTCAGACTCCCGAAGTGCTGATATTACAGGTGTGAGCCACTGTGCCTGGCCTGTATATTTCAAAACTGTTAAAAGATTAGATATTAAATGCTTTCACCACAACAAAATATAAGTATGTGAGGTGCTAGATTTGTTAGTGTGACTTAATCATTCCACAAGGTAAAACTATATGAAAACATCACAGTATATACCCCATAGAATTGATACAATTACTGTCAATTTAAAAGATTGACAAGCAGGTGTGGTATATTCCCCATGGATTTGGATGTTTGGCACCCCCGTCTAAAACAGCAACCCCTAAGAGCCCTTATCTGGAGAGATGGAAGCAGAACGCTGTCTGCCATTTATGATTTACCCTCGTTTCTATATCCTCAGGAATTATTTTATTTACCCTTATTTGCAAGGCTAATCTTAACAATAGTAATTATAAAAATTTCAGAGGTTAAAAAAAAGAATTTGAAAAGGTAGTAAATTAAAGCTGACTCTGCTTGCCCTTGAGGGTATCTACCAATCTCTGTAGCCTAAAAATTCATTTTCTAAAGGCTAGTGGAAACCAGGAAATGAGGGTCCACAAGTGGTGAAGACTTGGAACTGAGACAGACTTCCCCATCCTCAAGGGTTACAACCTCAGTAAAAGTGTGAACTATGGAAAAAGTTCACCTACCAGAACAGTGAACTGATTAAAAAAAAAAAAAAAAAAAGGGTGTCTTTCTGGGTTCCAGCTCTGGGTACGAGGAGAAAACAATACCCTGGAGAATTTATGACCACGGCTTACCCTAATGTGTTTTTGCCATTCTAATTTGCATTATACTTGTGGTCCAGGAAATCCCAAGCTGGTGAGTTACCTTAAAGCAATCTCAGGCTAACAACCCTGTGAGAGCTTGGCAGAGACAAAAGTAAAATCTCTGGAGTGTTAAGCCCAGTCTTAAAGGATTTCAACAAATAAAACCCCATCAAATATGAGCTCAGAGTCTTAAACTGAGAGACACACAAGGAATCAAGGCACTGTAAGAAAGACTCAGCACAAACATGAAGAGGCAGAATTAGCCCCATCGAAGTTCTCAGACACTGGAATTATTAAATACAGAATGCAAAGTACTTATGTTTAATATTTGGAAAAAATGAGACATACAAAATAGGAGCAAGAAACAAACCACCGTCAGAATAGAATAAGGTAGATATAAAAATCAATCAAATACTATTACAAAGATGAAAAGTATAATAATTGAAATTAAAAACCATTAGATAGAAAAACATATGAATTATTGAAATCAAAACCACAATGGCATACCTGCAGAGAGAGCTTTAAAGATAAATGTGAAAGAACTTCTGTTTCTATTCACAATGAAGTTATTGAAACTCAACTTGCCCTCCATCCGTGAATAATTTTTTCTTTTTTTTTTTTTTTTTTTTTTGAGATGGAGTCTCGCCCTGTCACCCAGGCAGGAGTGCGGTGGTGTGATCTCGACTCACTGCAATATCTGCCTCCCAGTTGCAAGCCATTCTCCTGCCTCAGTCTCCTATGTAGCCGGGATTACAGGCACATGCCACCACACCCGGCTAATTTATCTTTTGTATTTTTAGTAGAGATAGGGTTTCACCATGTTGGCCAGGCTGGTCTCGAACTCCTGACCTCAAGTGATCCACCTGTCTCTGCCTCCCAAATTGCTGGGATTACAGGCATGAGCCACTGTGCCTGGCCCATCCATGAATAATTTTTTTAATGGGCAGAATTAAACAACTGTTTTCATACATTGTATGACAGACAGCACATTGAGCAAAGGAAAACAAACATAATTAGCCCTATAATTGCCCTCACTTTCTATCTGGATTGCCTTTTCGGGCAATAGTGCAAACAGGGAAATCCTGAGCAGAGTTCAGTGGGCACAGCGAGGTGAGGAGACATGGACTAGAGGCAGATATGCAGAGAAAGAAGAGGAACTTGCAGAGGAAGCCCCTCGACCTGTTACTGAGCAGTGAGGCATGCATGCATAGGTACAGCCCCATGATGCTAGAGAGTTGTAAGCTGAACAATGCCACAAGCTCACATAGTACTAGAAGATGTTTAGTCCCAACTAGCCAGAGTGAAGAATCCATGTTACATACACACAGTACTTAGTAGAGACCCTAAAAAGATCACATCATAGAATTAAGACTAAACTAGCCCTAAAAATAAAGGCTAATCTACACTTGTTCTAACAAAACTTAAAAGCAAACATCAAAAAGATCAAGCTGAACTGAAACTAATTTAATCTAGAATAAAGTTCAACATTGTTTAAAGAAAAGATGATGAAATCTAGTACTCAACAACATAAACTTGCAATGTAACATCCAAGCAAAAAATGCTACACAAAGAAGTAAAATATCACTCATAATAAGGAGTATAATCATCAAAAGAAACATATCCAGAAATTACAGAGAAGATGAAATTAGCAGACAGGGACTTTAAATATCTCTTATAAATATGCTGAAAGATTTAAAGGTACACATGAATATAAGATTTGATGCAAGTTATAAATCCACAAATTAAGAAATATAATGAACACTAAGCACGATCAACAGAAGAAAATCACATCAAGGCACATGATAATCAAATCATTAAAAATAAATCATAAAGAAATGTCTTAAAAGCAGCCCAAAGAAAAAAAAATTATACACTAAGGAGCACAAATAAAAACTGCAGATTTCTTATCAGAAACAATGTAAGATAAAAGACAAAGCATGACAACTATACTACACTGAAGGAGAAAAAAACTGTCAGCCTAGTATACTTTATCCAGCAAAAATTCCTTAAAAAATAAAGGCTATTCATTAATAGGAAGATTCAATATTGTCAAGATGTCAGTTCTTCCCAACTGAATCTATAGATTCATTGCAATCCCAATCAAAATTCCAGCAAATTATTTTGCAGATATCAACAAACTAATTCCAAAGTTTATATGGAGACCAAAAGACCAAGAATATTGAACACAAGATTGAAGAGGAAGAACAAAGTCAGAGGATTGAGACTACCTGACATGATGATTTACTGTACAGCTCTAGTAATCAAGATAGTGTGGTATTGGCAAAAGAACTGATAAATCAATCAATGGAACAGAACAGAGAGCCCAATAATAGACACCCACAAATACAGTCAATGGATCTTTGACAAAGAAACAAAGGCAATATACTGAAGAAAAGATAGTGTTTTCAACAAACAGTACAGAAACAACTGGACATTTACATGCCAAAGAAAATGAATCTAGACACAGACATTACACCCTTTGCAAAAAATAACACAAATGGATCACAGACCTAAATGTAAACACAAAGCTATATAACTCCTGGAATGGCCGGGTACAGTGGCTCAAGCCTGTAATTCCAGCACTTTAGGAGGCCAAGGCGGGTGAATCACCTGAGGTCAGGAGTTTGAGACAGCCCAGCCAACATGGTGAAACGCTGTCTCTACTAAAAATACAAAAATTAGTTGGGTGTGGTGGTGCGCCTATAATCCCAGCTACTTGGGAGGCTGAGACAGGAGAATCTCTTGAACCTGGGAGGTAGAGGTTGCAGTGAGCCGAGATCACACCACTGCACTCCAGCCTGGGTGACAAAGCAAGACTCTGTCTCAGAAAAAAAAAAAACTCCTAGAAGATAATGTAGGATACAAATCTAGATGGATCATGGGTATGGCAATGACATTTTAGATACACCAAAGGCACAATCTATAAAAGAAAGGCTTGATAAGATAGACTTTATTAAAATTAAAAACTTTTGCTCTGTGAAAGACACTGACAAGAGAATGAGAAGACAAGCCACAGATTGGGAGAAAATATTTCTAAATACATATCTAATAAAAGACTATTACCCGAAATATACAAAGAACTCTTAAAACTCAACAACATAAAGATAAACTGATTTAAAAATGAGCGATGTCATGGAGTTTTTCAGCTATGTTTTCTTCTAGTAGTTTTATAGTTTTAGTCCTTACATTTAAGTATTTAATCCATTTTTAGTTGATTTTTATGTAAGAGGTGAGAAAAGGATCCCTTTTTAGTCTTCTGTATGTGGATATCCAGTTTTTCCACACCATTTATTGAAGAGACTATCCTTTCTTCATCGTGTGTTTTTGGCATCTTTGTCAAAAATCAGTTGATCATAGATATGTCGGCTTATTTCTGGACTCTATATCCTATATCATTGGTCAATGTGTCTGTTTTTATGCCATTACCATCCTGTTTTAATTATTATTGCTTTGTAGTATATTTTGAAATCAGGAAATTCTGTCATTTGTGACAACATGAATGAACCTAGAGGATTTTATGTTAAATGAAACACGCCAAACACAGAGAGACAAATACAGTCTGATCTCACTTACGTATGGAATCTTAAAAAGTCAAACTCATAGAAGGAGAGAGTAAAATTATGATTTCCAGAGGCTGGGGACTGGAGGAGGTGGACAGAGAAAGGAAGATTCTTGTCAATAGGTAAAAAGCTACAGTTAGACAGAAAGAACATGTTCTGGTGCTCTATTGCACAGAAAGGTGACTACAGTTAATAATAACATATCATATATCTCAAAATAGCTAAAAGAGAAGGTTTTAAATGTTCTCATCAAAAATAAATAATAAACATTTGGCATGATGGATATTCTTATTACCCTGATTTAATCATCCCACAGTGTATACATATATCAAATTATCATATTGTATCCCATACATAGATACAATTATTATTTGTCCATTAAAGATAATACAAAACTTGAAAAATGATCAAGAGACCCGAAGAGACACTTCACCAAAGAACATGTACAGATAGCATATAAGCATATAGAAAGATGCTCAACATTATGTCATTAGGGACTTGCAAATCAAAACAATCAGATACCACCACATACGTATTAGAACCCCAAAATTCAAAATACTGACAAAACCAGATGCTGGCAAAGATGTGGAGCAACAGAAACTCATTCATTGCTGATTGGAATGCAAAATGAAGCAGCCACTTTTGAAGACATTTGGGGAGTGTTTTACAAAACTAGATACTCTTAGCATACAACCCAGCAATCCTGCTCCTTGGTATTTACCCAAATACGTTGAACACTTGTGCCCATATAAAAACCTGCACACAGATGTTTATAGTAGCTTTAGTTAGAATTGCCAAAACTTAGAATCAACCAGGGATTCTTCAGTAGGTAAATGGATAAACTGTGGTACATCCAAACAATAGAATTTTATTCAGCCCTAACAAAAAAGAACTATCAAACCATGAAAAGATACAGAGGAATCTTAAATGCTTAAATGCATATTATTAAATGTCAATCTTTTTTTTTTTTTTTTTTTTTTTTGAGAAGGAGTCTCACTCTGTCTCCCAGGCTGGAGTGCAGTGCAGTGGCGCCATCTTGACTCACTGCAACCTCCACCTTGTGGGTTCAAGTGATTCTCCTACCTCAGCCTCCCAGGTAACTGGGACTACAGGTGCCTACCACCATGCCCGGCTAATTTTTTGTATATTTAGTAGAGACAGGGTTTCACCACGTTAGCCAGGATGGTCTCCATCTCCTGACCTCGTGATCCACCCGCCTCAGCCTCCCAAAGTGCTGGGACTGCAGGCGTGAACCACCACGCCCGGCCAAATAATTTTTGTACTTTTAGTAGATACAGGGTTTCGCCATGTTGGCCAGGCTGGTCTCGAACTCCTGACCTCAGGTGATCTGCCCGCCTTGGCCTCCCAAAGTGCTGAAATTACAGGTGTGAGCCACCACACCTGGCCAAATGTTGCCAATCGTAAGATGCTACATGCTATATAATTCCAACTATATGACATTCTGAAAAAGGCAAAACTATGGAGACAATAAAAAGATCAGTGGTTGTCAGAGGTTAGAGGGCAGGAAGGATGAATAGGTAGAGCACAGAGGATTTTTAGGGCACTGAACTTATGCTGTGTGATATTAGTCATTATACATTTGTTAAAGCCTATAGAACATGCAACATCAAGAGTGAACCCTGGCCGGGCGCGGTAGCTCATGCCTGTAATCCCAGCACTTTGGGAGAACGAGGTGGGCGGATCACAAGGTCAGGAGATCGAGACTAGGGTGAAACCCCGTCTCTACTAAGAAAAAAAAAAAAAAAAATTAGCCGGGCGTGGTGGTGGGCACCTGTAGTCCCAGCTACTCAGGAGACTGAAGCAGGAGAATGGCGTGAACCCAGGAGGTGGAGCTTGCAGTGAGCCGAGATTGCACCACTGCACTCCAGCCTGGGCAACAGAGCAAGACTCCCATCTCACCAAAAAAAAAAAAAAAAAAAAAAAAAAAGAGTGAACCCTAATGGAAATTGCAGGCTAGATGGTCTCTGAAATCTCTGCCAACTCAGAGATTAGATTCTGTGGTGGAATTTGATATGACGTAGTCTCCTGAATCTCTGTGGATGACATGTAAGATAAGAAGGAAGCCATCTGCATGCATCTGTACAACACCTCTGTGCATTATTCACAAATGAGCAGAACTATACATTTCTCTCAAAAGAAAATGAAAACTAGTGTAGTGGATAACGATTATTCATTCTGAATTCCTAGTTATGTGACATGGAACATGAGATTTACTTTAAATAGAGCATGAAATTGAGATAAAGTAAAATACACTAACAGACTCATTTTTTAATAAGGATGTTGGATGTCAATCACTGAGATTTAACTTCTTTAGTAAGAAATAGCCTGGAATAAATGTTTCTAATAACAGGAGATTCTAACTTAGTAAGAAATTGGTCCAGGAAATGACTTTTTAACTAGGCAAATGAATGGTTTGGGAACCTTCTCCTTTGTATCTGGTCCTTGGCTCATTTGCACTATGTTGGGAATATGTGTATTACTTCCATTTGTCATCAATGAACTTTTCTTTCATTTGAATTTAAGTCCATGCTGCCTCTTTGGCTGCACCATTCCCCTCCTTCCCCCTTGCACGATTTGGAAAAATCTCAATATTTCAAAAAGAAAAAAACCAAGCAAGGACCTTCTTTCACAAAGTGTTAGCAGCATAGCATACTAGAAATAACCACACCTTAATGCCAAACCTACCCAGAATGCTGTGAGAAGGACTGTCAGGAGCAAACATCCAAAACCTTTTGTAAAATTCCTGGGGTGACAAGTTCATACACCAAAAAGGAGATTTTTAATCACACTCAAAAAGTTATGCATTTGAAACTCTGCTCTCTATATGAGAACTTTTTTAAATATTTAAAATATAACCATTCTCAGAGAAGGGATAACAGTACTAATTCTAAGATTGAGGAAAATTATATAGACCTTTCTGTAGCCAATATTTTACTTTCAATGAAAGAGGCCACCTGTCTTAGGTTGTATTCCCTGGGAACAGACTCTGAGAGGGAGAATTGCAGGCAGATAATTTGTCAGGGAGTTCTCTGCAGAAATATGTGCATGCACATGTAAGGAAGTGAGAAAGGCAAGATTGGCCAAGAGGAGAGGTCCTCCCCAAATGTGTTTGCAACTGAGGCCTTGGCACATCCTGCAGGAAACCCTGAAGATGGGATGGTCTGTCAGTTTTGATGCAAATGGAAGCAAGGAGTGGGCTTTTGTATCTCTGTATTAGCCAGACATTAGGATCCTCACTGGGAAAGGGTCTAACCTTGGCAAGGCAATTCCTTCACTGAGGGTAATTCCCAGTGTGTATAGTCAGCAGCCTGTGTTCTCCACAGTCAGGGTACCATGGCCTGGAGTAAAGCATTCCAGCATCTGTTAGATCAAGTGACTCTATTTTTATTGTCAATAGCAAAATATGCTGTTGCTTTTTGTTTGTAGTCATTTATGTCTGTTAATGTCAAAAACATAAATACTGTTAGTTTTTGATGACCCTGTAAATAGTCTGCAGACAAATTTCCATAAACATATTTACATTTCTGTACACTCGGAATTTCCTGAGCAAAGGGCACTGACACCTGAATTAAAGGGTGATTGTATATTAACCCTAAAGGCCAGGCGCGGTGGTTCATGCCTGTAATCCCAGCATTTTGGGAGGCTCAGGAGTGCAGATCACTTGAGTTCGAGACCAGCCTGGCCAACATGGCAAAACCCATCTCTACTAAAAGTAAAAAAATTAGCCAGACGTGGTGATACATGCCTGTAATCCCAGCTACTTGGGAGGCTGAGGCAGGGGAATTGCTTATATCTGGGAGGCGTAGGTTGCAGCGAGCCGAGATCACGCTACTGCACTTCAGCCTGGGCAACAGAGCAAGACTTTGTCTCATGCAAACAAACAAACAAAAAACAACTGTTAGCTTGCAAGTAGTGCAACATCTCAGATCTTTCACAGTTTACAACTTAACAAGTGGAGCTCTGTAGACTGAGAGTGTGGCTCTACTTATAAAACTAGATACTTTTAGCAATAACATATTCATCCGAAGAATAGTTTATGTGTTCACAGCTCTGTTCTTAAAATACAAAAAAGTGCAAAAATTCTTAATAATGAATATTATATACACAAATTATGTACCAGAATGTGAGTCAGGAAGCTTTCCATTTCACCAGAAAGAAAGAAAAACAAATAGATTACTTCAACCATTCAAGGGAGAGAGCTCCAGCTAAGGAGATTGAGAAATGTCTTGGGGAGGTGGGAGTATCTTGGCTGAGGCTTGAGGAGTAGTGAGAAGCAAAGATCAAAAAAGCGTGTTATTAGACTTATGATTCTTTAAAAAAGCATGTTATTAGACTTAATGAATTATATAATTTATTAATAAGGAGGAATACTTATTGGATACTTATATACAGGCACTAAGCTAAATGCATTAAATGAATTTTTTTCTGATTTATATCTTCTAAACACCTTTATGAGATGTTATTACTTTTCTTGGAGAAATTTATTAACTTACCTAAGTTGAACAGGTGACAAGTCGTGGAACAGGAATCTACAGCAGTTGGATGGCACAAAGTATGCTCAAAGCACACTTCTCCACCATTTGGTCAGAGGACTCAGCTAGGCGAAGGCTGGGAGGCAAGAAATCCCTGCATTTTTGAAAAACAGTAGATAGTTTTGTTTGTTTAGTAGTGATTAGGGTTGAGGCACATGAAACTTGGTAAGCAGGGGAAGGCCATGATATATAGAGTTTGGCTTCAGGAAGTTCCTGAAGGCTCCTCACGAAAGCAACCAACAATATGCTTTAGGAACTTTAATCTGGCACCAAGGTTAAGAAGGTTTTGAAAGTGGATGACTAGTTGAGGCACAACCGTTGGAAGGCTGGTGCAATATAGTCCTGGCAAGCACAAGTGGTGCAATGCCCACCGATCGTAAAACTCAAGGTCTAAATGCCTAGTACCAACTCCTGTTTCAGGATAAGTCCTCCAATCCACTGGGCTTCTGGATCTTCATCTACAGGAAGTCTTCCTTCCGAATCTGGAATTCTAGCAATTTAGAAAGACAAATTGAAGCATTATGTTGGTGCAATAGTAATTGAGGGTTTTGCCATTAAAAGTAATTGCAAAAACCGCAATTACTTTTGCACCAACCTAATAATTTCATGAACACAGAGACAGGGATGAGTGAGTAAGTAAAAGATACTTTAGAGTTGGAACTGAATGAACATAGAAATTTATTAAATGTAAAGGGCAAAGAGAAGAAATTGGAAGACTGCAAGATTTTAAGCCTAGGCACTCAGAAAAGTCAATGGAAATAAGAAGCCCAGGAAGAGGGTGGGAAGGCAATTAGAATTCATTTTAGATCTATTGATTTCGAGATGTTAATGAGCTATGCAGAAGACCCACTGATAAAAGAGCCCCAGAATCTAGAAGAAGGATCCTGACTGGGATCCAGACTTGGAAGCTATTTTCATAGACAGGCAAGTAGATGAGATTGCTTAGGAACCAACTGTGGAAAGGAGGACAGGAAATCAATCAGAGTCAGCTATAGCTACACTTAAAGGAAAAACAGAGAACTGGGTTCCAGGCAAGAAGGGATCAGAGAGACAGAAATTCACAGGAGGCCGGGGAGGAGAAGTTTCTAGAACAAAGGCCTGTCAGATCAAGGGTTAAGTGCTCTGGAGAGCTCCTTGGTCTAAAAATTCAAGTGCTCAAAAGAGTGGTGCTGATATAAATCAGGGGTTTCAGAGGGATGAGATGGGGTAAAACACAGCACAAAATACAGTGCAAGTGCAAAATACAGAGGATATGTATATCAAAATATAGAAGCATCTTGCTTTTTACCAAGTCAGTGCAAAATGACTTGGTAAAAATCACCAGAAATGGGGCAGGTATTTTTCTAATGATCCTCTTGCATTAGAATCAACCAGGAGTGATGGATGAAAATGCAGATTTGTGGGCCTCCTTCCAGAAACGCTGAGTCATAATCTCTGGGGTGAATGCTTTGTGTATCTTCTTTTTAAACACCATTGTCCCTCGATAATTCTTTTGTGTGTAGGCCAGGCTACATACATTCAACCTGTTTTTCAAATGATTGGAGGGAGTCAGTAGACAGAGATTAATAGAAGAGATGGAAAAGCTGGCTGATAGGGAGTAATCCTGAAAAGGCAAATGGTACCTGGAGAACGAGCAGAAGGATCAGCTCAGGGAGACTCTGCCTGTGTCCAGTGATATCCTGTTTATTGGGACTCTACAAAGTGGCTCTGTGAAGTTTCTGTGTGTGTGTGTGCGTGCGTGCTGCCTCTCTTGGTAATAATATCCTGCCCTCTACAGTGACAGCCTTGATGCCAGAGATGTACCACAGACTGAAGCCTCCACAGAAGCCAGAGCCCCCGATGAGTCCCCCAACCCTCCAAGCAGCAGTGAGGAGAGCACAGGCAGCTGGACCCAGCTTGCCAATGAGGAGGACAACCCAGATGACACAAGTAGCTTTCTGCAGCTCAGTGAGCGATCCATGAGGTACCTGCTCTTCCCTTGACTTCCCGGGGAAATTGGTCTCAACACAGATTCTAAAAAATGCACTTTAATGGTTCTCTGCAAAGGGTCTCTAATAAAGAGAGGAGGAGAGAACAAAAAAAAGGAAAGTTCCCACTATGTCAAAGTGCCTGCCTGTCATGATTTGTGTGCTGAGAGGTATCTTAACATCCAGTTATGGCTTAAATTTCATTGGCCGTGATTAAGAATGAGCTGCGTTCCCTTCCCTGCAAGCCCCAGCTAGTACATTCTGTGATAACAACTGAAAATTTTTTTCAGTGGTGAGCTGCTTTTACACCTGGTGTGTTTGATGCTCTGTCTCTGGTTCGTTTGTATTTCAGATGCAACACAGGCTGGGTTTACACGAGGCAAGTGTTTCCACACTGTGTTCTATTGTTTGACCTGACTGTTCCTCCCTCCAGCTCCCCTGCCTCTGTATTGTTCCTCCCACAAAGCCAGAGAGGAGATTAGGAGAACATCAGATCTGAAAGGGCTCAAGCCAATCAGGAGACATTAACTAAAAACTATTCCCCGTTGAGGTGGAACCTCTAAAAGACTCCCTGTGTTTCTGCCCAAAATCTCATTTGATACTGGACCGCAGGCTTTGTACAGAGGCCGACTGGAAAATGGGATCGGCATCTGGGTGTATGTATGACTCTTGGAAAGTTTTATTTCTGGGAGTTTAGTCTGTTTAGACTTCACATTTCACAATGTTAAACGGTTTGTCAAAACTTCTAAAACTAGTGGAAAGTATTACAAGATAGAAACAAAAAGCAAAGAGAACTTGAATCTTTGGACTCAACAGTAAGGTTTACAGGGTTGATTACCTCCAGTGCAATTTTGAGTCATCAGGTTTCAATATGTGAATATATCTGGTGTCCCCCTCAAAAGCTAAGACAAGAATTTAAAATTGAAGGCATCCAGTTGATGTTTTCTACTCTTAGAGTACCATCTACTCTTGGTATATTCAGGAGAAAACTGTCCCACCACATGATGCACCACCACTCACCCTTTGAAAGCCTTGCTTGAAAGAGACGTCACTGGAAACAGAGAAGGTGTGAGGAGACTGAGTGGTTTGGTAAAATTGGATATATTTCATTTTACAAGCACAAACAGAGCCTAAAAATTGGCTCAACTTTGCTGTGTTTCAGTAAGTTCCAGGCTAGTAACTAGACCATATGTTGATTGTGCAGCCTATGAAAATGATGCAATCTGGGTCCTCCTTCTCTACAATAAAAAAGGTACCAGGTATTGCTCTTTCTTGAAGATTGTAAGATAAAGGACCAATAAAACATTGACATTGCCCAGCTTTGTACTTGGGGTTCTGTAGTCTCATAGGAAAATAACAAGCCAGATGCTTAGCCTGTGAAATCCTATGGGATGTCCCTGAGAAAATCCCCCAAATGGCAAAGGGAGAACATGAGTCCACTGGTTTCTGTCAAAACTGGTTTCTGCCAGCCCATGTTTTCAGAAGTTCCTTCATCTCTGCAGGTGTCCCCAGCAGCAAGAAATCTCTTGCCAATAGATAAATACCTTCGCTGTAACTAGAATGAAGAAATGAGGCATACTGATTGTTAGCCCCTGGGTGTGATCTACCAGCTGTGATACCACTTTTTGAAGTGTGATACCACTTTTTGTGTGGTAATATCACAACTTAGTATTATTCACAAATTATTAGTAGTATTATTAGTATCTGCTGAGCCTGTTAGGCTTATGTCTCATTATGATTTCTCTTAATTTGGTCAGAAATAAATATTAAGTGAGGTGTCCTAGGCACAAAGCGATATTCTTCTGGGGACCAAAGGAAGGAGCTTGTACAACAATGGAACATCACTGTCAGCAGCATGTTAGGGGCTGGAGACGGGCATTAATATGTAAACTTTTGCTTTGTCAGCAATGGCAACAGTAGTGCCACTAGCAGTCTTGGCATTATGGACCTGGACATTTATCAGGAAAGCATGCCATCTTCTCCCATGATTAAGTAAGTAGCCACTGAGATGCAGTGATTGTGAGACCACTACTCCAATTCCATCTGGCAATTCATTTTGATCATTCAGGGTGTGCCCAACCACTGACCTCATCGTGTCTGTACTGCTCTGGTTCCATGTCACTGGAGCAAGAATTCAAGTCTAGAATAGGCCCTGCCCTGCCACCACCTGCTTTCTGGGTTTCAAATCTGCCCCCTGTGGAATAATTATGTCAGATAAAACTTATCAATATAATCTGAAGTGTATGTCATTTTACCTACCTAGAAACAGAAGCAAAAATCCATTTAAATTATACCATGCCAACTAAAGAAGACTACTCAATAGTCTTCACTGTGAAACATCATCACTTCAGTCAAATCAAATGTGAATGGCATTTCCTTTACATGTAGAAACCTGGGATTATCACTACTAAATGTGTCTAATATTAAATGGTTGTCATGATGGATATGTGTCATTCTCACCCAGTGACTATGCTCTCCACAATATGGGGACTTCCTTAAGACCAAAGGAAAAAAGGACTTAGAGAAGGACGAGTACTTCTAGGAAGTACATGCATCCTAAAATATGCCGCAGAAAGAGAGGGCAACATGAGGTCAGGAGTACTTCTAGAATATGTGGTTATTCTGGAAAATTAAAATGATTGAAATCTATTTTTGACCATTGTGATTTAGCTTATGATTTGGAGATTTCTGAAATTTCAGAACAACAATAAGTGTAGACTAAAGTTGCTCCCTGACCTATTTTCTCCATCACTATCTATAACTACAGCACTTTTATTTCACCATTTAACCAGGTGTGTTCCTCAGTGATTGAGGGTGACCGTGCATCCTTTGTTGCTCCACACAGCCATTATTCAGTGGAGATGAACGTACACATTATCTTGGTTTTTTGTTTTGTTTTGTTTTAAGAAGAAACCAAAAACCAAAACAAACAAACAAAAACTACCTTGGGGTAAATTTATTTTTCTCTTTCAGGAAACATTTATTTAGCCACTTTTCCCAACTTTCTCTGCAGTATGAGCCTATGAGCCTATGACCCCAGGGAAAATCTGTATTCTAAGAAAGCCAAGAAATCACCTCCATGGTCAGCATCCAAAACAGCAGAAACTGTGCCTCCCATTTGTCATATCCCCAATGTCACTTGCATAGAGATCTAGAAGAAAATCTAGATCCTTGAAAAATTAACATTTCTGCAAATAAATACGTATGAATGAAAGAATTACTATACTCTTTCTCTTAACATCAGGAACTCAATGGAATTTTTCAGCCATATCTTAGCAGTAACAGAATGAGAGAATTGTCTATCATCAAACAACACATTTTTAAGGGCTCCTGTACTCCAATTTCTAGACACGACAAAAATATAGGACAAACCACAGGCTTCCCAGGATAGCCACTTCCTTTCAGCTGCTGGCCATATGTTCTTACTTTAGAAACATTTACCAAGTCCTCCCACTACGTGCAAGGCTCTGTAATAAGTACACACCATATGAAAACACCTCCGATATTGAACTCTACCATATCTAATGAAATACTTCAGTTATGAGTCCCTCATTCTAAACCACCCAGCCTACTACACTTCCCCAATAAAAGGAAAGAAAAAGAAAAATTTTAATTGAGATATTTTTCTGTCAAATAGTTCTGCAGTTTGTTGGTTGTCTTTTTTCTTTTTCTTTTTTTTTTTTTGAGATGGAGTCTTGCTCTGTTGCCCAGGCTGGAGTGCAGTGGTGCGATCTCGGCTCACTGCAAACTCCGCCTCCTGGGTTCGCGCCATTCTCCTGCCTCAGTCTCCCGAGTAGCTGGGACTACAGGTGCCTGCCACCACGCCCGGCTGATTTTTTGTATTTTCGGTAGAGACGGGGTTTCGCCATGTTAGCCAGGATGGTCTTGATCTCCTGACCTTGTGATCCACCCGCCTCGGCCTCCCAAAGTGCTGGGATTACAGGCGTGAGCCACCACGCCCAGCCAGTTGTCTTTTTTCTTATTTCAGATCAAAGAATCATATACCTGTAAAATTATTTTTTAAATAAAATAAAAGCTATGTTGCTATTGTAGTATAGAAAAAAAAACATAGTGATAAGATGGGAACATATGATTCATTAACATGAAAGTCAAATGCGGAAGAATAAATCTCCAAATCAGAAGAGTTACCCACAAAATCTCTTTGATTTTTTAAACCTATGAAGGTTTATGGTAAGGAGGTTGAAGAGAAGAGAAGGATGCATCTTTCAGTCTCCCACACCAGCTATCCTAACTAAAGTAACTTGAGTTATCTGGCCTGTTGTTGTTGGAGGACATTTATTGCAGACCCAGTGATCCTACATAATAGCCACATTGGTATTTTCCCAGCATTACTCCACTCTACAAAAACAATAAATCCAGAATGAACTTCAGAAACCTTTAGATCAGTAAGACCCATCGCCTCATCTTTCATTTACAGCTTATTCTTCTAAACATGACCAATCATATACTGTTGTTTTCTCCCAAAGTGAATTACTGGAAGAAAAGGAGACTCTTAAAGAACAGTCAGAAAGCATAGAGGGTAAGCCACCTTCCCGTACTTTTGACACACAATTGCCTGGGCTTTCCCTTTGGAAAGAGGGATAAGGCTGTGGTTGTGTCTGTGCCCAGCGCCTGCATCTGGACTGCCCATGGGAACAGCCAGCCCCCAGAGGAGCCTGCTGGTGATCAACTTTGACCTGGAGCCAGAGTGTCCAGATGCCGAGCTCCGAGCCACCCTGCAGTGGATAGCTGCCTCCGAACTTGGAATTCCCACCATCTACTTTAAGAAGTCTCAGGAAAACAGAATTGAAAAGGTATCATGTTCCAGGTTTGGGTATCAATGAAGCTTTGTGTTTTTATCACCACTGGAAACTCAGTAAATGCGCAGTTAACCTATTTCCATTTGAATTATTTGATGCTGACTGTTCTGGACCTTAAAATTGTAGCTAGAACATTGAAATCTTCCACCGGTGTAAATATAATATAATTAGCATTTCTTTGATCCTTACTTTGTCTTGGCTAGTAGGTGGTTGTAAGAAAAGCAAATTGGGGGGTTGGGAACTTTTTTAGAGTCTCTTAGTTTTTGGTGTTTTCTTGCTCTGGGACAAATTTCTTCATAGCACTCCTTTAAATAAAAGAAAGAAAGAAGAACCTGATATATAACAGAAACCAAAGTGAAGCCACACTAACATCTAAAACAGGCCAAGAAAAGGCATTTTTAATTCCCTTCCAAACAGATTTGCATTAGGAAGACTTTTTATTTATTATTCTCCACCTCCCAGAAATATAAAGCTAGGCAAGGGATCCTTGGCCAACAACAAAATTATTTGTAACTATCACTCTAATTCTATATCTGTAACTGTGGTAGAATCTTAGCTATTAAGAGTAAGGCATGAATCTGTCTGCCAATGTCTTCAAGCTCAATTTTCCATAGTTTAAAAGTAGACTCGTTTTAAAAGATTTCAAATTAAACATATTAGTTTTCTATTGCTGTGTAACAAACTGCCACAAATTTACCAGCTTAAAACAGCACTCAGCTCCATAGGTCTGAAATTAGGGTGAGTTCCATTGTAATCTTTGCTATAGGTTTTACAAGGCGGAAATTAAGGCATTAGCCTGACTAGGCACTTATCCAGAAGTTCCAGGGAAGAGAAAGAGTCCAAGCTCGTTCAGGTTGTTGTGCTAACTCAGTTTCAGGTGGTTGTAGGACTGAGGTCCTATTTCCCTGCTGGCTGTCAGCAGAGGGCCGCTCTCAGCTCCCAGAGCCACCCACATTCCCCGTCACATGGCTCCTTTATGTCCTTTTGGTATCAATCTCTCTGATACCTCAGCCACCAGCCAGAAAAAGCTCTGTCTTTAAAGAGTTTGTGTGATTAGGCCAGGTGTGGTGGCTCATGCCTATAATCCCAGCCGTTTGGGAGGCCGAGGTGGGCAGATCACCTGAGGTCAGGAGTTCAAGACCAGCCTGCAACATGGTGAAACCACATCTCTACTTAAAAAAAAAATAAAAATAGCCGGGCGTGATGGCAGGCACCTGTGATCCTACCTACTCAGGGGGCTGAGACAGGAGAATTGCTTGAACCCAGGAGGTGGAGGTTGCAGTGAGCCGAGATTTCACCACTGCACTCCATCCTGGCATCCTGGTGGCAGAGTGAGACTTGAGACTTTGTCTCAAAAAAAAAAAAAAAAAAAAAAAAGAATATGTGTGATTAGATTATAATCACCTGATGGATTTCTGATTAACTCAAAGGTAACTGATAAATCCTTTTTGCCATGTAAGGTAGCGTAAAAAGGGTATGATATCTCATCCTATTCATAGTCCTAGGGATTAGGGTGAAAAACCTTGAGTACTGTTTTAGGATCCTGCCTATCGAGCCACCGGGTAGGATTTTCATGTCTTGTTGTCACAAGGTGCCTCCATGTGCCTCATCCTACTTGCTTCTCAACAAGCCTGTGAAAAAACAGAACAGATATTATTGTCCCTTTTTGACTAAGGAGCAAATCGGGTACATGAACGATTTCCCAGGCCAAGTCCCTGCACCCTGCTTTCTCCATAAAATACTTCTCAGTAGTTCTTTACTTTGAAAGGACCTTTCTCAAGTTAAATGACCTTGGGCTTACAATCTGGATTTTTTTTTTTTAACTGTGTAATTGCATTTTAATTATCTGTGCCAAAATCTAGCAGGCTGAAATGGAATGTTCTTTACCTTCTTGCCCCTGCTTACGGTAGTTAGAGCAGTTTCTCTATTTCTGCATCACGAGTCCATGGGATCGACTACAGGAAAAATTGAAAAGGAGACCTGATTCGTTGTTCATACCCTCTCTCACTTCAACCTTTTTCCAACTGGTAATTAATACGTCCTTTCATGCCTATGCCTGCCTGCTGTTATACTCAAAATTATTCTAGGCACCTTGCTATACTTGTCATACTTTCATTTACAAGGTATTGAGCGGTTCACTACTTGATAAATTCTCCTCCAACCTTACCACTCAGCTGCAAAGGGTGCAATAAAAAAACACAATCACATGTGAGCCTACGCCCATGCCATACACTGTCCCAAAGACCCTCTGCTACATAGAGGAGAGAAAAGCATTCTCAGGAATACATTCCCAGGCTCATGGGAAAATGAAAGATGAGCTGGTTCCAGCTCTATCGCCTGCCGCTTACTGAATAAGAGTATGACATGGTAGATTTTCAGGTGGTACCTTAATGGAATAGATGTTTATACAATGTATCTTCTTGAAGAAACAATGTTATATGAATATATGTCTCAGAAATCCCCAGTCGGTGCAAGGGTAAGAGGTGTCTCACAAACACCTGGGTTACATAAATCATGCCCTGACTTGGTATTTGTTTATCCCAACCTGATTTTCAATTCTCAAAGATAATACTTGTTTTTGGATATAACTCTTTTTCTGAGAAAATAGATATTCCGCTAATATTATTAAGAAGGATATTAAATGATATTTCACTCATTCAATTAGCACCAACTCAAGAACTTTAATTCTAAATAATGTAATTTTAGGAATAAAATCTTCTAATTTTTTTTGAGTCATCTAAGATTCTCTCCAAAGTCCATTGTATCATTCTTACGCCTTTGCATCCTCATAACTTAGCTCCCACTTATGAGTGAGAACATACAATGTTAGGTTTTCCACTCCTGAGTTACTTCACTTAGAATAATAGTCTCCAACTTGATGGTATTGACTTTTGACTTAACTTTGCAAATACGAAGACAAAAAAACTACAGTTAAGGTTATTAGTTTCAAAGAAACTCATCGCGAAGGAAGGGGAAAATTAGGAAGAATTCAATACTGAGGCGCTTCATCTGTAATCATAATAAAGTGCCTTGAACTGATTTCTTTAGTCAGATTTAGTGCATGTTAGAGTCACGCAGGGAGGTTTTACAAACTCCAGCGCTCCAATCAATTAGATTAGAATCTTCTCCGGCAATGCTGCCCAGGCATCAGGGTTTTGTAAAGGTGCCTGGGGTTCCAGGGTGCAGCCAAGGCTAAGGCTGGTAGCTCTACGGGCCTTAATTGCAGGAGCAATGTAAGAACCAACTCTCTTATGCTTAATGCAATCTAATTCTGCCTTGGAGCAAAAGGATGTAGTTGCTTTCAGAAACCTAAGTTGAATGTTTCCAAAAAATTACACAACTTGCAACAACTCCCATAGATTTCATGATACAATTTTGTAAACAATTAATCTAATTTATTAAATGCACCTGAGAATATAAAAACTATCTCCTATGTGATTCTTTTCTTCAAACGAGTCTGCAGATGATAGAATGTAAATTCTTCTAGTTTCCTAAGACAAAACATTCGAAATGCCAACTATGATTTAAGGGAAGGGAACCTCATTATTACTGATTGTGAAATGGCAGAAAATGAAATATTTTCATTTTTATTTTTCAATACCATTGAAAGAAAACTCAGATCCTGACATGCTAAAGCTGATTGTGAAAATACCCAGGCAATAGCATGAACAGGCACAATGAGAGCTCTAGGAATTGCTGCTAAATGGGACGTGGTTTTAAAATTTCAGCCCAGTAAAGAACTAGAATGTCCTTTTCTGACTTCTTCACAATCATTTTTCATTCTTACCTTTTTTTAATGGAAGAAAAGAAGACATGAGATCTTCTTGCTCATCAGCCTCAAAGATGTTTCCAGGTCTCAATATCCTAGATTAAGTCATCACAGCCTCAGAGCATGCTCTATGTAGTGGGGCCAGACCATTGTTAACTGCCACTTTTTTGGGATATCAGCCTGGACTTAGAAATCATGACAGATTCCAGCTTGTGACCACACCACAAACTCTACGCAGAGTGGCCTGGCTGGTGGGTTATTTTGACAAGTTTGGAGAGACTCTCCTTCACAGGCCCCAAATAGATGGAAAGAAGCTGGTGTTAGGGCTTCTGGAAAGGTATGAGGCAGGGAGAATTCTGGGAAAATATTGGCATCTGCTCCAAAGCTTTGATTCTTCCCCCACCCAGACAGTGACTCAGAGATAAAAGCTGGGGATAAGGTAGTGGTCCCGTGAGCCACGGTTTACAGAAAGGAGCCAAGGCAAATGTCATGTTTCCATCGATGGAATCTTTTCAGACTTGCTAAGTAAAAGGAGGCACCAAGACTACTGGGGATGCTTTAGGGAAATCTCGAGAAACAAATCAACAACCTGTGAGCGTCTCCCAGTGAGACCTCAGAAACTCAATGTCCCCACCTTCTGCACTAGGAGCTCTACTTTCTAGATCTCCAGTAAGAGCTGGAGAGTGAGGAAAAGCCTGCTTAGTGGAATCATACAAAAGCTGTCATTTTAGCCTTTCTCCCCTTTATTCCCTTCAAGATCGCTATTCCAAAGCCACATGTCATCATCCCTTTGTTCAATCAAAATCATGGCTTGGATCTTACATACACTCTTAGATAACAAGTAACAGCTCACAAAATTATTTTTATGTATCTCCATAAATCACTAATAGCTGCTTGAAATGTTCCCCTTCCCAAAAGTATTTTCATCATTAGCAAAGCTTTAACCTAAAGGGTTTGTACTCTGTTCCTAAAATGTCAAGAATCAGATGGACAAGAAGCTCAGAAGGGTGGTGAGAGGTCCCAGGCAATGAATACTTTCTTTTAAATTTTTTTTTTCTTTCTTTCTTTCCTTTTTTTTTTTTTTTTTTTTTTTTTTGAGATAGAGTCTCACTCTGTCACCCAGGCTGAAGTGCAGTGGTGAGATCTCGGCTCACTGCAACTTCTGCCTCCCGGGTTCAAGCGATTCTCCTGCCTCAGCCTCCTGAGCAGCTGTGATTGCAGGTGCACACCACCACACCCAGTTAATTTTTGTATTTTTAGCAGAGATGGGGTTTTCACCACATTGGTCAGGTTGGTCTCGAACTCCTGAACTCGTGATCAACCCACCTCAGCCTCCCAAAGTGCTGGGATTACAGGCATGAGCCACCGCACCCGGCCTCTCTGAAATTCTAACACTGAGACTGATGGGAGTGAATGAGCTGGCTCACCATGGCTGCTACCATGAGCATGAAGCAGCCCCACATCTCACCCCCACAACGTATATGCCCACTCAGTCACCACGTGACAAGAAACATGCCCCATGACCAGCTTTTATTTTGCCGCATGGCCGCCACTCTCCCACTCCAGGCTCTGTTCAGCCTTTTCCTAGATCTATAACCTCCAATCATTTTCAAGGAGCGCTCTTGCAGTAGAAAATTACTGAGCAACAGCCTCAAGAGATGCATGTTTAAATTATATATGTGAAAATACATTACCCAAAACTCAAGACTGAATACTTAGTGAAAGTTCATCCTCAATGATGCTAAATGTTTATCCATATTCCAAACAGCCTTCTTGAGATCTTTGAATGTATTTGACTCACGCTTGGTCTTGCATCCCTTCTGTCATTCAGCAAATAGGCATGGAGCACCTACTATGTGCAGGCATGAGATATGAAAAGATGGCTAAGATGTTGTCCTTCTGCTGGGAGATCACTGTCTGTGGTCACCATCTGCCTTCCATCTGTCTCCCTTTTCACAACATCCTAAAACTCTTTAAGACAATGTTTATGTTTCCAGGTATTAAAAATTAAGGATGTCATTTTCCAGCCTAGGAAATTGCTTTATTTTGATTCAGCCAATACAAGCCAAATGAGTACAATAAAGCACTGATTACTGTCACTGTGCAAATGGTTGGTACCATCACAGCTGGGAGAAGAAACATCATTTAACAGCGGATCTTTATGAGACAACTTCTCAGTAATTGAAATGAATTAACATACTCAAACTGGAAAGAAATTAGCATTCCAGTTCCTGGCTGATCTCTGAAGTCTGAGCAAACAAATACCAAAAAAAAAAAAAAAAAAAAAAAAGAAAGAAATTTAATTTTAAAAAATCCTAGAAAAAAAAACAAAGAAATAGTAACTGAACCACAATCCTCATCTTTTTAGCAAACAAGGCTCTCTTCCTCATAAAACTGCCAAATTTCCAGCCTATTTTTTTCTCCCAGTGCTCCAAGTAAATATCAAGAACATAGAATTTACTTATCCATATTCCAAACAGTCTTCTTGAGATCTTTGAATATATTTGACTCACACTTGGTCTTGCATCCCTTCTGTTGTTCAGCAAATATGCATGAAGCACCTACTATGTGCAGGCACATAGTTCTTCTGCCACCAAAATGCAGAAAGTTACGGTGGTAGAAAGAGCGTTGGACAGAAGCATTAGAAGACCACGATCCTACTGATAACTTTTCATCTTTCAAGCCCACATCTTTTTCATTGCAAATGCTCACATCATAGAGTTGTGACAGAATTGAATGAGATTCCACGTATTAAAATATTTCCTGTAGTTCCTGGCTTTCATGACATCCTTCCTCAAGAAAGTACCTAAGAAATTAGAGAGTCCTTCACACTGGACTTCATCAGTTCCATGAAGAGAACCACTTATAATTATTTCTCCATTTTTCCTCCCTTCAAGCCCTCAATTTCACTTGCAGTCCAGACTTTCTCTCTAGGTTGTGGCCGATAGAACTGGTACCAATCACCAGGTGACAAATCTAAGGTGTTTCCTCCATCTTTCCTGATCCTGTGGCTGTGGAAAGCCAGACTTTCCTGATCCTTCATCTTAGCCTGGAGGGTGAGGGAGTTGCTTCTCAGGATGGAATGAGAAACCAACAGGTGGCCCTGCTTCAAAGTTTACCACTTGATTTATTTGGCCTAAATGTACACACCCAGTGAGATCTTATTTGTGACAGAAATAGAAGGGACTGGGAGCTGTAATACACAGTCCTATTACAGAAAGTCTAACCCAGAAAAAAGCAGACCCGAGAAAACACTAAATATCTAAAAGACTGGCTCTTAAAAAAAAGAATTAGTCTCATTCCACCTAATCCTCTGCAATCAGTGAATGGCAAACTGCTGTGAAAAAAAAAAAATCAGTTGATGAAGCTTGGTAATAATCTGGAATCTTTAAAAAGAAAATAGATTATCCTGGAAAACAGTCCTCTGACACTAGAGACATTTAAATAGGGACTGGAGAGCCATTGGCTTTGCGAGGGTGGTTGAATGAGGTGGCTTTCTGGACCCTCTATGCTCTGCGAGCCCTAACTCTCTGTTTTGTTTTAGTTTCTAGATGTCGTGCGGCTGGTTCATCAGAAGTCCTGGAAAGTGGGCGATATCTTCCATGCAGTCGTCCAGTACTGCAAAATGTATGAGGAGCAGAAGGATGGGAGACTGAGTCTCTTTGACTGGCTCCTGGAACTGGGATAAGGCAGTCTGCCCTATAGAGCATTCCTTCCCTTTATTCAGCTTAGATTACAGTGGTTTGTTCTAAATGCTCTAAACGTTCTCAAAACATCACATCACATTAGCAGAGCTATAAAAAAAAAAATCTGCTACTCAAATCCACTGCATACAGAATAAATAGGAGGAAAAGCAAAATATAGGTCTGTCCAAATTCATACAACTTGTGGGTGAGTTCCAAAGAGCTTGGATTAGAAGGGCTGGACAAAGAGAAATTTCAATGGGGCCCAAATTATAAGGCTTATAATGAGACCCAGTCTCCAGGAAAACAATGCTCACATATGTTTAATCATATAAAATGATTTGTAATATCTCTAATTAACAAACTCAGTGGTCAAAATAATTTTTAAAAGTATTCTGTAACCTATATTTTACTTTTTGTGATTATGTTAAGGGGCTGCCAGCCCAGGGAAATACTTAAGATATGAGTGAGGAATCCCCAGGCTTTTATACAAAAGATTTCCACTTTCAAACCAATGTCAGTGGACATTGATAAAAGGATAGCAGCATCCCCTACTGAGATGACTTCATTTATTACCTACAGCCCACTGATAAATATCCCACTTCTCCCAAATAGTGTCTGGGCTCCCAGCTAAGCAGAAAACTAGTTTCAATTGGCATTCAACTGAAGAAGAGGAAAATAAAAGATTGTCTTGTTTCCATCCCTGTATTACTTGGGTAACATGATCACATATTCTTATCCTAACAGAAAGCTCTCATATTTAAAAAAAAAAAAAAAAAAAAAAAAAAAGTCTTTTCAGATAAAATCTGCTTGTGTCTTGAATAATATGACATACAAACTTCTACTTTATTTTATTATAAATTATAAAGAGATTATTGTCTTAAATAATATATTGAGTTAGCTTCGAGCTTCCTAACTTATGAAGAGATTGTTGTCTAAAGTCACATATTGACATTGAGCTCATGGTTTGTTTCATCACGTGTGTGCTGGTAGCTGTACAGCAGACACGCCACTCCAATGACATTTTTAATGACAGAAGCAGGGTAATGGTCTCATATTTGACATCATCAGTTAGGATCATAGACTTACCCTGACTTGTGGATATTAGCCTTGAATTGGGGGAAAAGAAGATTTTGTCACATTTTAGTTATTTTAATAACAGAGATTTACTCTTTTGAAAAATAAAGGTATCTAATGTCCCTTAATAAGTCTTCTTTCCTTCCAAATAATGACCTACACGGACTTTTATTTTCTTGATCAAAGAGGTGTTTATTAAGGATTTCTGGATATACTATACTTTTACTCTATTTTTCAAGATCACAAAGTAATTTTAAATGTCAACAGGTTCTCATACATGAATGCTGGCCTCACCTGCTCTATCAGCCACATTTTGAAATGCAAAGAAAGCTCCCTTGTAAGCCATCCTTCCTTCCCCACTCCCATCCTAGGATAGTTGCCCAGTGCTCATTAGGCATTTATTATTGAAATAGTCCAAATTTAGGTTATTATGCTTAATTTGACACATTAACCAAATGCCCAGTTTTAAAATATATCCATCAATTCATGCTGAAATGTGCTTCTTTGTGCTATCAAATGGAATAGAATACACTTATTTTTTAAACAATCCCAGAATATTGTGTGTAGACTTTCATTGTGCTCGAATAAACGTTTACTTATCTTACAAAGCACAAATACTGGATTGTAACCATGTGATGAAGTTATCTATGTTGTACCTCACGTTGCAAATTAATCAATAAATCTCTGTTGTCAGATTGTCGATTATTTTTTCTGCAAGAGCTTTAAGCACCTCATAGGAAAAACAGTCACGGTACAATTGGACAAAGGCCTATATATCCCTTAGAAAAGCTTTGTTGTCCTGCTTTCATTTATTGGAAAACATAAAGGTTCTTGGCTTCATTTGTTAAAATCAGTAATATTCATGGAAATCAGTTTCTCAAACTTGGCACTATTGACATTTGGGACCACATCATTCTTTGTTGCAAAGGGTTATCCTGAATATTGTGACGTGTTTAGCAACATTCCTGGCCTCTACCCACTAGATGCTAGTAACCACCCCCTCACAGTTATGATAACCAAAAATATTCCCAGCCTTGCCAAATGTCCCCTGGAAGCCAAAATCATCACTGGTTGAGGACCACTGTTGTCAAGAATGCATTGAAGGACCAGGGCCTGAGTCTCTATGAGGTCTTAAAGGAGGAGGTGCCTTCAGCCATCTAGGGAATCCCCATAAGAAGCCTGAAAACTGGGTATTTCCCTACCCAAGACCCATAGAGTGTGGCTTTTGCCTTAAATCTGGGGAATAGGAGAAAGAGGCACAAGACAGACAAGGAGTCTAGAAACCTGGGGATAAACCAACCTAGACTCAACTCAAAGTAAACTCATCAGGGTTAGAGGTAAGTGAATGATGCTCTTTGAATTCAGGAAATAAACTATTAGAATATATGCAAATAGAACATTGAGAATCATGGGCACTTTGTTTTATTCACTAATAAGGAGGCATGAACATGCTTTGAATTCTGCAGTCAGCCAGGGGATATTGTTAAATAAAAACAAACTCTGTACATTAGCAAAGAGAGGCTTCATTTAAACCGATTATGGCACGTGGGGTTGGGGGACTGTTTCAATGGAGGATGGAACTATTGCAATAACAAGAATGCTCCAACCACAAGATCTGCAAATGTGTTAAGGGTTAGGCAAAAAGGAGTTTTTTGTTTGTTTTGTTTTGTTAGAAAGAGAAGTAAATAAGGCTAGAATGAACCAGGTGTGGGGAATGGGATGGACAAGGTGAGCCAGTGAGGTGGCGTGATCACACAGTAGATTAGAGAATGTTTTATCCTGAGATCAGCCTGGTCTCAGGAAGGGGCCTTTTCGGGAAGGGCTGTATGCTGGATCATACTGAGAAGGGGCCAACATTCAGGAACCAAGGAAAGGAGAGAAGCTTAACTAAGTTTAGTTACAAGCGCCTGTTCGAGTTGGTCAGTGGGTACAGTTTGGCTAATTCTTTATGAGATAATAAACAAGAATTTGGAGGGTCTGTGTCTGGCCTTGTTAGAATTAAACCAGAGAGTGATCCACGAGTCTTAAGTCATCTGCAGAAGGATGATTCCTTGCACTAAGCTATTTCTGGAACATACTGGTTGGGGGAATTTCCCTAACCATGGCTGTTCACTAGCATCTCAGTTGTCCATATCAAAGACTCAGCAGATAGTCCTTAGGAAACCATTGTCCTTGACATCTTCTTGGGACCCATTGTCTTCCTTTCACAGTGTAAGTGCATGTCCCTTCATTTAATAAACATTTTCCTTGGAACTACTGAGCATTAGGTACTATGCTAGACAGTTGGAATGAAGAACTGAATTACACGGCATGGCACTTAGGGGTTCACAGACTATAGGGGAAATGTACACATCAAAGTCTAACAGAACAACATAATAATGGCTATAATGCAACTCTATACGGACTGGCAAGGCAGGGAACCCTGGGGAATATTCATTGCTACGTGGTGGAGAGAATATTTGAGCTGTTTTTGGGGTATGAGGGAGTCATTTAATAAGTAGGGAGAAGAGACCCTAAACTGCAGAAGAGGGGGCATTCGGAACAGAAGGATCATGAGCAGCAGTCTAGATATGTAGCCTGAGACACAGCTGGAAATTTGATGCAATCGTAACACAGCTATGAGCTGAGGGAGGCACCAGGTGTGAAGCTGGGAATAGAAATCGAAGCCACATTTTAAGAGGCTTTCCATCTATGTGAAGGAGTCCAAAATATATTCTTCTTTTTCTCCCCCCCATAAAGACAGGGTCTTGCTATGTTGCCCAAGCTGGTCTTAAACACCTGGCCTCAAGCAATCCTCCTGCCTTAGCCTCGCAAAGTGCTGAGACTACAAGCATAAGCCACTCTATTTGTCCCAAAATGTATTATTTGAGCATGAATCCTTTTAATCAAAGGAGATGGAAAATTAGAGGTACATGTAAGAAAAATTATATATAATTTTTGAATTATATATAATATGAATGAATGTGTGTGAATTATATGAATTAATGAATGTTTGAATTATATCTAATATGAATGGATGTATATAATTTTTGAATTATATACAATATGAATGAATACATGTGCGGGCCACTGAGTCTTAGCTTTCATTTGAGATAATGCCATGGAAGACAGCTTTGTTCATGGGCATATTCACGTCAGAGGGGTCCCCTCACAGTTCTATGACTTGTTCTTCTCATACAGCACTCTGCACCAGGGGTCTCCAAGACCGACCTCAGACTCAGCGATATGCTGGAAGGATCCACAGGATTCAGAAGCCATGTTTCCACAGTTATGATTTATCACAGCAAAACTGAATGCATTAAGCTCAGCAAGGGGAAAGGGCACACAGAGCAAAGTCCAGGAGAAATAAACGCAAGCTTCCGGGTGTCCCTTCCCAGTAGAGTTGCGCAGGATGCACTTAACTCTCCAATAATGATACATGACAACACAGGCAAAGTGTCACCAACCGGGGAAGCCTTAGTGTCCAGGTCTGGTGCTGGAGGTCAGCCGTGTAGGCATGCAGCACCCACAGGACTGACCTCAGCTACTCATGCTCCAGCCTCCACTACACACCAGAAATGGATATTTATGATACATCCTATTATTAGAGTAAATTATGTGGTCAAAGTGGTATAGCATGGCCCAAGGCCTCAGGCACACAAAACACTCTTACCAGGCAGAACATTCCCAAGGCTCAGCGCTTAGCTCTTAGGAACCAGCCAAAAGTCAGTCCTGGAAATAGACCTCTTTGGAGAATGTGCAGGGTTGGAACAACCCAGGCATCATGAGTTAACCCTTTCCTGCACAAGCACTTATCACCATCTGCCTTCTAGCATGGTACATTGTGTACAGGTGGCCTCCGTTGCTGATTGTGAATTCCTGGAGGATGAAATCACATTTTACTCATCTATGAATTCCGCCATAGTCCCTAGCGCAATAGCAGATGTTATGTAGACCTGGAAAACGAATAGGCCTTGGAGAACTGAGGCCTTGGTTTATGTCTCATAAAGTTCAGCCATTAATTCTAAAACTGCAGTTGTATTTTTATGCTCTTCTTAGCTTATTAGAGACTGCTACCTGGCATATAAATCTGCTCAGAATTTGTGAAATTACTTTTGGATTCAGGCAAGTGAAGCGTTCTACAAACATTTGCATGTTATTGGAATTGTATAAGAATGTTTGACCTAAAATATTTTAATACCACAAAACTGAGAATATTTTAGAGGTATTAGAATGAATTTCAGTGATATTCAGGACATTGCCAGCAGAACTTGGAGCCAATTGAGTGCAGGCAGGTTCAAATGAAATGAACAGAGGAAGGAAAACATCCTTTGAGCCTCTCTTGCTCCCAGCAAAACTTGTTTGTGCACAAACAAACAAAACGTTAATCCATCTTTATTGTTGCAAAGATCCTTTCACCAACTAAATTTATCCTGAATAATTCCTTCAAAAATGCCCTCTCAAAAGTCCTCTAATTTCCCATTCTTCCTTTCAGCGTTCACAGCTCCTTTCTGCAAAAATGGAAGGGAAGGCCTTCTGTTCCTTGGAGATGGCCTTCCAATAAACAACTATCAACATGTTTTTATTTCTTTTTGGAAGATTCCCACCACTTCGTTGAACTCCATCCCATTACTATACCCTTCATTCTGTCAGTTTCTGGTCCAGAACCTGGCAGGGACTCCTGATTTTACAATGATGCTCTGAGCACTCAAAACCCAGGTGCCAAGATTGTTTTATGGCAAATTGTGATGTCCTCGGGCTGAGTATCTGGCCCAAATATTTATATGCACACAACCTGTCTCTCTCTTGGCTTGTCATAAACAACAGCATGCGGAACAGATAAAGCAGAAACAAGAGTTTCTCTTCTTACAGAGGAAGGTAGAATTAAGGCTCTTTGTTGAGACAGCATAAAGGTGGATGAAACCAAGACAGCCTCTAGCTTTAAGTACCGTGGATCCTTCTCCAGGCCCATGTGTGACATTTGCGAAGGATACTCTTGCCGACTATTTCAAGCAACAGGACACAATTATTTTAAACCTAACAATATTTTTAGTAATCAGGGCAATAGACCACATGTTGTCCTTTTATGAAATGCATAGAAATGCCAAAAAAAAAAAAAAAAAAAAAAAAAACCACCTCACTGAATTAGATCAGTTATTACCCTCCGTATTTTTGACAGCAGAATCTTATTTTAAATTTTCATTGCAGGATTATAGTATTGGAGAGTTCTAGGCTCTCCAATCTATTTACCAAATGTTTTTGATACTTCATTTTTAATCTATGTTTTAATATAACAAGTGCGTGAATAATCTGATACATGAGACCATTTCTAACTGAACATTTTGTACATTGCTGTCTGCCAGAGAGATGATACCAAGGAAGGAGCAAAACAATTGTCTGGGGTGTGGCAAGCCACGTGAAGGTTAGAAGAGGCTTGCTCCTAAACATCCAGGAACAGTTTGTTTCTTTGTTTTCTAAATGCCTGGAGCAAGAGTCAGAGAAATCAAATTTTGAATAATTATTCCCAAAGAGGTCAGGAAAACTCTGAGAGTGTTGAGTGAGACAAAGAAAAAATGTAGCTACAATTCTTAACATTTTTATGGCATAGGCTTTTATTAGTCCTTTCTCGTGCTGCTATAAGGACGTACCTGAGACTGGGTAATTTATAAAGGAAAGTAGTTTGACTCACAGTTCCACAGGGGTGGGGAGGCCTCAAGAAACTTACAATCACGGTGGAAAGGGAAGCAAACCATCCTTCTTCATGTGGCGGCAGCAAGGAGAAGTGCAGAGCGAAGTTGGGGTGGGGACAAGCCCCTTATAAAACCATCAGATCTCGTGAGAACTCACTATCATGAGCACAGCACAGAGGTCACTGCCCCCATGATTCAGTTACCTCCCACCAGGTCCCTCCTACAACACATGGGGATTATGGGAGCTATAATTCAAGATGATTTGGGTGAGGACACAGCCAAACCATACCGAGGCTCTTTTGAAAACCTGAGAAAAGCTGCAAATACACAAAATTTAGAGGTTATTAGTAGAACTTCAGGGAGCTGTTCAAGCCTTCTACATAACTCAGTTCTAGTTTCTGAATAGTAGGGCTCATGTCTTCTTCATTTGCTTTCACCTTCCAGACCCTACCTCTGGTTCCTATCCTCAATTCTTGTTTGTTTGAAGAAACCCCACCCTCATTCATGAGGAAGGCAGATCAAAAAAGTCAGATTCTGACCAGAAGGAATGTTATTTTAAAGGTTTTTGGTTTTTTTTGTGTGTGGAACATGTTCTCATCAAGATCATTACAGAAATGCAAATTAAAACCACAATGAGACATCACCAGTCAGAATGGCTATTATTAAAAAGTCAGGGCTGGGCATCGTGGCTTATACCTGTAATCCCAGCACTTTGGGAGGCTGGGGCAGGCAGATCACTTAAGGTCAGGAATTCAAGACCAACCAGAGCAAAAAGGTGAAACCTCGTTTCTACTAAAAACACAAAAATTAGCTGGGTGTGGTGGAGCGTGCCTGCAATTCCAGCTACTTGGGAGGCTGAGGCAAGAGAATTGCTTGAACTCAGGAGACAAAGGTTGCAGTAAGCCGAGATCGCACCACTACACTCTAGACTGGGTGACAGAGTGAGACTCCATCTCAAAAAAAAAAAAAAAAAAAAAAAAAAAAAAGAGGTCAGAAAATAATAGATGCTGGCAAGGTTGTGGAGAAAAACTCATTCTGTTCATTAGCCACTTGTTCCACCAATACTTATTCAACACCAAGCACGCTAAGCACTGTTCTAGATGATGCAAAGAAATGCAATGGAGAACAGAGTATTTTTGACATTTGAGAATTTTCACTGTAGTAAAGTATATAAATGATGAGCCGTAACAAAAATATATTAATAATATATAAAACTTAGTTGGGCATATAGCATCAATAAAAAATGCTGGGAAAAAAACTTTAATTTAAAAGCAGAGTAAGGGTTAAAGGGTAGTGAAAAGTGTTCATTAGGACATGCCTCCCCTCAGTGGTTCCAAGGGCCTTTTAGTAAATTTGAAAGTTCTTGAAGAAGTCCAAGAGCATCACTTGAGATGGCCCCTGAGGACTGACTCGCTAGTCAATCTCAGCGTGTGATTGCTGGTACCAAGTAAAGAGGTGGTGAGAAAGCCAGCTACTGCCTGCACTTCATCAACTGAGAGCGTCTGTGCTTGCTTGTTATAACTGTGAGAACAATACTGGGAGCAGGGATGAAAGAGTAAACTATATATCAAAGGACAGTAGTGTACACGAAGACAACACATCTCTATTCTTTGGACAGTTTTTCCTCTCAGCCCCATGTCTCTTTGGTGATATATTTTTCCCACCTTCATTCTCTCCTGATGTTTTCCAGCTGTCTACAGCTCTTTCTGTCCCCGCATGCTGCAGTTGTTTGCCCTACGCTGCCACATGGGTGGGTGACACAGAAGTGCAGGTTGCCTGAGTCATGGGGTCTCATCCTTCAGAATGTCAAGGGCAACACCACCATCACTGGAACTTCCCTGACTGATGAATAAACAACATTTTAAAATTAACAAATTTGGCCAGGCACAGTGGCTCACATCTGTAGTCCCAGCACTTTGGGAGGCCAAGGCAGGTGGATCACCTGAGGTCAGGAGTTCAAGACAAACCTGGCCAACATGGTGAAACCCTGTCTCTACTAAAAATACAAAAATTAGCTGGGCATGATGGTGGGTGCCTATAATCCCAGCTACTGGGGAGGGTGAGGCAGGAGAATTGCTTGAACCCGGGAGGCAGAGGTTGCAGTGAGCCAAGTCCACGCCATTGCACTCCAGCCTGGGCAACAAGAGTAAAACTGTATCTCAATAAAATAGTAATAAATAAATAAATTTATTCACGGAAGAAAGTGAAGTTTCCCGACTCAGCATGGCGGTTTAGGCCAGCCCTTCAGTTAAGATAGTGACATCCGCTAATGAGTATCTCACAGAAGTCCAAGAAGGGTCAACTTCTAATAGTTCTGGAAAAGCAGGACAGCCTTGACAAGAAGCTCCCCAATGCTAATTAGTCGGTGTTTTATTAATGAACTTTATAGGTAAGCAAATCAAGATGCAGAGATTTGAGAGGACTCGAGCAAGGAAGCAGAGACAGCAACAAGTAGCATTTATGTGAGCACTTGCTCCATGTTCCAGACACGATTTGAAGTGCCGTACATGTATTGACTGATTTACTCTCCGCCATAGCTAACTGAAGTAGGTTATCACCTCGTTATTGAAAAACTTGGGGCACAAAGAGAATAAGTGTCTTGCTTAAGGTCACAGAGCCAGAACCAGGCAGAGCAGGATTGATCCCAGGCAGATCAGTCTCCGAGGCTGCACTCTTAACTTCTGCTGCAAGGTTGTTAATTGGCACAAGTTGGAGGCATGAGAAGCAAGGGAGGTCGGAGGACGGACAATGCAGAGAGAAAAAGAAGCAGTGTCACAACCCACACATCATTCTTTCTCGATTGTACTATGTATTTTCTCAGCCACCATGACTCTTCTAAAATAAGAAGAGAGAACAGTGAATAAAACTGTGTTACTTACTTGACATTGAGCACAATTAAGGCTGGGAAAGTGGAGCTGATGGCTATTTATACAGTTGGGTTGACTGTTTGAGGGCACCCCTAGGAAAGGAGCCTCTACTTCTAGACCATTCATATAAGCTGCCTCCAGGCAAACACTGCATTTAACTGCAACATGTAAAGATGCCCTCAATCTGGAAGAACACCAGGTTATGTTATCCAGAACTTTTTAAAATTTAAAATAAAAGTTTCTTCTTAAGACACCAAAAAAAAAAAAAAATTATTTAGCTTCCCTCATAATGCTTTTAGAAGTATTTTTAAAATGTTATATTATATTTAACCTTTAAAATGCTATATTATATTAAACACTCAATGAATAATGCTGTGCCATTCATCTGTTCAAAATGGAAAATTAAGCCGCAAACCAAAAAGCAGAATTGTTCAGTGGATTGCAGAGGAAGCGTGCACGAGCCAAATACTCAGCACGGGAAGAATGAACGAATCCTAAACACACTGGGAGATGAATTTCAAATTCTCTTTTTAGAACTTGACTCCAGGAGGCAGCGAGAAAAGAGAAAAAGTAACAGGAGGTTATTTTTCAAAGTAACAAATGCCAACGTGAATTCATTACACGTCTAGGAGTTAGAGGAATCTTCCCTTTAGATAGGCCAATGGGAAGAGGGTATGAACAACATCACCACAGTACACAGACCTGTTGGTCACTATTGGTCACTAATTACACACTGAAAATGACAACTGTCCTGTCCCAATCTGGGCATTGATAGTGGCTGTGAGTAATGGAGGGGATCTTTGGCATGAAGCAATCCAAAGAAAATTGGTTACACTGCCAAGGGCCACATGGGTCACTGCCAAAATGGAAGCAGATGATTATCACATACAGTGACACCATGTGGTAGAGGCTTTTGGTCCCCTAGTCAGCAGCTTGCCTTCTCTCTCTCCTTTTTACCTTTTTTTTTTTTTTTTTTTTTTGGTAGGCATCCACCTTCCTGAACATAACCTATGTGATACAAGAGAAGCTGACGCCATCCCAGCTCCCAGGGTGGATGCAGGCTGAACCAAGCCCAGCAGAGTCTTCCCTTACCAGAGCATTTAGCCCAGAAATAGACATGGGACCTAAATTGTCCCAATCTGAAGGGAAAGAATCATACAGAAGGCTCTAGCTCTTTCTCCCTCTCTCTCTCTTTGTCTCTCTCTGTTTCTTTCACTCTTTCTCTCTTTCTCTTTGTTTCTCTCTTTTTCTCTCTTTCCCCTCTTGCTCCAACTCCCTGGGAATATTGAACAAGGAATCATTTCCTTGGCAGTCAGCTTGCAAATGTAAATGGTTTATTAAACAACTCGAATTATGTGAGGCAGACAAAAATATGATGCATTTTTAAATTTTGCGAACTATGAGGCCAACCGTATTCTGTTAAATCTCTTTTCTGCCATTCTATTATGAATCTATGGTAGATCCCATATCTTCCAGTCACTTGCATTACTAAAATCTCCAGCCAGTGTAATCCAGTTTATAGACGTGGCTTTTGCACGCAGCTTATCAGTCTTGTCTGCCTTTCCTAAGCACCTGGCTGGCTTTGGCCTGAGGAGCTCAAAATAGGAAGAGGGGCAGTGTCTGTGATTTTGTTCTTCTGCCTTCTCTAGTTATATTTCCACTAGTAGTGGGCACTGGGGAGACAGAAGGGAAATAGAGCAAATTTTTCTTTCTTTATCTGGAAGTGTAACTGCAATTCTCTGATAGCCATGATTGCTTCCCTAGTTAATACAATTGCTGGCAATGTTCTCCTTGGGACAGAAAGCTAAATGTCTCCCATCTCATGAATATGTGTGTGAATTGTGTGGAGGGCCCTGTGGGATCACTTCTTTACCATTTCTCTGAGGTGGGAGACACAACCCCAACTTGAGCTTTACCCCTTCTCCCTGTAGCTGATGACCCTGCAACCCTATTTCCCATTCCCCCCAATACCCAATAGGCAGCCCTCATGGGCAGGATACCCACAAAACTTCCCAAGCACAGTGTGATGGTTAATTTTATGTGTCAGTTTGACTGGGTTAAGGGATATGCAGATAGAAAAAACATTACTTCTCATGAGCCTGCCACAGTGTTTCTGGAAAAGATATACATTGTAATCAGCAGACTGCATAATGAAGATCCACCTCACCAATGTGGGCAGGCATCACCCAATCCATTGAGGACCTGAATAGAACAAAAAGGTGAAGGAAGGGAAAGATATCCATCTTCTTGAAATCACCTATGCAAAATTATGACAGACAAATCTGACATAGCTGACTATATCTTGCTTCTGACCACCAAGCTGTCCTTGGTCATACCTGGTCATAGGCCCAGCTGACTTTGGGAGGAATTTATAGTATAACTTTGAAGCAGGAATAATAAAGTCCCTCCCTAAAAAAAAAATTTACCTCCCTTTTCCAGGGCGGAAATCACCTTTATTTTCATTTTTTATATATTTATTTTTGAGACAGAAACCTAATCTCTCACCCAGGCCAGAGTACACTGGCGTTATCACACCGAACTGCAGCCTTGATCTCCTGGGCTCAAGCAATTCTCCCACCTTAGCCTCCTAAGTAGCTGGGACTACAGATGTGTGCCACCATGCTGGCCTTTTTTTTCTTTGTGGAGAGACAGGGTCCTACTCTGTTGCCCAGGTTGGTCTTGAACTCCAAGGCTCAAGTGGTCCCTCTTGCCTTGGCCTCCCAAAGTGCTGGGAATGCAGGTGTGAGCCAACATGCCTGTTCTGAATTGCTTTTGTAAGACTGTGAAAGACCACAAGATTAGCTTTATGGAAGGGGCATGAATTCTGCTAAACTCTAGGCATAGTTTCTAGAGTCCCAGGAGTCATGTGGCTCCGGTCACATGGTTTGTAACTTCCCCAGTTGCTCCTGTAGATAACATCACTATTGTAGAATCTAAGATTGGCTTTTTGAGATGTTTTTTAGACTGATTCCATCACCACCAGGCCTGCCTTACAAAAGCTCGTGAAGGAAGCACTAAACATGGAAAGGAACAACCAGTACCAGCCACTGCAAAAACATGCCAAATTGTAAAGACTATTGATGCTAGGAAGAAACTGCACCAACTAATGGGCAAAATAACCAGCTAACATCTTAATGACAGGATCAGATTCACAAATAACAATATTAACCTTAAATGTAAATGGGCTAAAAGACAGAGATTAAAAGACAATTAAAAGACAGAGACTGGCAAATTGGATAAAGAGTCAAGACCCATGAGTGTGCTGTATTCAGGAGACCCATCTCACATGCAAAGACCCACATAGGCACAAAATAAAGGGATGGAGGAAGATCTACCAAGCAAACAGAAAGCAGAAAAAGTAGGGGCTACAATGCTACTCTCTGATAAAACAGACTTTAAACCATCAAAGATCAAAAGAGACAAAGAAAGCCATTACATAATGGTAAAGGGATCAATTCAACAAGAAGAACTAATTATCCTAAATATATATGCACCCAATACAGGAGCACCCAGATTCATAAAGCAAGTCCTTAGAGACCTACAAAGAGACTTAGACTCCCACACAATAATGATGGAAGACTTTAACACCCCACTGTCAACATTAGACAGATCAACAAGACAGAAAAGTTAACAAGGATAACCAGGACTTGAACTCAGCTCTGCATCAAGCAGACCTAATAGACATTTACAGAACTCTCCACCCCAAATCAACAGAATATACATTCTTATCAGTACCACATCACACTTATTCCAAAATTGGCCACATAGTTGGAAGTAAAGCACTCCTCAGCAAATGTAAAAGAACAGAAATCTTAACAAACTGTCTCTCAGACCACAGTGTAATCAAATTAGAACTCAGGATTAAGAAACTAACTCAAAACCACACAACTACATGGAAATTAAACAACCTGCTCCTGAATGACTACTGGGTACATAACGAAATGAAGGCAGAAATAAAGATGTTCTTTGAAACCAATGAGAACAAACAGCATACCAGAATCTCTGGGACATATTTAAAGCAGTGTGTAAAGGGAAATTATAGCACTAAATGCCCACAACAGAAAGCAGGAAAGATCTAAAATTGACAACCTAACATCACAATTAAAAGAACTAGAGAAGCAAGAGCAAACAAATTCAAAGCTAACAGAAGACAAGAAATAACTAAGATCAGAGCAGAACTGAAGGAGCTACAGACACAAAAAACCCTTCAAAAAATCAATGAATCCAGGTGCTAGTTTTTTTTAAAGATCAACAAAATTGATAGACCACTAGCAAGACTAATAAAGAAGAAAAAGAGAAGAATCAAATAGACACAACAAAAAATAATAAAGGGGATATCACCACCAATCCCACAGAAATACAAACTACCATCAGAGAATACTATAAACAGCTCTACGCAAATAAACTAGAAAATCTAGAAGAAATGGATAAATTCCTGGACACATACACCCTTCCAAGACTAAACCAGGAAGAATTTGAATCTCTGAATAGACCAATAACAGGCTCTGAAATTGAGGCAATAATTAATAGCCTACCAACGAAAAAAAGTCCAGGACCAGATGGATTCACAGCCAAATTCTACCAGAAGTACAAAGAGGAGCTGGTACCATTTCTTCTGAACCAATTCCAATCAATTGAAAAAGAGGGAAGCCTCCCTAACTCATTTTATGAGGCCAGCATCACCCTGATACCAAAGCCTGGCAGAGACACAACAAAAAAAACGGAATTTTAGACCAACATCACTGACGAACATCATTGCAAAAATCTTCAATAAAATACTGGCAAACTGAATCCAGCAGCACATCAAAAAGCTTATCCACCACAATCAAGTCAGCTTCATCTCTGGGATGTAAGGCTGGTTCAACATATGCAAATCAGTAAACATAACCCATCACATAAACAGAACCAAAGACAAAAACCACATGATTACCTCAATAGATGCAGAAAAGGCCTTTGACAAAATTCAGCAGCCCTTCATGCTAAAAACTCTCAATAAACTAGGTATTCATGGAACGTAGGTCAAAATAATAAGAACTATTTATGACAAACCCACAGCCAATATCATACTGAATGGGCAAAAACTGGAAGTATTCCCTTTGAAAACCAGCACAAGACAAGGATGCCCTCTCTCTCCACTCCTATTCAACATAGTGTTGGAAGTTCTGGCCAAGGCAATCAGGCAAGAGAAAGAAATAAGTGTATTCAATTAGGAAAAGAGGAAGTCGAATTGTCCCTGTTTGCAGATGACATGATTGTATATTTAGAAAACCCCATTGTCTCAGTCCAAAATCTCCTTAAGCTGATAAGCAACTTCAGCAAAGTCTCAGGATACAAAATCAATGTGCAAAAATCACAAGCATTCCTATACAACAATAACAGGCAAACAGACAGCCAAATCATGAGTAAACTCCCATTCACAATTGCTACAAAGAGAATAAAATACCTAGGAATCCAACTTACAAGGGATATGAAGGACCTCTTCAAGGAGAACTACAAAACACTGCTCAATTAAATAAAAGAGGACACAAATAAATGGAAGAATATTCCATGCTCATGGATAGGAAGATTTAATATCGTGAAAATGGCCATACTGCCCAAGGTAATTTATAGATTCAATGCCATCCCCATCAAGCTACCAATGACTTTCTTCACAGAATTGGCAAAAACTACTTTAAAGTTCATATGGAACCAAAAAAGAACCCACATTGCCAAGACAATCCTAAGCCAAAAGAACAAAGCTGGAGGCATCACACTACCTAACTTTAAACTATACTACACACTACAGTAACCAAAACAGCATGGCACTGGTACCAAAACAGAGATATAGACCAATGGAACAGAACAGAGGCCTCAGAAATACCACCACCCATCTACAGCCATCTGATCTTTGACAAACCTGACAAAAACAAGAAATAGGGAAAGGATCCCCTATTTAATAAATGGTGCTGAGAAAACTGGCTAGCCATATGTAGAAAGCCGAAACTGGATCCCTTACTTACACCTTACACAAAAATTAATTCAAGATGGATTAAAGACTTAAATGTTAGGCCTAAAACCATAAAAACCTTAGAAGAAAATCTGGGCAATACCATTCAGGACATAGGCATGGGCAAGGACTTCAAGACTAAAACACCAAAAGCAATGGCAACAAAAGCCAAAACTGACAAACGGGATCTAATTAAACTAAAGAGCTTCTGCACAACAAAAGAAACTACATCAGAGTGAACAGGCAACCTACAGAATGGGAGAAAATTTTGGCAATCTACTCATCTGACAATGGCTAATATCCAGAACCTACAAAGAACTCAAACAAATTTACAAGAAAGAAACAAACAACCCCATCAAAAAGTGAGTAAAGGATATGAACAGACACTTCTCAAAAGAAGACATTTATGCAGCCAACAGACACATGAAAAAATGCTCATCATCACTGGCCATCAGAGAAATGCAAATCAAAACCACAATGAAATACCATCTCATGCCAGTCAGAATGGCAATCATTAAAAAGTCAGGAAATAACAGATGCTGGAGAGGATGTGGAGAAATAGGAACACTTTTACACTGTTGGTAGGACTGTAAACTAGTTCAACCATTGTGAAAGACAGTGTGGTGATTCCTCAAGGATCTAGAACTAGGAACACCATTTGACCCAGAGATCCCATTACTGGGTATATACACAAAGGATCACAAATCATGCTATTATAAAGACACATGCACACGTATGATTGTTGTGGCACTATTCACAATAGCAAAGACTTGGAACCAATCAAAATGTCCGTCAGTGATAGACTGGATTAGGAAAATGTGGCACATATACACCATAGAATACTATGCAGCCATTAAAAAGGATGAGTTCATGTTCTTTGCAGGGACATGGATGCAGTTGGAAACCATCATTCTCAGCAAACTATCACAGGGACAGAAAACCAAACACTGCATGTTCTCACTCATAGGTGGGAATTGAACAATGAGAACACTTGGACACAGGAAGGGGAACATCACACACCGGGGCCTGTCATGGGGTGGGGCAAAGGGGGAGGGATAGCATTAGGAGATATACCTAATATAAATGACGAGTTAATGGGTGCAGCAAACCAACATGGCACATATATATCTATGTAACAAACCTGCACGTTGTGCACATGTACCCTAGAACTTAAAGTATAATAAATAAAAAAGAAAAGAAAATTAGCTCAGAGCAGTCTGAGTTACAATGAGGTATGAAAAATGTATCAGGCCCAGAGTGGCAACAGTGTGAGATCTGAATCTCGACCTCCTCCACATACACATGTATGCCTAGGGTCAATTGTTTAAAAGCATTTTGCTGTTTATTGTCTTAGAGTTGCATAAAGTGACCCTCACCCATTATCTTCATGTTCCTGAAATTTGTGATACAAAGAACAATGTATAGCCAATCAATAGTTTATGTTATTTTAATGAATCAATATAAGAACCGTCCCCTATTTATTCCTTTAGAAACCCACTTGTAACTGCTGCTAATTGGACAATATATTCAGGGCAATTTGAATCTGTTTCTCCTGTGTTGTGGTCCTCAAATTTGGCCCAAATAAACCCTCTAATTATATTAATTTTGCCTCAGTTTCTGTCTTAGGTCGACAGGATCAATGTTCAGAGAAGATTGTCAATGGTCAGAGAAACAGTGACAACCATGACACAGAGTATTTCAAAATTGGCTAGATAAGTAGAACGTTATTCATTTTTTCCTGCCTGCCTTTCACTCTAACCTATTGGAGAAATTTGAAACCAAGAAAACAGCACAGCTACATAATCAGCAAGCCCCAGTGCAAAATGAAAATGTAGGGCCCCTTTTTCTAAAATTATTAAGAATTTCAAGATGACAACAGCAGAGCATTAAACCAAGTGCGTGATTTTACAAAGTGTAGGGCCTAGGTGGCTACACAGGCTGCTCACCCATGAAGCCTGAGGAACAGTAAAGGAATAGATAAAACCATGCCCTCTTCTCCTCATAGTTCCTTCAGGCCATGATCAAGCCTGAGTGATAAGAGGAGGCAATAAGACAGGTATTTAAAATTGGTTTGGAAAGAAACTGAACAACAATTAAATACTTTTATATTTGTAGCCTGCAGAGTTCATATTGCTTAATAAACCCAATTATAAATGAGTGAAATCAATTTGAGGACAATATCTACATTTAGAAAATGCAACTTGTGATAACATTTTTATATAAGTTATCAGCTCATCTACAAACTACAAGGAAGACAAGAAAGAACAAAACGCCTTTAAACAATTGCCCCTGGGCATGAGTGTGTATGTGGAAGGGATCAAGACTGAAAATTGGGGAAAGGTGCCGCTGAGAAAAATTACAGAGGATCAGGTCTAAACCCCTCAACTTATCCTGCTCAGAGCTGCCCTGTGTCTACCTATGTAAAATCATAAAAGTCTTCATTGTTGTTTTATAAGTAGAAATATATATATATATACACACACACACACACACACATATATATCAGTATCATTAACTACTCTAACAAATGACCCTCAAAGCAATGTAAGTTATTTATCCCTCGCTTACCAGTTCAGTGAGGTAACTTTTCGAATTCAACGGAAATGATGTTACACAGTTCTAGCTGTGGCCTGCAAAAGGCCTGCCAGTCTCTTGGGGAAAACTAGCAGCAATGTAAGCATTGTTAGCGCTAGGGAAATGTATCCGAGTCATGCTGCACCAACGTATGTTAACAGCAGTGAATCTGCCCAGGTCTGCAGCAACCTTAATTCTTGCCATCACAGAAGAAAGAATTTGACCGAGGGGCATAAGGCAGAGTGAGAGACCGAGGCAAGTTTTAAAGCGGGAGTGAGAGTGTATTAAAAAGCTTTAGAGCCGGGCGCGGTGGCTCACGCCTGTAATCCCAGCACTTTGGGAGGCCGAGACGGGCGGATCACGAGGTCAGCAGATCGAGACCATCCTCGCTAACACGGTGAAACCCCGTCTCTACTAAAAATACGAAAAACTAGCCGGGCGTAGTGGCGGGCGCCTGTAGTCCCAGCTACTTGGGAGGCTGAGGCAGGAGAATGGCGAGAACCCGGGAAGCGGAGCTTGCAGTGAGCTGAAATCGCGCCACCGCACTCCAGCCTGGGAGACTGAGCAAGACTCCGTCTCAAAAAAAAAAAAAAAAAAAAAAAAAAAAAAAAAAAAAAGCTTTAGAGCAGGAATCAAAGGGAGTAAAGTACTCTTGGAACCGGGCCAAGCAGGCAACTTGAGTGATAAGGGCACGGTTGGAACTTTGACTTGCAGTGTACACATTGGCTTGTGTCTAGGGGGCTGCCTCTCTTCTCCCCTGCTCTCCCCTTAGGATGGGCTGTCCACATGCACAGTGGCCTCCTAGCACTTGGGAGGGGCCTGGTGCACAGTGTCTGCTGAAGTGCACACAAGATCGCTTGAGGCGTTTTTCCCTTACCAGTCAAGTTACCAGTTAAACTCCGCCATTTTGTCTCCTAGTGCATATGCTTGCTCCTACTCACCCATCTCCTGAGATCTTATCCGGAAGCTGCTGATCATCAGTTTGTGGTGCTTCTATCGGGAAACTACCTTTCCCTGGCACCGGCTGTGACCCAATTACTATTTTAGAGAGGCAGTTTAACGACCACCTGACCATCACCGGATGGTTGCCTGACTTCCCTTGGAGTTGTAGGGTGGGGGCAGGAGGGCTGTCTCCTGCCCTGCTTGTGTCTGGCTACCTGCTGTAACAGTATCACTATCCTGAGACCACCATACTATGAGGAAGCCCAAGCTGGGCATGTGAAAAAAGAGGTCATGGGGAGGAGCACCGAGGTGACAAATACGGAAGGGACTCATTCTTCTGTCTTCCATGCCAGCCCAGTTGTCAGCTGAATGCTGCCAACACAGTGACCCAGCTGATGCCACATGGAGCAGAAGAACTAATCAGCTGAGCCTTGCTCAAATTCCTGATCCACCAAATCATGAGAAAAAATAAATGGTGTTATTTAGTCACTAAGTTTGGGGGTAATATAGTTTGTTACCTAGCCATTGATAACCAAATCACAGTTATCCATAAAGAATGAAAAATATTTAATAAATGAAATGAAAAATATTTAATAAAATGTAAATATTTTCAGTTAAATATATAAATTAACTGTTAATTTAACAGTTAAATACATAATTTCAGTTAAATTATATATTTAGGTAAATTTAGTTAAAATGTTGTAAGCTGTATAACGAAACACTATATAATATATACTATATTGTACAAAAATAAATCATGCTATTTAATGCTCCTACAATTGATAAATTTAAAAAAATCTCCAAAGTAAGTGGACAGAAGATAATAATGACAATTAATAAATAGTGAAAGAAAAAAACCAAAAAGCATATGGAAAAATTATGTGCTTCTTCAGCCATCAGGAAAATGCAAATGAAAATAAAACTGAGACATGATTAGCAACAATTTAAATCATTGATAACATTCAGTACTGGCAAAGGTGGAGGGAAACAGGTATTCTCATGCAATGCTGATGGAAATGCAGACTGCTAAAGCTTTGGGGGACATTTTTGGCAGCATTATTAAGATATGTACACAAATAACTTTATAACTCTTATAGAAAGTTACATTTAACCAATTAAGAACCATCTGGCCTGGTTGGCAGTGCCGGACTTACTTCCGCAACCCAAGCCAAGAAGCTGAGTTTGAAGACAAATAAAAAGGTAATTTATGAATTAGGCCAGAGAAATATGAAGCTGCCATCTGCCTTGCTCTCGTCACATACACATTCCGAGACAAAGATTAGACATAAATAGAGTTACAGTGAGATAGTTTGAGGGGTCATTGGGGAATAATGACTGTTAGAGTCTATGTAGACTGTGCCTGAAAGCCCAAGTCAGATGTAGGAAATCAGAAATGGAAGAGGTATAGCGAAGATCATTCTTAGCAAAAGAAAGACTGTAGGCCACAGTAGGGGGACTCAAAGCTGAGACAATATAGGACACAGAGCGTGGGAGAATGAAGGGACTCATGATTCAGAAGTGCTTGGAGTCAAAATGTAGAAGGCCTTGAACAAACAACTAAGAATCTAGGATCCATCCATACAAGGCAGTGTTTTATTCACACTTGTGTGGTTTTTTGTTTTGCTTTGCTTTGTATATGTGTTTTGATAATTTTTGTTTTTGAAACTATAGTGTTCAATTAAAAATTACAGTTGACTCAAATAACACAGGTTCAAATAACACAGGGGTCCACTTATATGTGGACCCATGCAAAAAAAAATTGGAAAATATATTTATTTTGGAGTTTTGTGACAATTTGAAAAAGCATGCAGACAAACTGCATAGCCTAGAAATAGTGACATAATTAAGAAGTCAGGTATGTTATGAATGCATAAAGTATATATAAATACTAGTTTGTTATGTCATGTTACCATAAAATATACACAAACCTATTAAAAAATTTATCAAAACTTATGCACACAGATTGTACATGATGTCGTTCACCATCAAGAAAAATGTAAACAAAGATGCAGTATTGAATCATAACTGCATAAAAATAACTGTAGTATTTATTGTGCTACCATAGCAATTTTGTGTTCACCTCCTGTTGTTATTGAGATAGCTCAAGTGTTGTATGTAGCCTCTTAAAAAGCCATGTGATGCCAATCATCTCTGTGTGAGCAGTTCATCTCTCCAGCAAATTGCATATCACAGTAAAAAATGATCTCTCGGCCAGGCGCGGTGGCTCAAGCCTGTAATCCCAGCACTTTGGGAGGCCGAGACGGGTGGATCACGAGGTCAGGAGATCGAGACCATCCTGGCTAACACGGTGAAACCCCATCTCTACTAAAAAGTACAAAAAACTAGCCGGGCGAGGTGGTGGGCACCTGTAGTCCCAGCTACTCAGGAGGCTGAGGCAGGAGAATGGTGTAAACCCGGGAGGCGGAGCTTGCAGTGAGCTGAGATCCAGCCACTGCACTCCAGCCTGGGCGACAGAGCGAGACTCCGTCTCCAAAAAAAAAAAAAAAAAAAAAAAAAAAAAAAAAAAAAAAAAAAAGATCTCTCTTAGATTTTTCATTGTGTTTAATTCAGTACTCTAAACCTTCACTAATAGCATGAGACCAATATAAGTGCCACTAATGATGCTGGAAGTGGCTGTAAAAATTAGAGAAAAGTCATGACATTACAGGAAAAAGTTGAAGTTCTTGATATGTATCATAGATGGAGGTTTACAACTGGTTTCCCACTATTTCAGACAGACAATTCATCTTGTAAACAGATTGCATAACGTATTGTATCAAAAAATATGAAACAATACTGTAAATGTATTTTATCTTCCTTATAATTTTCTTTTTATTTAATTTTTAAAGAACAGAGATTTATTTCTTACAGTTCTAAAGGCTGGGAAGTCTCCTTATGATTTTCTTATAACATTCTCTTTTCCCTAGCTTATTTTATTATGAGAATACAGTATATAATACATATACTGTGCAAAATAGGTGTTAATAGACTATGTTATTGTTAGGCTTCTGGTCAACAGTAGGTTATTAGTAAAGTTTTTGGGGAGTCATAAATTATACACAGATTTTTGACTGTCCTGGGGGTCAGCACTGGTGACCCCTGAATTATTCAAGGGTCAGTTATACAATGAAAATAGGTAATGTGTATTTTTTATTATTCTAGTATTCTGGGTATAGACAAACTATTGCCATAATTCCAGCTACATAGCATAGCTTAATATATGATGTGGGTTCTGTGATTCAAATTGTACTTTGATAAATGAGAAGCTCTAGTGATGTCTGCTTTATTTTATTTTATTTATTTTTTGAGACAGAGTCTCACTCTGTCACCCAGGCTGGAGTACAGTGGCACAATCTCAGTTCACTGCAACACGTACCTCCTAGGCTCAAGTGATCCTCCTGCCTCAGCCTCCCAAGTAGCTGGGACCACAGTCTTGCACCACCATACCCAGCTCATTTTTCTATTTTTTGTAGAGATGGCATTTGCCATGTTGCCAAGGCTAGTCTCAAAGACCTGGTCTCAAGCAGTTCACCTGCCTCGGCCTCCCACAAGTGCTAGGGACTACAAGTGTAAGCAACCGCACCTGGCTGACATCTGCTTTACTGATGACAGGAGAGAGCACCTGCCAAAGGAGGGCTGCACTTGGGGTAAGGAAGTGTGGCCTTTATTCTCATGTGTCACTGACCATCTATGTATGTTTGAGAAAATTATTGACCTTCCTGAGCCTCAGTTTATCCTTCTTTAAAGGGGGTATCAGTATACCTCAATTACAGGATTGTTGTAAGTAAACAATATAACAACATTCACAAACACACTTTGTAAGCAGCGAGGTGCAGAGCCAATGTGATTCCTGAACTCTTGACTCTATTCTGAAAAGGTCACCCTAAATGATGTCTGCTTAGAAAAATGACATATTAGTCTACAGAGACAGAGTTAAAAACAAGCTGAAGTATTTATAAACCTAGTTTTCACTTGGGTAAAGCATATTTTTGACAGGTAATTTTCCGGGGAAGCTTTCAAGTGTCAAGTTCATGGACCCACGAATAGAGTCTATAATTGAGGGTAGTCAACGTTAGCTTGAAGCAGAGTTACTAAGATCTTAGAGAGCATAAATATGGTTTTTAAGAATTAAGCCTTTATATAATACGTTTGCATTGTACCCTCTCATTCTCTGTATTTTTCCAGAGAATATTTGTGAGATTTCTCCTATCTCAGCTCCATAAGAATACAGGTCCCTGGTTTATTTTGAAAAAGTGTTGTTAATGAAATAATTAGGTAATCTCCTTTTAGTGTGACATAATTATAGTCTGGTTCCTGTGATTTCAGTGGCCAAGGATATTAGATATTATTTACTCCAGTCATAGCAGTTCCTTGCCATTTTCCCACAGATGATTGATGGTCTTGCAGAACCTTACATAAACTGTTTGCTCTGCCTGGCGTACACCTTCTCCTATCATGGACACTTGAAGGTGACTCATCTCGCATCTGTTTGTCCCATCCCAGTGACTCCTAATTTTCATCTATGTATCTGCTTGCTTAAGAGGAAAACTAATGGCTTTTTAGCCTATAGGGGTTGATATGTACCTAGGTTAAACCAGTCACTGCATTCTATTTCTTTGGCCAAGAGGTTGATTTAAGGGTGAACGTATGACCAAATCTAGAGGGTTGGGCTAGATTTTGTTGACTATTGTGGTCTAATTAAATTGATTGGTCAGGATAAATGGACTTTTTTCTTTATTTTTATTTTCCATTTTTCTAACTTGTTCACTAAGTATTTGTGGCATTTCACATGATTCTATTGAATTAGGGTTTCCTGGAACTAAAATGTATTTCTTTCTAAATATTGAGATCATTCTGACTATCTGTTTATATAGTTCAACTAATATTGGAGTTCAACAGTTAAAGTGATTGAAAGTCTCTCCAAGAAGTCTTGGTATTTTGCTGCAGAATGAAATTTGCATAAGCCAGGGTTTTCTCCTCTAGTAACTGGTAGCTCCATAAATCTATTAAAATAGGTGTTCAATAAACACCACGAAAATCATATCAGACAACTTGGTTAAGTTATTGCAGTAATTCATGCCACTCAGGAGATTTGTCCTTAGTGTGCATATAGCTTTTCCGAGTTTTCATAAGGTGATTTTTTATTTTTATTTTATTTTATTTAGAGAGGGAGTCTCACCATGTTGCTCAGGCTGATCTTGAACTCCTGGGCTCAAATGATCCACATGCCTCAGCCTCCCAAAGTGCTGACATTACAGGTGTGAGCCACTGTGCCCAGCTCAAGGTGATTTTTTTTTAATGCAGCTGATTTTTTGACACTTATCCAATTCACTAGTGTCTATGCCCGCTAAGCTTGAATTTAGGTGGGGTTCTGACTTCTTCACACAAAAGCGTTTGGTTGAAGTGAGGCAATGTGTCTCCTAAGGCTAGGCCATCAAACACAGTGCATCTTCTGCCTGTTGCTCTTGGGCGTTCACCATGAAGGAATCCATCTGCCATATTTAAAAACAAAACAGATCAGCCCGAAACTACCATGTTGGAGAAACCAAGTAGGCATTCCTGTTGACAATCCTAGCGAGCCTAGCTTTCAAGTCATCTATCCCACTCACACATGCCACTGAGCAGAGATAAACTACCCCTGCTCTGTCTTATCTAAATTCCTAACCCACCCAGAATTTGTTAGCATAAGGTTGTTGTTTTGTGCCATTATGTTTTCAGGGGTGTCTTATGCCACATAGTAACAGTAATATTTGCCTTTATTCCTCTTCAAGCATAGAGTGCAGGATTTTTCTTGGATATGTTTCAGCTACTACGTGTGTAGGTATGCTTTTTTAAAATTATACATAGCATTTAATAAATGTTTTGAATCTGTGGGTAGTTTCTTAAATAGTTCTGGAAAATTCTCAGCCATTTCTGTACCTTCTCACTCTCTCCTTTCTTTCCATGTCTCCAATTAAGCATGGCAGATTTTTCCACTGTGTTGCATCCACTCTTCTAGTATCTCTCCATGCTAGATAATTTCTTCTGACCATTTACCAGTTCACACGTTCTCTCTTCAGCTTAGCCTGCCATTAAACTCATCAACTCTGTCTAAATTTCAGTTACTGTTTTTCAGTTGTAGAAGCTCTATTTGGTTCTTTAAAAAGTCTATTATGTCACTTTTTATTATAGCTCCCTATTCACTAAATACATTTCCAGGTATAGATTTTTTTTTCTTGAGACAGAGTCTCCCTTTGTTGCCCAAGCTAGAGTGCAGTGGCACAATCTCAGCACACTGCAACCTCTGAATAACTGAGACTACAGGTGTGCGCCACCACACCCAGCTAATTTTTGTATTTTCAGTACAAACAGGGTTTCACCATGTTGGGCAGACTGGTCTCGAACTCCTGACCTCAAGTGATCGGCCTGCCTCAGCCTCCCAAAGTGCTGAGATTACAGATGTGAGTCATGGAGGCTGAACCCAAGTTTAGATATTTTAAATATTTCTTCAAATAAGCATAGTCAGTTGTCTTTTGGTTTGTATCTAATAATTTGTTGATCTAAAGTCTATTGCTGTGGCCTGTTGTTTTGCTGGACCTCATTCATGTCCCCTAGGTTCTCTGAGCATCTGGTATATTTGACAGCATGTTAGATATCTACTTTAAAAACTATCTATATAAGTAATTTTAGTCCCGTGATGATGAAACCGTTGCCTTGTGGCAATTTTTGTTTGCTTCTGCCAGGCACATGGGAAATCTTTCAGTCTGAGGCTTCCTTAAGATCATTTTGTATTTTATCCAGTTCATTTCAGTTGTTTCATTGGAGGTTTTGTTCAAACTACCTAGCTCATCGTTACCTAATAAGTTCAGGGCATGGTAGACTAATAAGAATCATAAGCTCTTAAACTTTAGCATGCATACGAATTACTTTGGTGTTAACTAGTGGAATTGTCAACAGTAGTTCAGATTCCAATTCAGTAAGCCTGGAGTAATAACCAGATTTCTGTATTTCTAACAAGCTCCTAGATGAAGGAAATGCTAAACTTTGAATAGGAAGAAGGCAGATACCTTGTAAAGCTGGTTGGGAATATTAAATGAGAGTTGTGGGAATTCAAACATATGCCAATGTAATTGTGTAAAACAATATGGTGCCCCAAATCAAATATGTTGAAACCTTTCCTTTGCAATACATTAGATATCTATGTACCTGGATACCTAGTTCTAATATACTAGATATCTAAAACCTAGATTCCAAGGTACCTAGAGATTGAAGCATGTCTGAGAGCACCTGATGCAATGGTGAGGTTTTAGTGGAGATGATTTGCAAGGAGCGAGGAATTTATTAGAGGATAGTAAAATACTTGCTCCTTACTCTAACTCTCACAAACAGGTAGTTAAGCCCTAAAGAGGGCAGGTTGTAGATAAAACCTGAAGGAGCTATGTTCATCTTTCATGAGACACAGAACTATAAGGAAATGGCCACTTATCGTCAGGCCTTGCAGCTTTGGAAACTCTGAAAAACCTACCCTTTACCTATTCCCAGTAACTGGTACCACATACTAAGGAGGCATTAAAAATTACTGGCTGCAGCTGGGCATGGCGTCTCATGCCTGTAATTCCAGCACTTTGGGAGGCCGAGGCAGGTGGATCACCTGAGGTTAGGAGTTCGAGACCAGCCTGGCTAACACGGTGAAACCACAGCTCTACTAAAAATACAGAAAATTAGCTGGGTGTGATGATGCTTGTCTATAATCCCAGCTACTCCAGATACTGAGACAGGAGAATTGCTTTAACCCATGAGGCGGAGGTTGCAGTGAGCCAAGATCATGCCACTGCACTCCAGCCTGGGTGACAGAGTGAGACTCTGTGTCTCAAAAAAAAAAAAAAAAAAAAAGAAAGAAAAGAAAAGAAAATTAAAAAAAAGAAAAGAAAAAGAAAAAACACACATGCAAGCAAATACTGGCTGCTATGACTCTTAGTGGTGAATCAAAAAGGAAAAAAAAAAGTAAAGATACCAGGTGAATGAATGATTTGCAGAGTGTATTAGTCAGTTTTCCCACTGCTGATAAAGACATACCTGAGACTGGGAAGAAAAAGAGGTTTTAATGGACTTACAGTTCCATGTGGCTGGAGAAGTTTCACAATCATGGCAGAAGGTGAAAGGCGTGTCTCACATGGCAGCACACAAGAGAAGAGAGATCTTGTGCAGGGAAACTCCGCTTTTTAAAACCATCAGATCTCATGAGACTTATTCACTATTATAAGAATAGCATGGAAAAGAGCAGTCCCCATGACTCAATTACCTCCCACTTGGCCCCTCCTACAACACGTGGGAATTATGGGAGTACAATTCAAGATGAGATTTGGGTGGGGACACAGAGCCAAACCATATCACAGAGTGAGTGATATTTCTCAGATTCAGTCCAAGGACATAGTCAAGGCAGTCTAGAACTAAATATCTTAACTAAACTCTGCACTGACATGAAACATCTCCAGGGGCCCTGGAAATCATTAGGAAAGATTTTAAATTGAGGTCCTTCAGAATACAAGTGAAGATAAGAAGGCAGTGGAATTTGAGCAATTATTATTAATATTGACCTTATTTGAACCCAGGAAATGAAGAAGCCTGGGGATTAACAATGAACTGTAAGCAATTAGTCTATCAGACACCATCAAGGCACTGTGCTCTTGACAAGTCTAACCAATGTTTGCAGCAGATATAAAGAGCATGAAACATTGACTCTATCCTCAAGAAGTTGTAAGATTAAGAAGAAAAAAGGTATTGAACACTAAAAAACTATAGATATAGACATAGCTATAGATATAGATATCTCATTTTTGACATCTCAAGGCCATCTATATTACATTTCAACATGAGGGGTGATTCTTAACTAGCGGAGGTAGTACACTATATTGGAAAGTATACAAGAATTTAAAGCAGACATTTTAGGGTTCAAATCTGTTCTCTGTCATCACTAGTTGTAATTATTTAGTGTTGGTTAGCTAGGTTCTTAAATTCCAGAGAGTTTGTGAAGTTTAAAAGTGATAACCTTTATAAACTACTTGCCACATATTAGACATTTAATGGCAAATATAAATACCTTTACTTCTCCCTTTCCTCAGTGTATTAGCCTGTTTTCATGCTACTGATAAAGACATACTCAAGACTGGGCAATTTACAAAAGAAAGAGGTTTAATTGGACTTACAGTTTCATGGGTAATTTACAAAAGAAAGAGGTTTAATTGGACTTACAGTTTCATGTGGTTGGGGAAGCCTCAAGCATGGTGGAAGGCAAGGAGGAGCAAGTCACATCTTACATGGATGGCAGCAGGCAAAGAGAGAAAAACTCTTTTTAAAACCATCAGATCTCATGAGACTTATTCACTATCATGTGAATAAGTGAGAAGGACTTGCTCCCATGATTCAGTTACCTCCCACCAGGACCCTCCCACAACACGTGGGAATTCAAGATGAGATTTTGATGGAGACACAGACAAACCATATCACTCAGAATCAAAAACTTAAAAAGATGTTTAAATTCTAAGTTTTCTCCAGTTAGGATTGTGATGACAGAAGATCTGGACCATTTTGAGGAGATATGCTCTGAAAAATCAACATCACTATTGCATAAGAAATTAAAGCAATAGAAATGTAAGTCCTCTTACTTCTCTTCACTCCATTTTTAGAAAACCAATGCAACAGGCCAGGAGCATTGATTTGTTTGGTCACACCATTCCAAAGTTGTAGCAAAACAGACCTAGATAATTAACTAATAAATTTTGTTCTAATTTAAGAAAAAAGGAAAAAGATAATTCTCTCCTATTCTCAAAGTAGATTATTCTCAGATTCTTTCTTTAAAAGCAGATGTAGGGGGTACAAGTGCAAGTTTCTTACATGCATATATTGTGTAGTGATGGAGTTTGGACTTTTAGTGTACCTGTCACCCCAGTAGTGAACATTGTACCCAATAGGTAATTTTTCAACCCTCACCTCCCTCCTGCTAAATCTTTTTTAATATAAATGTGGTAAGCATAAATGATAAATTGTTATTATTTAGAAAAGACATAAATGCTAAAATGCAAATGTAATGCTCTCCTATATTTTCACCCTGACAAGTTCAGACATATTTACTAATAATTACTTGTGAAAATATGCTCCACAAAGCGTATATTCCTAGAACTACAGTGCACTTATTTATCCCAGCAGTAACCACATGCTGGTGCTTACCTAGCATCACTGGAAATGAGTATTCAGCATCAACATGGTAAGTTTCAAATTGGAATCCACTTTAGGTAATGAAAGGTCCATTTTCATACTGCAATAAAGAACTGCCCAAGACTGGGTAATTTATAAAGGCAAGAGGTTTAACTGACTCACAGTTCAGCATGGCTGGATAGGTCCCAGGAAACTTACAATCATGGCAAAAGGCAAAAAGCAAGCAAGGGACCTTCACGAGGCAGCAGGAAGGAGTGCTGAGCTAAGAGGGGGAAAGCTGATTAGAAAACCATCAGATTTCATAAGAACTCACTATCAGAGAACAGCATAGGGGAAACCACTCCCCTGAGATTTGGGTGGGGACACAAAGCCTAACCATATAATTCCGCCTGCCCCTGGACCCTCCCAAATCTCATGTCCCTTTCACATTTCAAAACCAATCATGCCTTCCCAAGAGTCCTCCAAAGGTTTTTTTATTTTGTTTTGGTTTTTTTTTTTTTTGAGATGGAATCTTGCTCTGTTGCTCAGGCTGGAGTGCAGTGGCATGATCTTGGCTCACTGCAACATCTGCCTCCTAGCTGCAAGTGATTCTTCTACCTCAGCCTCCCAAACAGCTGGGATTACAGGCATGCACCACCATGCCCAGCTAATTTTTTGTATTTTTGTAGGGATGGGGTTTCACCATCTTGGCTAGGCTTGTCTCGATTCCTGACCTCAAGTAATCTGCCTTCCTTGGCCTCCCAAAGTGCTGGGATTACAGGCATGACCCACCACACCTGGCCTCAAAGTCTTAATTCATTCCAGCATTAACACAAAAGTCCAAGTCCAAAGTCTCATCTAAGATAAGGCAAGTCTCTTCCACCTATGAGTCTGTAAACTCAAAAGCAAGTTAGTTACCTCCTAGATACAATGGGGCTACAGGCATTGGGTAAATACAGCTGTTCCAAATGGGACAAATTGACCAAAACAAAGGGGCTACAGGCAAGTCTGAAATTCAGTGGGGTAGTCAAATGTTAAAGCTCTGAAATGATCTCCTTTGACTCCACATCTCACTTCGAGGTCACACTGATGCAAGAGGTGGGCTCCCATAGCCTTGGGCAGCTCCACCCCTGTGACTTTGCAGGGTATAACTTTCACAGGCTGGCATTGAGTGTCTGTGGCTTTTCCAAGTGCACAGTGCAAGCTGTCAGTGGATCTACCATCTGGGGTCTGAAGGATGATGGCCTTCTTCTCACAGCTCCACTAGGCAGTGTCCCAGTGGGGATTCTGTGTGTGGGCCCACACCCCACATTTCCCTTCCACACTGCCCTAGCAGAGGTTCTCCATGAGGGCTCCACCCCTGCAGCACACCTCTGAAACCACGGCCTGAGCTGTACCTTGGACCCTTTTAGCCATGACTAAAGTAGCTGGGATACAGGGTGACAAGTCACTAGGCTGCACAGAGTAGGGGGGCCCTGGGCCCCACCCATAAAACCATTTTTTCCTTCTAGCCCTCCAGGCCTGTGATGGGGGGGGGGGGGGCCCACTGCAAAGATCTCTGACATACCCTGGAGACATTTTCCCATGGTCTTGGCAATTAACATTTGGCTCCTCCTTACTTATGCAAATTTCTACAGCAGGCTTGAATTTCTCCTCAGAAAATGGGTTTTTCTTTTGTACTTCATTGTCAGGCTGCAGATTTTCTGAACGTTTATGCTCTGCTTCCCTTTTAAACATGAGTTCCAATTCCAAACCATATCTTTGTGAATAAATAAAGCTAAATGCTCTTAACAGCATCCAAATCACTTCTTGAATGTTTTGCTGCTCAGAAATTTCTTCTGCCAGATACCTTAAATCATCTCTCTCAAGTTCAAAGTTCCACAGATCTCTAGGGTGGGGGCAAAATGCCACCAGTCTCTTTGCTGAAGCATAGCAAGAGTGACCTTTACTTCAGTTCCCAACAAGTCCCTCATCTCCATCTGAGACCACCTCAGCATAGATTTCATTGTCCATATCACTATCAGCATTTTGGTCAAAGCCATTCAGCATGTTTCTAGGAGGTTTCAAACTTTCCCACATCTTCCTGTCTTCTTCTAGCCCTCCAAACTGTTCCAACCTCTGCCTGTTACCCAGTTCCAAAGTTACTTCCACATTTTGGAGTATCCTTACAGTGGCACCCCACTATCTCAGAACCAATTTACTGTGTTAGTCTGTTTTAACACTGATATAAAGAACTGTCTGAGACTGGATAATTTATAAAGGAAAAAGGTTTATGGACTCACAGTTAAGCATGGCTGGGGAGGCCTCAGGAAACTTACAATCATGACAGAAGGCAAAGAAGAAGCAAGGCACCTCCTTCACAAGGTGTCAGGAAGGAGAAATGCCAAGCAAAGGGGGGCAGAGCCTGTTATAAAACCATCAGATCTCGTGGGAACTCACTCACTATCATTAGAACAGTGTGGGAGAAACCACCCCCATGATTCAATAACCTCCATCTGGTCTCTCCCTTGATACGTGGGGACTGTGGGGGTTATCAGGATTACAATTCAAGATGAGATTTGGGTGGGGACACAAAGCTTAACCATATTATACACTTTCAAATTAGCCTTCCTAAATGTCCTCAATTAATTAAATCTGAACTCTTAATTTTTTATATGTCAGAAATTATTAATGTGAGGGCTTGGGAAAAGGGTATTTTATAAGAGATACTCAGTTTGGCATACAAATATTGACATCCCCAGAATTTCCATATAGTAGGAGCAGCTTAGTAGGAAAAAGCTGTTCTTGAAATGAAACACGCTGACTTTATGAGTCTTTTATGTTTATCTAAAGGGGCTTTAAGCAATCCATTGCTGAAGGAAGAAAACTTTAACCTTCCCCTGATTGCAATCCCTTGGTGCTCACAGGTCTGCAAATATATTTTCTTTCATGGAAAACAACAGGCCCTTATGAGAGTACTTATTCAGTAGCCATTTCAACTCTCATCAGTTGTTTCAGTGAAGGAGAAAAACATGTTAGAGTTGAAGCCTGACATTTGAAGATTCTTTTCTGGCAATAGAAGGGAAAGTGATTTGTATGTGCCTCTTATCTAGATCTCAGTATGAATGAAGAGAGAAACTCTAAAGATAGTTAGACCCAGACAAAAGAAGTATGGAAGGGTTAACTTTTTTTTTTTTTTTTTTGAGACAGAACCTCGCTCGGTTGCCCAGGCTGGAGTACAGTGGCATGATCTTGGCTCACTGCAACCTCCACCTCCTGAGTTCAACTGATTCTCCTGCCTCAGCCTCCCAGTAGCTGGGATTACAGGCACCTGCCACCACGCCCAGCTAACTTTTTTTTTTTTAATTTTTAGTAGAGACAAGATTTCACCATGTTGGCCCAGCTGGTCTCAAACTCCTGACCTCAAATGATTCACCCACCTCAGCCTCCCAAAATGCTAGGATTACAGGTGTGCACCACTGCACCTGGCTAGAAGTGTTAACTTTTATAATTCCACATAAAATATCCTTTAAGTACACTGTAAGTATAGCTTAATGCTTGGAAGGGGAATTTGGCTGCCTGACTGAGCTTTAACTTGAATGCCACCTTGTTAAACAAGCTCTTATTAAGTTTCACTGTACTGAAGCATCCTGGGAACATCAAATATAAACAAGGTCCCTGCTCTACCGAAAAGCATTCTTGTAAACAAAAACTATAATACACAGAGACCAATCAAATGGCTCATCTGTTAAGTACTAAAGAAACTCTTTTTAATTTCTTTTCTTCTCTTTGATCATGTTCCATTTTATAATTAGATGGTACGGGTGGATGTACAAGTTTGACGTTTCCTATGAAGATGTGCTAGCTCTTGATTTTAAAGGGTCCATTTAGAATTATGGCAGAAGCATAAATAATATAGTACCTGAATCCATTGCTTCAAGCTGGAAGCTTTCATCAGAAGACTCAAGCACAAAGAATAAATTTCTAGCAGGGTTCTGTCAAAGCTCATTGTTCAGAATAGGCTGTATCTGAAAATGCGTTATTCATCTGTCTTCATTACCTTAAAACTAAAGACTTTCACCCAGATAAAATTACACCTTTCCTGCTGGTTGATCTTTTAATAATATACACAGGTGTCTAAAGATTTATCAAAAGGAATTGCTGAAGTAATTTAGGGCAGTTTCCTTTGAGAAATGCGTTTCCACCTGTTATTTTGCCATTGTGTTTTTGATAGAGCAAAACATGAAAATTATATTTAAGATTCAAAACTTTATATTTGTTAAGCTAATTATCTAAAAGGAAAACAAGACTCCTCAGATTTGAAATTTATTTTGAATTACACTAAGTCTCTCTTTGATACATTTCCAAAATTATTAAATCATAAAATTTTAGAGTTGGAAGAGACATGAGCAGAGCCAAAAAATACAGTCAGTCCTAGGTTCATATATTTCCTATAACATTTCATTGGTCTTGGCTTAACTGGCTTTCATGTGATACCATTTCAGAAATCACAAAGCTGAATTACAGCAAAAGAGAGTATATCAAATTCATGTTGCAGGAGGTAATGGAGGAGTTAAAGAGCCCTCAATCTTCCTTTTCTTTGAAGAGGTGTAGAAACAAACTTCACTCAAGGCAAAACAAGTTAAGATTCAAACGTTATTTTTAAAGCTACAAATAAGTAATGGATAAAATTAGGAATCATTGAACAAATATTTGAGTGTCTTTCACAGAAAGACCTTGGGTGATATGTCCAAGGCCCTGGACTAGCAAGGAGGCTAGCCTGGCAGTCAGTCAATTAGAGTCAGTATGACTCACCTTTGCAAAGACTGTAATGAGAGAAAGTTAGCATGGCTGACTCTGTCTTACTTCTACCCTTGCAAGCTGGCTGTCCTCACTCATTCCTGTGTATAGGGTGTAGGCCAAGCTAACCGTGGGAGGAATTTAGTTTATAATTTAATTTTGAAGCAAGGATGATAACAGTCCCTCCCTAAACCTAATCCCTCCTTACTAATGAAAAGCTGTAAGATTAGGATTATTGGAGGGGCCTGAATTTTGCTAAAATGTCAGTGTAGTTTCTTTTTCTTTATTTATTTTTCTCCTCTTTTCTTTCTTTCTTTTTTTTTTTTTTTTTTTTTTAACAGATGGGATCTCGTTATGTTTCCCAGGCTGGTCTTGAACTCTTGGGCTGAATTGATCCTGCTGCCTCAGCCACCCAACGTGCTGGGATTATAAGCATGAGCCACCATACCTGGTCAAGCATAGTTTCTATAATCCCTTATTGCTCAGGAGTCATGGCCAGAGGTCATAAGATTTGTCACTTCTTCAATTGCTCCTATAGATAACATCACTATTATGAACTTAAAGTTAGTCTTTTGAGATGTTTTTCAGATTTTTGCAGTCTAGCAACTGATTGACCCCACCCAGACCTGTGACTCGTGACTCAGCTGGTACTGTGCCCGCCTCTACCCAGAGGTAGACTCAGTACACAAGGACCATTTTTCATACCCCAATAATTTCACCACCAACCAATCAGCAGCACCCATTCCCTAGCCCCTTACCCACCAAATCATAAAAGCCTAGCCTCTGAGTTCTCAGGGAGATCGATTGGAGTAATAAATCCAGCCTTTCTGCTTGACCAGCCTTAAGTTAATTAAACTTTTTTTTTTTTTTTTTTGAGGCAGAGTCTCACTTTGTCACCCAGGCTGGAGTTCAGTGGCACGATCTCAGCTCACTGCAACCTCTGCTTCCTGGGTTCAAGCAATTCTTCTTACTCAGCCTCCTGAGTAGTTGGGACTACAGGCACGTGCCACCACACCTGGCTAATTTTTGTATTTTTAGTAGAGACAATGTTTCACCATATTGGCCAGGCTGGTCTTGATCTCCTGACCTTGTGATCTACCCACCTTGACCTCCCAAAGTGCTGGGATTACAGGCATGCATGAGCCACTGCACCTGGCCTAAACTTTTTCTTTACTGTAATCACACTGTCTCAGTGAATTGGGTTTATCTGTGCAGCAGGCAAGAATACATCAGGTGATTACAAATATGCCCATAAAGTATAAGACTTACAAGCTAGGTAGAGGAAAAGCAAATGCTATTCTCTGCCCTGACCTTGGCCATTGTCTTGATGTGGCTAGAGTTTACAGCTGTAAATACATGTGACTGCATTATGCAGAAGCAGTATTTTATCTTCTATATCCATGCTGTCCAAAATAGTGGCCACTGGTGACATATGGTTATTGAGTACCCACAATGTGGCTGGTGTGACTAAAGAACTGACATTTTCACTTTATTAATTTGATGTTAATCATACTCAGTTGACACAAGAATTAACAAATTTACTTAACTTGAATAAATGTAGTTTTGAAACAGATGCTTTTGCTTTAAAGTCAAATCAATTCTGGCTGGGTGCAGTGACTCACTCCTGTAATCCCAGCACTTTGGGAGACCAAGGTGTGCAGATCACTTGAGGTCAGGAGTTCAAGAACAGCCTGATCAATATGGAGAAACCCCATCTCTACTGAAAATATGAAAATTAGCCAGGCATGGTGGTGGGCGCCTGTAATCCCAGGTACTTGGAGGTTGAGGCAGGGGAACAGCTTGAACCTGGGAGGCGGAGATTTCAGTGAGGCAAGATAGCACACCGTACTCCAGCCTGGGTGACAGAGTGAGACTCTGTCTCAAAAAAAAAAAAAAAAAATCAATTCTTCTAAAAAAGATATACCAGACCTGTCAATGTGGGTGTGATTATTAAGGAAAAATGATTATTTGGTACTCAGTTTAGTTATTAAACAATTTTTACAATATGGCTGGAACAACTTGGATCACAATCTAATTTTTCAACTGGGGATTTTATAAAAACATAAATACAAACGGTGTTTCCAGTGAAAATTTAGTGTCTGAATAAATATGAGTCTGTCCTCATTTTCTCTCTACTATAAAAATGTTCTCATTCTAATTTGTCTCAGGAAGGAGGGTTTCTGGTGAGTTTGTCCTGTGGAAGTCTCTGTCAAGTGAACCTTCCTTTTGAGGTGGTGACACCGGAACAGCTGGGGTTGGGAAGTGCAGAGGCTTGTCAGGTCACTGGCAAGATTCTTGAGAAGACTTGACCTCCGGACAGCCTGTCCTTCCCTTTCTAGTCAAGTCACCATTCTCCAGAGCTATGCAAATCTGGGGATGCAGGCACGGCACTAGCCAGTGGTATGTATCTGACCAGGGGAGCAATCCAGGAACCACATTACTGACTCACGACATAACTTATCTGGGTATGTGGCAAAATGATGGTTTTTAACTATAGAAAATAGAATGATTTGTCTCCTTCCTGAAACTTATTGTGATATTTTTGAATAATGTGTTCACTGTTCTTCCCAAGGTCGGTCAGTTTTATGTGTCTACTTGGTGAGGCTATCATCCCCAGTTATTCAAACACTCTGGAAGTTCTATTTGCTTTTTTGTTGAGTGTAAATGAGAAAAGTCTGAAAACATGAGTGAGGATCAATGAGTAGTTGGAGTGTCTGTGGTGTCAAGGGAGCTGCTCTTCAGTGGCACTATCATTGTGGTTGAGGTCACCTTGGATCTCACAGCTATAGGTATGGGGATCCCAGCTCTGCTCTTCCACTCCCAGTGGTAACAAATCTGCTGAGCTATAGACTCGCAGAGTCAGTATGCTGAGATGCACCTGCATGGAGAGAAAAATATACATGCACACATATGCATGAACACACACAATGATGCATAATCTCCAACAGGGAAGAAAATGTGGTACCGTAGTTGCCCCTTATCCACTATTTCACTTTATGTAGTTTTGTTACCCAAGGTCAACTGTGGTCCAAAAATAATCAGTAAAAATTTCCAGAAATAAACAATGCATATATTTTTAATTGCTTTCCATTCTGAGTAGCATGATGAAATCTTATGCCATCCCACTCTGTCCCATTTGGGAAGTGAATCATCCCTTTGACCTGCACGCGGCTATAGATACTACCTGCCCTCAGTCACTTAGTAGCTGAGGGAAAACAGAGATCACATTCACATAATTTTTATTATAGTATATTGTGATAGCTGTTCTAACTGTTCTATTTTACTATTAATTATCATTGTTAGTCTCATACAGTGCCTAATTTATAAATTAAACTTCATCATAGACATGCATGTACAGAAAAAACATAGTATATATAGGGCTCAATGTTATATATATAGGTTTCAGGCATCCACTGGTGATTGGAACATATCCTGTAAGGATAAGAGAGAGAGAACTTAACGTGGATTCCTGAATATCTAGTAAGTTCTCACGCTATGACAGTTATTGGGGGAACTGCAGAAATATAAAGCCAAACAAACTAGGTATTACTAATGTTCATTAATATCTAGTTTTCTTCAACTTCTACGTACTCAAAGGATTACATGCCTACATTCCTCCCCACCTTTTTTATAGAGACAGGGTCTCACTCTGTTGCTCAGATTGGATTACAGTGGCACAATCATAGCTCACTGCAGGCTCAAACTCCTGCGCCCATGTAATCCTCACCCCTCAGCCTCCTGAATAGCTGAGACTACAGGCACATGCCACCTGCCTCGCTAATTTTTTTTTTTTTTTTTTTTTTTGTAGAGACAGGGTCTCACTATGTTGCCCAGACTGGTCTTGAACTCCCGGACTCAAGTGATCCTCCCACCTTGACATCCCAAAGTTTTGGGATTACAGGCATGAGCCACTGTGCACAGCCCTTTCCCCCTCTTTTTTTTTTTTTTTTTTTTTTTGAAGTTACGTATAGTTAGGTGACCAAAAAAACTGAACAGAAGTGTCATGTGTCAGTTGTCAGTTCGGAACTTTACAACCTCTCTTCCCTTGTCTCAGTGATCCTGAGACCATATGCTGATGTGGAGCGGCACATGAGTCATCCACAGAGAACTGGTGCCCTGAAAAGTCACCTAGAGTCACAGCAGACTTACTTTACAGAAGTGAGAAATAAACTTCTGTTTTATTAGTCATCTAAGAATTGAGAGAGGAGCGATTTGTGTATTTCGTGTTTGTTTGTTTGTTTCTATAGCACAACATTGCCTATCCTAATGAATGTCTAAGTAACACATAGTACCTGCCCTCCATGTGTTTACAGTCTAGAAAGCTGATCTCAAGTGTCTCCATGGCTTTAATAACATACATTTATTTTTACTGAAATAATTAGTTATTTCCAATTTATGAAGGCATTTATTTCCAAAGATGATGGAATGATCATTTCATTATCAAAACATGTATAAAACAGGAAAACCAAAAAATTCAAATATATTTAGAGCATTTATTCTCAACCTTGGCTATCTCAGAATCACCTGGGGAACATTTTCAAAATACCAAGGTCAGGGCCCTAATTGTCAGAGATTCTGATTTAATTGGTCCACAGTGGAGCCTAGGCATTGGTATTTTTCAAAGTTCCCTAGTTTCAGATTCAATGACTTTAATAATTGCATTAAGCTCCTGGGATAAGTCTTTAAGTTGTCTTAATATTAAACATTAAATTAAAAATTAAATTTAACTTTAGTTAGCTTCCAGTTATCCAAAGGAAAGTAGAAATACATTTCTCAACTGACAGGTGACTGAAAAAAAATGGCAGATAGGAGGCAGGACTAAATTGCAGCTCCCACTCTGGATGGACAGAGCAGAATGTGGAGACTAGCATTGTGGACTTTTGCTCCAAAAACTACTGCAGGCATACACCAGAAAAGCTGAGAGAATCCACAGACCCTTTGAAGGAAGTGGATTGCTCCTGCAGGGCCCAGGAGACAGCTCAAATACTGTGCTAGTATCCACAGCTGAGAGAACTGAACACAGTTCACCTCACAGGACTCTGTGCAGACACTCCCCAGTGCCAGCCCAGAGCCTGGTAGCCCTGCTTGCTGGCTAGGTTCAGAAGAGAAATAACAGTCACTACAGTTTGGCTCTCAGGAAGCCACATCCCTAGGAAAAGGGGGAGAGTATTATATCAAGGGAGTACCCTGTGGCACAAAGGAGTCTGAACAGCAGCCTTGAGCTCCAGATCTCCCCTCTGACATAGCCTACCTGAATGAGAAGGAACCAGGAAAACAATTCTGGTAATATGACAAAAGAAGGTCCTTTAACACCCCAAAAAGTCACACTAGCTCACCAACAGTCCTAAATATATATGCACCTAAGACTGGATCCAAACCAAGAAGAAAACTCCGAATTGCCAGAAAAAGAACTCAGAAGGTCAATTATTAAGCTATTCAAGCAGGCACCAGAGAAAGGTGAAGTCCAACTTAAGGAAATCAAATAAATGATACAAGATATGAGGGGAGAAATCTTCAGTGAAATAGATAGCATAAATAAAAAACAATCACAACTTCAGGAAATAAAGGACACACTTAGAGAAATGCAAAATGTACTGGAGAGTCTCAGCAATAGAACTGAACAAGCAGAAGAGAGAACTTCAGAGCTCAAAGACAAGGTTTTTGAAATAACCCAATCCAACAAAGACAAGAAAAAATAATTTTAAAAATGAAGAAACCCCCAAGAAGTTTGGGACTATGTTAAATGACCAAATCTGATAATAATTGGCATTCCTGAGAAAGATCAGCATTCCTGAGGAAATTTAAAAGTTTGGAAACTATATTTGGGGGCATAATCAAAAAAACTTTCCCCAGCCTTGCTAGAGCTCTAGATATCCAAATATAAGAAGCTCAAAGAACACATGGGAAATTCATCACAAAAAGATCATTGCCTAGGCACATTGTCATCAGGTTATCTAAAGTCAAGACAGAGGAAAGAATCTTAAGAACTATGAGGCAAAGCATCAGGTAACCTATAAAGGAAAACCTATCTGATTAACAGCAGATTTCTCAGCACAAACCCTACAAGCTAGAAGGGACTGGGGCTCTATCTTCAGTCTCCTTTAACAAAAACAATCATCAGCCAATGATTTTGTACCCAGCAAAACTAAGCTTCATAAATGAAGGAAAGATACAGTCTTTTTCAGACAAACAAATGCTGAGAGAATTCACCACTACCAAGCCACCACTACAACAACTGCTAAAAGGAGCTCTAAATCTTGAAACAAATTCTGGAAGCACATGAAAACAGAACCTCTTTAAAGCATGAATCTCACAGGACCTATAAAACAAAAATACAACAAATAAACAACAACAACAAAAAAAAACACAAGACATTCAAGTAACAAATAGCATGATGAATGGAATAGTACCTCACATCTCAATACTAATGTTGAATGTAAATGACCTAAATGCGCCACTTACAAAACACAGAATTGCTCAATGGATAAGAATTCACCAACCAAGTATCTGCTGCCTTCAAGAGACTCATCTAACACATAAGGACTCAAATAAACTTAAAGTAAAAGGGTGAAAAGAAGACATTAATGAAAATGGACACCAAAAGCAAGCAGAAGTAACTATTTTTATGTCAGACAAAACAAACTTTAAAGCAACAGCAGTTAAAAAGGACAAAGAGGGCCATTATACAATGACAAAAGGCCTTGTCCCACAGGAGAATATCACAATCCTAAATATATATGCACCTAAGACTGGAGCTCCCAAATTTATAAAACAATTTCTACTAGACTTAAGAAATGAGATAGTGCTTGGCACGATGGCTCATGCCTGTAATCCCAGCACTTTGGGAGGCCAAGGTGGGTGGATCACCTAATGTCAGGAGTTCGAGATCAGCCTGACCAATATGGAGAAACCCTGTCTCTACTAAAAATACAAAATTAGCCAGACGTTGCGGTGCATGCCTGTAATCCCAGCTACTCAGGAGACTGAGGAAGGAGAATCGCTTGAACCTGGAAGGCGGAGTTTGCAGTGAGCCAAGATCATGCCATTGCGCTCCAGCCTGGGTGATAAGAGTGAAACTCCATTTCAAAAAAAAAAAGAAATGAGATAGCAGCACAGTAATGGTGGGGAACTTCAAGACCACGCTAACAGCACTAGATAGGTCATCAAGACACAAAGTCAATAAAAAGCAATAGATTTACACTATACCCTAGAACAAACAAACTTAACAGATATTTACAGAACCTTCTACCCAACAACCTCAGAATGCACATTCTATTCATTAGTGCATAGAACTTTCTCCAAGATAGACCATAGGATAGGCCACAAGACAAGTCTAATAAATTTAAGAAAATTGAAATTATATCAAATACTCTGTCACACAACAGTGGAATAAAATTGGAATTCAACTCTAAAGCAACCTTCAAAGCCACACAAAGAAGAGCTATGCAAAGAAGAATTGGTACAAATCTTATTAATACTATTCCACAAGATAGAGAAAGAGGGAACCCTCCCCAACTCATTCTATGAAGACAGTATCACCCTGTTACCAAAACCAGGAAAAGACATAACCAAAAAAGAAAACTACAGACCAATATCCCTGATGAACATAGATGCAAATATCCTTAACAAAATACTAGCTAAGCAAATCCAACAGCATATCAAAAAGATAATTCACTATGATTAAGTGGGTTTCTTACCAGGGATGCAGTGTAATAAATAAATTTAATACACCACATGTACAGAACTAAAACTAAAACTCACATGATCATCTTGATAGATGCAGAAAAATATTTGACAAAATCCAGCATCCCTTTATGATTAAAACCCTCAGCAAAATCAGCATACAAGGGACATACCTCTGTAATGTATAATGTAATAAAATCCATCTATGACAAACCCACAGCAAACATAATATTGAATGGGGGAAAGTTGAAAACATTCCCGCTGAGAACTGGCACAAGACAAGGATGTCCACTCTCACCACTTCTATTCAACATGGTACCGGAAGTCCTAGCGAGAGCCAACAGACAAGAGAAAGAAGTAAAGGGTATTCACATTGGTAAAGAGGAAGTCAAAATGTCACTGTTTCCTGATGATATGATTATATACCTAGAAAACCCTAAAGACATCTCCAAAAAGCTCCCAGAACTGATGAAACTAATTCATCAAGTTTCATAAAACTAACTCATCAAAATTAATGTATGCAAATCAGTAGCTCTGCTCTACACCAACAGTGACCAAGCTGAGAACGAAATCAAGAACTCAATCTCTTTTACAATAGCTGCAAAAAAATAAAATACTTTGGAATATACCTAACCAAGGAGGTGAAAGACCTCCACAAGGAAAACTACAAAACATGGCTGAAATAAATCATGGACAACACAAGCAAATGGAAACACATCCCATGCTCATGGATGGGTAGAATCAATATTGTGAAAATGACCATACTGCCAAAAGCAGTCTACCAATTCAATGCAATTCCCATCAAAATACCACCATCATTCTTCACAGAACTAGAAAAAACATCCTAAAATTCATATGGAACCACAATGAGCCTGCATAGCCAAAACAAGACTTACAAAAAAAACAAATCTGGAGGCATCACATTAACTGATTTCAAACTATACTATAAGCCCATAGTCACCAAACAGCATGGCACTGATATAATAGTAGGCACACAGACCAATGGAACAGAATAGAAAACCCAGAAATAAACCCAAATACTTACAGTCAACTGATCTTTGATAAAGCAAGCAAAAACATAAAGTGGGGAAAGGACACCGTGTTCAGCAAATGATGCTGGAATAATTGGCAAGACACATGTAGAAGAATGAAACCAGATTCTTGTCACTCACCTTATACAAAAATCAACTCAAGACAGATCAAGAACTTAAATCTAAGACCTGAAACAATAAAAATTATAGAAGGTAACATCAGAAAAATCCTTCTAGACATTGGCTTAGGCTTCATGACCAAGAACCAAAAAGCAAGTGCAACAAAAACAAAGATAAATAGGTGGGACTTAATTAAACTAAAGAGCTTCTGCACAGCAAAAGGAACAGTCAGCATAGTGAACAGACAACCCACAGAATGGGAGAAAAATCTTCACAATCTATACATCCAAAAAATAACTAATATCCAGAATCAACAAGGAACTCAAACAAATTAGCAAGAAAAAAACCAAACAGTTCCATGAAAAAGTGGACTAAGGACATGGATAAACAATACTCAAAAGAAGATATACAAACAGCCAAGAAACATATGAAGAAATGCTCAGCATCACTAATGATCAGGGAAATGCAAATCAAAACCACAATAAAATACCACCTTACTCTTACAAGAATGGTCATAATCAAAAAATTAAAAAATAATAGATGTTGGCATGGATGCGGTTAAAAGGGAACACTTCTACACTGCTGTTGGGAATGTAAACTAGTACAACCACTATGGAAAACAATGTGGAGATCCCTTAAAGAACTAAAAGTAGAACTACAATTTGACCCATCAATCACCCTATGTCTATCCAGAGGAAAAGAAGTCATTAATTGCACACTCATGTTTATAGCACACAATTTGTAATTGCAAAAATATGGAACCAGCCCAAGTGCCCATCAGTCAACAAGTGGATAAAGAAATTGTGCTATACATACAGTGGAATACTACTCAGTAATAAAATGAAGTGAATTAATGGCATTTGCAGCAACCTGGATGGAACTGGAGACTATTATTCTAAGTGAAGTAACTCAGGAATGGAAAACCAAATATCGTGTGTTCTCACTGATATGTGGGAGCTAAGCTATAAGGACGCAAATGCCTAAGAATGATACAATGGGCTTTGGGGAAAGTGTGGGAGGGGGTGAGTGATAAAAGACTACAAATTGGGCTCAGTGTATACTGCTCAGGTGATGAGTGCACCAAAATCTCACAAATCACCACTAAAGAACTTATACCACCAAATACCACCTGTTCCCCCAAAACCTATGGAAATAAAAAATTTTAAAAAACAAATAAAAGCATAATAAATGAATTTTTAAAAGAAATGCATTTCTCTTTCCTGAAACATATCATGAGTTTTAAAATAATTTTTAAAAGATTTTTCCCTGTGATGGTCAGTTGTGTGTCAACCTGGCTAAACTACAGTCCCCAGTTATTAAATCGAACACTAATCTATGTGTTGCTATGAAGGTATTTTGTTTTAATTTTTGGTAGAGATAGGGTCTTGTTATGTTGCCCAGGCTGGTCTCCAACTCTTGGGTTCAAGCAATTCTCCCACCTTGGCCTCCCAAAATGTTGTGATTATAGGCGTGAGCCACTGTACTGGGTCTTATGAAGGTATTTTGTAGAGGTGATTAAAATCCATAATCAACTGACTTTAGGTAACGGCAATTATCTTACATAGTCTGAATGGCCCTGATTCACTCAGCTGAAAGACCTAAAGAGAATAATAAAAGCTTCTCAGGAGAATAAAATATTCCTCCTGTGGACAAAAGTTTCAGCTGACACTTACCCTGATGCCCTTCCCTAAGAATTTCAGACTTGCCTAGTCAGCCTCACAAGCCTGGAAGACAATTCCTTACAGTAAATCTCTTTATGTTTTCTACTTACTCTGTTCATTGTCTGAACCTCGACTGATATACTCCACCACCCTCAATAAATTGTAAACCGTGAGGGAGAGGTGTCTGTCTTCCTTTTTATGAATCCCAGTACCTAGCAACATGCCTGGCCCATAACAGGCACCCAGCGAACATCAACACAAACAAGGCTACTCTGTGATCATGATGTGGGCCAAGACAAAAGACAAAACAAAACAAAAAAAATCACCATACAGCCATCTGAACAGATAGAACATGACCATGGTCCAAGCCACAAAAATGACTGAACAGCCCCCTCTCCTGGCTGGTTTGAGAGATAGCTGCTCCTTTACCAACTACAACTTTAACCTTACTCTAGTTTGCTTTCTCTATGGATAATTTTATGAAGATCCCCAATAATATAAAATTATTCTCACTTCCTGAGAGTATTCCATCTAGAACAAAGAGCAAAACTGGAAGGAAGGGAAGGGAAGGGAAGGGAAGGGGGAACAATCTGGTTGAAGAGGCAAAACATGCAACATAAAGGGTGGGCCTTGAGCCACAATAAATGCTGTCGGAATTCAGCATAAGGAATAAGCACATCTGGCCATGGAGATCAGGGAAGATTTATAATATGACCTGGGGTTAAAGGATAGAGAGTAGGGGAACAAAAGTGTAGAGATTAGAAAGGACATATCTGGACACATCGTACAAAATAAACTAAACAAAGCATTAATGTGAGCAAGTGAGGGAAAACAAGTGTGGAAGAATAGATCATGACCAGATGTTGCACAATTAAATGCAGAACTTCATTCTTTCAGCCAATTGTTTCTTGCTATTTATCTATTTAACTATCTCTCTATCTCAAGATTCAAAATTTTTTTCTTCAAATGCGTTCTACTTGGAGGCTAAAATCAAAGACGAAAACAAAGTGTTTTTAATGGCACTCCTCTGGCTAAAGTACAATGTGGAAGACACGATTCAGGGTACTCAGCTCCTCACTCACTGAGCTTTAAAAAATACCTGAGGCTCCATAAAGCTGAGTTTGAAATTCAATGCCATATTAGTATTAATTCATTCATGTATTTACTCCATCAATCAATCAATTAATTCACTATTTAGAGACCAACATGCCACATTTTGGAGAAGCTCCAAGTAAGAAGAGAAGCTTTGTCTCCTGGTGGTGGGACCAGATTGAAAAGGAATAAGAACACTCCTGAGGTTGCAGGTCTTTCTGGACGTGACTAAGGTCCAGCAGCAGCCTCCAGGTTCTATGAGGCTTATTCCAAAGACAATGAGTCCCTGACAGAGAGGCGGACTGTTGTGAACACTGTGGATATATACTAGCCAGATTTTTCCTGACCTCATCTCTCCATGAACTTGTGCCACAGCCCTGGGGAGATGAGTTAAAAACAAAGTGTTCCATCATAAACATCTCTGTGAAACACTGGGACAGCAGCAAAGCTGCTTTACAGCCCACACAGCAAACTGCTAAAGCAGTGCTAAAAGGGACTTGAGGTGGAATAGATTTTTTAAATGGAATATGAGAAAATGTTATCTATCCTAACAGGAAAAGGTGATGATCCCAGAGATAGAAGTACTTGTCACTTCACCCGCATCCTGCCTTGGAAAAAGCAGGATGTTTGACAAATCCAAAGAGTCCCAAGGAGAATTCAAAGTCTACTTGCCTGGGCCTTCTTGCAAGACTTTCCATTTTTCCCCAACCTCCTTATTTCCAATGGCCTAGGCTCTTTCCAGTCAATGATCTTCCCATCACCCAGCAGGGCTTCAGCTCAGAACACTCTCTAAAAGATATCTAGTCTCCTCTTTTCTTGGTGGTTAGTCTTCTCATATTCTGTCTTTATTCGTGGAATAGCCCATTCCTCACAAGGAACCAACAGATCTGTGCTCCCTGGCACTTTCAACTCTGAACTCCTGTCCTTTGTCCTGATCTCTGTAAACCCCCAGCCCAGGGCCAGTGTTAGGTTGTGCCTTCTCCACACCAGTGCTACACAGCCTAGCCCAATCAGAATGCTGATGGCTACAGTTACTCCATCACCTCCAACTTTGGCTGCACCTCTGATGCTGCCCATCAGCCCTTTATGATTCTCTTCAGTGACTATTCTCCCCACAAAAAAAAAAAAATTCCAGTGTCCATCTCCATCTTTAAACACCTCATTCTCAGCAGACATCACCAGAAAGCAAAGTCATCAGGCATTAATTATTCAGGTCTTGATGTTGCTCCTGGGCTGATACTCAGAGCCAGGTCTCGGTGTTTTCCAGTTGAACACAACTTCACAGAACATCAACATAAACAAGGCTACTCTGTGATCATGATGGAGACCAAGACCAAAAGCAAGACCATGCTAGAGTCATGTCTGAACGGACAGAATGTGAGCATTGTCCAAGCCACAAAAATGACGAAACAACCCCCTCTCTTGGCTGATATGAGTGACAGCTGCTCCTTTACCAATTACGTTAGCCTTGCTCTAGTCTGCTATCCCTATGGATAATTTATGAAGTACCCCATCATGTAGAATTATCCTCACCTCCTGATAGCATCCAATATAGAGCAAAGAGCAAAGTCCCTAAACCCAACCCAACACAAGCTCACATCCTATAATAAATTATCTCTAAAACTCTCTGAGACATTCCATGGTTTCCCAGGGAGTGCATTTTCTCTGCAAGGCATCATCAACCAAATTCGTTCAACTATAGTCCTGTTCCTGTTGGTCTTCAGCTGGAGGATATTGACAAGAGTGATTTAAAAAAAATGATTGTTTTCATTGGGTTCCATACTAAGTAATTTACATGTGTTATCCATTTTATCCTTTGTTGATAGTGAGGATTTGTACCCATTGTAGATATGGAAACACTAATACTGAATCAAATAAAAAGCCATCCAAGTCACAGATCCAGCATAAAGGATAGAGAGATTCAGGAGTCTGGCTCCTGAATGAAATAATGTATACAGTCGTCCATTTCCAAGACAAAGTGCCTTGAATCGGCTTAGGTCAGCAAGCTACAGAAGAAACAGAGTATACTAGGCCCCTGCTTGGATAGCCGATGCCTGCTTGTCAGCCTCCCCCTCCCCCACCAACTTAGTTGCCTTTACCCAAACCAAAGAAGTTTAGTCTAAGATGAAAGTTTACTAGCCTGCAAAATAGCTTGTTTTATCTGTTATCGGCCTGCCCAGCTACTTAGGTCATAAATCAAATACTTGAAGAGCCCCTGAGCTAACTAGGATTGCAATGCATTGTGGGCTGCAACAAAATGCAGCAAGACGACCCTGGGAAAAAAAAAAAAAAAACCTGAAGCCCTTACACAACAATTAATAGGTGACATCCGGGAAGATTGTGACCCCATAGTACTCAGCCTACTGCGCTCTAGGGGTTAAATTGCTTGTGGAAACTGTGCTGGGTGTGCCTGCCTATCAGACACCTGATCTTGCAAGATCCTCATTAAAAGTCTCCTGGCACCTGTGAGCTGATCCTAATCTTCATTTCTGGCCTCACCTCCGGATCTCTGAGTCCATCCTTTGGGTTTGGACGAGTGAGTGAATTTGTCTCACACTCCGGAGTTCATGCTCTTAATGATTTTAGAAATAAAAACTAAGAAAATTTAGCAAGACCATTGTCTTCCTCACATCCTCTCCTCCAGTCTCAGAACAGGAGTTGTTCCTCCTTTTAATGTCAGCCTCCCCCTCTGTCTGCTGTTTTACCCCTCCTCTTCCTCCTTAAGCAACTGGCATCAGCAAATACCAGTTTTCTTCTGATTCTTCATTTCTCTTTCCCCTGGGACCATCTTCTCAGTCAGACGTAAGCCTCTTTCACTCTAAAAACAAACTACAATTACCTCCAATGACCCATAGTTCCTTCACCTTTTCCATCACCAGCCCAAGTTCTGAAAACCCTAGTCTACATTTGCAAGAGGAGGATAATTAATAGGCATGCATGAGTGGAATTTGGGAAGTCTGTCTTTTCCAGTGTGGAGGGCAAGAGTCAGTGGGAGAAACTCAAAAAAGAGTACAAGAAAATAATGATATCTGGAGTAAATTCTAAAACATGAGGGGGTAAGATTGTCCAGTTGTGGGGATAGGAAAAGGAATTTTAGAGTAGTTAGGTAAAAGTAAAATCACAGAGAAAGGAAAGCATGGCACATTTTTGAGACCTAGTGAGCAGTCTATCTGCTGTATTACTTTACTAGGGCTGCCATAACAAAATACCAAACTGTGTGGTTTAAACAACTTGTTTACTCTCAGTTTTGGAGGCTAGAAGTCCAAGATCAAGGTGCTCCCAAGTTTGGTTTCTTCTGAGATCTCTCTCCCCAGCTGGCAGATGGCACCTTCCCGCTCTGTCCTCACATGCTCTTTCCTCTGGCCATTTGCCTGCCTCGTGTTTCTTTCTTTTCTTAGAAGAATGCCAGTCATTGGAAAAAGAAAATATAGCACATATATACCATGGAATACTATGCAGCCATAAAAAAGAATGAGTTCATGTCCTTTGCAGGGACATGGACGAAGCCGGAAACCATCATTTATCATTCTCAGCACAGTAACACAGGAACAGAAAACCAAACACTGCATGTTCTGGCTCATAAGTGGGAGTTGAACGATGAGAACACATGGACACAGGGAGGGGAACATCACACACCTGGGCCTGTTGGAGCGGGTGGGGGAAAGGGGAGGGAGATCATTAGAACAAATACCTAACGCATGTGGGACTTAAAACCTAGATGACAGGTTGATAGGTGCAGCAAACCACCATGGCACATGTATACCTATGTAACAAACCTGCATGTTCAGCACATGTATCCCAGAACATAAAGTAAAATAAATAAATAAATGCTTGAGGGAATGGATTAAAAAAAAAAAAAAAAAAAAAACAGAATACCAGTCATATTGTATTAGGACCACCCCCCATCCCCTGTGGTCTCATTTTAACTTAATTACCTCTTTAAAGAACCTATCTTCTAATAATTACATTTTGAGGTATTGGGCGTTAGGACTTCAACAGATGAATTTTAGGAGGGACACAACTCAACCTATAACATCTGGGATATACAGGAGCAGGAAAGATGCAGTCAGAAATGCAGATTAGAGTCAGCTCACAGATGCCTGGGAATATAAGAATGGGAAACTTGAACTTCTTTAGATAGCTAGCTATATGAGCACCTGAGATGACATACTTCACTCATTTAACCTTCAAAATTGAAGATTAAATCTGCTAACATGATTCATTTACAAATAAATTATCTTTGAATGTTATAATGTGTATTTTGCAGCAATCAACACTTCCCTCTAAAGAAACTCGCTTTCAGATATATAGAGAGATAGATATATTCACATTCTCCTATTTTTATCCTCTTCTTTCAAACCAACCCTAACAGGAAGATTTTATAGATAGCAAGAGATTATCTGAAATGTACATATAGCCAATGCTACAGAAAGGTTTGGATTAATACTCGTTAAGAATTAGCTCAAATGCTTGGGAAAGCGGCTAACGCTATTCTAAATATAGACCACCTGCTTTCCCCAAGGGAATCAGTAAATCCTGAGTGACTCAGAAGCACATTGGAGAGAGAAAGGCTCTGCTGCAGCAGCAATGAATGGTCTTCAGAAAGGCAGAGGAGCTGCCCTTGCACTTTGCAGGAGGGGCAGTGCATGCAAGATCTTCCTTCCCGTCACACAGGCAGAACTGATTCCAGCCTCAAAGTGGCGCATTCTCAACGGAGAAAGGGAAGGTCATTTTGTAGGTGAGAAAACTGAGTCACAAATAGAATTCTCAAGGTCTCAGAACCACAAAGTGGTGGAGCAGGATATTAAAACAGGCATTCTGATTCCAGAGTCTGTATTTTCAACCACCAAAATACTGCCACTCATGAGAAACGGGCTGTCATGGCAGCCACCCCTCCTCTCAAATAAAAACCATTATGACAGCTTGATGTCAACAAAGCACCATTGACCTCCACTTATTCCAGGAAATGGCCACCACAGAAAACCTTCCATCCATAGCACTGAGCAATCCTTAAAGAAACTGCCAAATGTACCTGAAGACCAGTTAGAAAGTCTCCTGACTTCCAAAGCTCCCTATCTTCACAGAACGCTTGCTAATGAGTGGCTACCTCACACTTCCTCTTTTTACTCAATAGAAGGGATTCCCCTCTGAACCTCTGATCTCCTGCTGAAACGCAAGTGACAGCAGATGGTTTCCCTATCTGGTCTCAGACTTACTTTAGTCTTTGACAACCAACCACAAATCAGTTTGACCCTTTAGGTTTGTAATCATGTAAAAGTAATCAAATTCAAAGTACTTACAATTATTAGACACTCAATCCACTGAAAACACGGTAAACTTTATTAAAACAAAAATAATCCATGTCATACTCTGATCAGATACTAACACTAAAAGACATAATTGAGTGTTGAATTCCCTGGACCACACGTGGTAGTCATGACTGAATCAATCCAGCTTTATAGCAACTTTTCCCCTTTGCAAATCTCTAAACCTCTAAGGAGGTTAAGAAGCCTCCTCCATTCTGCACAGCAATGCAAATCATTGTTCATGAGGAGGAAGATGTAAATATCATTAAGAGCAATTGACAAATCTTGAAATCCTCCTCCCAGCACTTGAGACGATAAAGTATTTTTATAAGAAAAATTAGAGGGAATTCATCAAATACTTTAAAAAATATATATTAAGGGTAAAATATTTCTCAGGGTGTTCCCATGCTTTAATTTGAACAGCAGTCCTATAAGATAAATGATCATAATATGGCTTTCAACAGAGGGGCCTATGAAGAAAAATGGAACTATCACTTACTCGCCTTATTGGTCTATGTCCTCACAAATAGAATAGAAGATGTCTCTACAGTGCATCAGGATTAAGAAGATATGTCATTTGCCCCAATCTGCCAGTGTGGTCCTAAGTTTATACCACAATCTGAGCATTGTTATGTATTCACCCATAAACCTGATCTGTCAGGGACACAATACAAAGCCTACTCTATATTCTTCATGTGTAGCTGCAAGAAAAGAAGCAAGTGCTTACTTATCTGCTGAAAGATGAACACTGCCACCTGCTGAGATAAGAGAACTAACAAAAGTGTGCGAAGTTATGCACTTCTAAAACGCGACATTTTCTAGTTTTCATTAGTGAGAGCAGTAAAACGTATTCACTTCGTTGTTAAGAGAAATACGTGAACATCTGGCCTGTTGTGGTGATTACTTGATTAAGATCCTATAGTCCCAAGAAAATAGTAGCAAAGGCAACTTTTTTCAAAGCAATCCATCCAACATTTCCCAAAAGGTAAGACGAAGAGCAACCTTCACCTTCATGGTATTTACAGCTGCCATAGAGCCTTTCTGGAATTCCTATTGTTTGCATGCCCAGAAGTACCCATAAACTCATTTTTAAGCTTCTAAGTAATAAAACCTGAAACTACAAAGCACAGGAGAAAAATTCGGACTCGAGAGAAACTGATGGTTTTGCTCTGATGTGCAGCATCCACAACTGTATCACTTCCCCTTCATATGCCGAATCGATGTTCATCCTGGGAATTTCTCATATAGACCAGGGTGTTTCAGAGGAAAGGCAAGGAGAAGAAGGTGGGGGTGGGTAGTAAAAAGGGTTAAAAGACTCAAAGTTATACCAACTCCTAAACATGCGTTGTCAGCTTAAATTAAGGCTCTAATAATTCCTACTTTGTTCCTATTATTAAATGAACTAGCTAATGCAAAAGTCTTGCAAAATATAAAATATACAGATATTTGGAATGTTTTCTGTTTATATTAGAAAGAAGTAGCCTGATAGGGCAGGAGGAAGCTAGGACAATTAGCTAGAGGATTGTTTCAGTTTCTAGTGCCAGGGTGATAATGAGATTCTAGATTCTAGATTAAAATGGAATAAGACTGGGTAACTAGGATTTGTTAACTGAGGGAAATCTTTATGATTTGGCGGATAGATAGAGAAAATAAAGGAAAAAAGGGAATGACAAGTCTATTGTTAGCAGAAATAGCATTGCTGAGATGATACAGAAAATGGAAGGAATAGGGAGGGGAGTAAGTAGTTCTCTTTTAGCCTTGATGAGATTAAAATAGATGGCAAGATGCTTAAGCTAATAAAGCTGTGTCCTCAATCTTGCAAGCAGGAAAGTTACTCAGGAGGACAGAAGCCAACATGCTAACGATAGAAAAGTGGAAAGTCACCAAATTCTGGGTCCTTGAGTCCTCGTGCCATTGCATAGCCACCTTTGGGACTAACCTTGGTTTAATCATGGTATTAATCGTGGTATTTAATCATGGCAAGTATTCTGTTGCTTGCAACCAAAGCATTTCTAACCAAGACAACAGCAAATTTGAATTCAGCAAAATATGAAGTAATCTTGGTAAGATAACAGTTTTTTTTTTAACTTCAAATTTTACTCCTTTGGAAACTTAAAAAAATAAGTTGTTTTAGAGTAACACTAGCAGTGAAAATATAGAAGATAAATTTACTTGTAATTTAAAGATGATTGATGTGTTTTTAAATGGCAATGTGAAACATACATGTATAAAAAGCATTGTTTAGTTCAAAAGTGCATTTATTTTAATTTTAAAATGGGAATTATGCTAAATCATGAGCTAATATATTTTTATATATGAGCTGTTAGAAACTTTCTTTTTATAAGAATAATCCTCTTTCATAGACTCATAAGAAATCTAAACATATGAAGAAGATGGATTAGATCATAATGGTCTACATCGATGATTTCTTTACTTCTCAGTTCCTCTGTTCAATACAGAACTTTTAAAAGGATAATACTCTAAAGAACCTTAAATTTTATTTCTAATTGATAAAAAAAATTGATCTAGATAATTCTCCTTACAATACCTATAACACATTAAAGTCAGTTATATCTGAAGTATGATTTCTGAGGAAGTAATACCATGTTCTTTCTGGAGAAATGTGTTTAAATAAGATGACTAAGGTTTTGTTCATAAAAATAGTAGTAAATGTTGGCCAGTACAGGGGCTCACACCTGTAATCCTAGCAATTTGGGAGGCTGAGGTGGGCAGATTGCTTGAGCCCAGGAGTTTGAGACCATCCTGGGCAACATTGGAAGCCCTCATCTCTACAAAAAGTAACAAAAAATTAGCCCACTGTGGGGGCATGTGCGTATAGTCCCAGCTATTTGAGAGGCTGAGGTGGGAGGATTGCTTAAGCTCTGGGGGCAGAGGTTACAGACTACACCACTGCACTCCAGCCTGGGCAAGAGAGTAAGACCCTGTCTCAAACAATAATAATAATAATAGTAAATGTTGATTACTATGTTTATTATGTGCCAGGTATTCCTTTTTTTTTTTTTTTTTTTTTTAATAGGGTCTCACTTTGTTGCCCAGGCTGGTCTCAAACTCGTGGGCTCAAGTGATCCTCCTGCCTCAGCCTCCCACAATGCTGGGATTGCAGGTGTGAGCCACCGCACCCAGCCTGCGCCAGGTATTCCTAATCCTAAAGAAGAGAACTATTGTTATCACTTTTTAAGTAAGGAAACTGAGACACAGTAAGGACACTGAGACACAGCAAGTAAACTGGTCAGGTAACTTGCCTAATGATTAAGAGTTGGAATCAGAATCCACAAGCAGGCATTCTGACTTCCAGACCCCACACATACCACACTACAACTCTTCAATGCCTTTTCCGGTAAATGAAAATAAAATGGGCATATTATCACTTTTCTTATGACTGTAAGTAATCAAACACTTATTTTAAGTAGGTTGGAATATCTGAAAATCATAATAAATATTAAGAAAGACTTCCTCAACATATAAAAACTAGCGAAATAAGCCATTTTCTGGCCAAGGCCTTCCTCCACCTAAATTGGTCTATGGGACATTGGATCTCCACTACCATACATTGGCCAACTCTTTTGAGTGATGTAACAAAACAGTATCACCCTTCCCTAAAGCAATCAAAGAGTTAGATAGGCAAGAGTCAGCGTCTGCTTCTATTTCTTTGGAGTTTTAAAAGAAGTAACCACAATGGGAAAATGATAGTCTCTTTAATAAATGATGCTGAAAAAACTGGATATCCACATAAGAACAAATGAAATTGGATCCTTATCTTATATCATACTCAAGCATCAACTCAAAATGGATTAGAGATTTAAATATAAGACCTGAAACTATAAAAAATCCTAGAAGGAAACATAGGGGGAGAGCTCCACAGAGTTGGTTGTGGCAAAGAATTTTTTTTTTTTTCTTTTTTTTTTTTTTGTCATGACAGGAAAAGCACCAGCAGTAAAAGAAAAAAAAAAAAAAGCAAATAAGATTACATCAAACTAAAAATATTCTGCACAAATAAGAAAATAATCAACAGAAAGAAAAGGCAACCATAGAATGGGAGAAAATATTTGCAAACCATATGTAAGATAAGGAGTTATGGTGCAGTCATTATGGAAAATAGCATGAAAGAACCTCAAAGAATTGAAAATACAACTACCATATGATCCAGCAATCCCACTTCTAGATATATATCCAAAGGAAATAAAATCAGTATCTCAAAGAGGTGTGTGAACTCCCATGTTCACCGCAGCATTATTCACAATAACCAAGACATGGAAACCACCTAAGCGTGTGTGGATGGATGATGGATAAAGAATATGTGATATCTATGTATCTATATGGATATAGTGATACATATATGTTTATATCAATAAAGAAAATGTAATATATATGTATATATCTTTATCTGACAATGTAATGTAAGAAAATCTAATACACATATATGTATATATCTTTATCTCATATATATCACATTTTATTTATTCATATGTTCAACAGTGAACACTTAGAAGGTTGTTTCCCTACCTTACAATTGTGAATAATGCTGCAATGAACGCAGGTATGCAGATGTACAATATAGATGCAGGCAGACCTTGGAGATATTGCAGGTTCAGTTCAGATGCCTGTGGCAGTTTCTTAAAATAAGATGGCAATAAAGGTTGCTGCATCAATTGACTCTGCCTTTCATGAAAGACTTCTCTGTAGCATGTGATGCTGTTTGGTAGCATTTTACCCACAGTAAACTTTTTAAAAATTGAGGTCAATTCTCTCAAACCCTGCTGCTGCTTTATCAACTAAGTTTATATAATATTCTAAATCCTTTGTTGTCATTTCAACAACGTTCACAGCATCTTCACCAGGAGTGGATTCCATCTCAAGAAACCACTCTGTGTATCTGTAAGAGGCAACTCCTCATCCACTGAAGTTTTATTGTGGCATTGTAGCATTTCAGTCACACCTTCTAATTCTAGTTCTAGTTTTTTGCTATTTTGAACCACATCTCTTGAACCCCTCAGTCATCCATGAGGACTGAAATCAACTTCTACTAAACCCTTGTTAATGCTGATGTTTTGACCTCCTCAAAATGATTCATCATTCAGGATGAATCATGAATGTTCTTAATGGCAACTAGAATGGTAAAACCCTTTTAGAAAGTTTTCAATCTACTTTGCCAAGATCCATCAGAGGAATCACAATTTATGGCAGGTATAGCCTTATAGCCTTATAAAATGTACTTCTTAAATAATTAGACTTGAGAGTCAAAATTACTCCTTGATCTATAGGCTACAGAATGAATGTTGTGTTAGCAAGCATGAAAACAAAACTAACCCTCTCATTCATCTCCAACAGAGCTCTTGGATGACCAGGTGAATTGTCAATGAATAGTAATATTTTTGAAAAAAAAATCTTTTTTATTTCTGAGCAGTGGATCTCAACAGTAGACTTAAAATATTCAGTAAACTATGCTATAAACAGAAGTGCTGTCATCCGGGCTTTGTTTTTCCATTTACAGGGCACAGACAGAGTTCATTTAACCTAATTCTTAAGGGCCTTAGGATTTTAGGAATGGTAAATGAGCACTGGCCTCAACTAAAGTCACCAATTGTCTTATCCCCTAGCAAGAGAATCAGCCCTATCCTTTAAAGCTTTGAAGCAAGGCACTAACCTCTCCTCTCTAGCTATGGAAGTCCTAAATGGCATTTTGTTCTAATGAAAGGATATTTCATTTACATTGAAACTCTTGTATTTAATGTAGCCACCTTCATTAATGATCTTAGCTAGACCTTCTGGATAACTTTCTACAGCATTTGCTGCTCACCTTGCAGTTTTATGTATTGAAGAAGTTCCTTAAACTTTATGTACCAACCTCTGCTAGCTTCAAACTTTGCTTCTGTACCTTCCTCACCTCTCTAAAACCAGCATCACCACCTAATATCCAGATGCCCTTGGCAAATTACTTAACTTCTCAGGGACTCAGTTTCCTTGTTTTTAAATCAGGGCTTGTATCTACTTTGTAACCATTGCCAGGAAGATTAAATGAGATGTTCTACATGAAGTGGTTGGGCACTACTGGCACATGGTAAACACTCAGCCATACTGGTATTATTCGCATTATTAAGAAAATGAGTTCTAGAACACGTTCTGGGGATCTGCTGTAAACCACAGTACCCATAGTTGACAATAAAGTATTATATACCTTGAAATATGCTAAAAGGATAGAGCTCATGTAAAGTGCTCGTACCAATAAACAACAAAAAACACAAAACAACACAAGGAAATAGTTGAAATGATGAGTATATTCAGTACCTTGATTTTAATGATGGCGCCATATATGTTCAAACTCATGAAAATGTATACATTAAATATATGCAATATTTTATATATTGATTATATATCAATGAAGTTCTTTCTGAAAAATAATTTTATAAGATTTTCAGGCATTCTCTTGCTTCAGATTTAGGCCTTATGAATGCTTGTGCTTTTCTTTTAATGTTAACTTTAATATGCATTTGGGTACTTTTACACAAACCAAGCTTTTAAAAAACATTTTAAAATATTTCAGCAGTACTAAGGTTGGCATTTGATCATTTTCTCTCATGCTTCAATCGTTTTCCACCCAGATTGTATTTATTTATTTATTTATTTATTTATTTATTTATTTATTTTATTTAGTGTGTATGTGAGAACGGCATCTCGCTCTGTCACCCAGCCTGGAGTGTACTGGCACGATTTCGGCTCACTGCAACCTCTGCCTCCTGGGTTCAAGCAATTCTCCTGCCCCAGTCTTCCGAGTAGCTGGGACTACAGGCACCCACCGCCACGCCCGCCTAATTTTTTTTTTTTTTTTTTTTTTTTGTAGTTTTGGTAGAGATGGGGTTTCACCCTGTTGGCCAGGCTGGTCTCGAACTCCTGACCTCAAGTGATCCACCTGCCTCAGCCTCCCAAGGCACTGGGATTACATGTGTGAGCCACGGCACCTGGCCCTACCCAGATTTTCAAATGCAATAGTCTGAATATTCTGTTTAACTTTTCCTTAGAAATAAACCTGCCAACATTTTTTTCAATGTATCAATACAGAAGATATTTGCTATTAAATAAGATCCACATTATTTCCCTTACTTCACCCTAAAAACATACATCATAAATACAGATGTACAAGGAATTTCCTCCAAACACTTTATTCAACAGAAATTATAACAATAGGCTTCAAAGTAAAATCCAGGAGACACGTTGCTAAGTTACTCTGGTTTCCTTTTTCAGTATCATAATGCTTTCAAAAAACAAACACAACAGAAATAACTGGTGGCATTAGCCAAACATTACACTGTGTCCTGCCATCTCCATCAAATAATATTGGAGTGGCATAACTTTGTCATGTTTAATGGTCATATCCGTGAAATAAAGGACAGTTGTATAAATAGTTGACTTGTAGAAAAAGAGAAAGTGTAAGAAATATTAAATGAGCTGCTGTCTGTGAAGTTCCAGTTCTGGATTACCATTGCTAGCAAGGTTGCTCACTGACCAGCTTCGTTCAGTCAACGCCATATCCTACAGGTATTATCCTTGCTGCCTAATAAAACAGATTTCACAGTTATTTTTTTCTTCACTTCATTCACCTCATTCTCTCTTTCTGCAGGTTGACATTTTCTGGGCCATTGGTAATTAGCAATGTGCTAAATGGGCTAGGTTCTCCGCGCCTAGCTGCAGAGTCCCTGAGCAGCTCAGGCACTTTTGAAGTAGTGATTTTTTTTTTTTTTTTCACAATACCAGCTAGTTGTAAATTAAGCAGGTACACTGCTTACTTACACTAGCAAGATTCATGGCTTCTTAGAATGGGAGAGAACTTGGGGATGCAGCCACCTCAGCCATCCCCTCTGCCGTCCCCTCAAACATCACCACCCAGTGGAAATACAGTAACTTTGAATATCTCCAGGTTTGGGTGATAAGCTTAGGAGGAGGCAGGACATACCACCATTCAAAATTTTAGGGGAGTTTTCTCATCATCAGTGGGCACTACTGGTTTTCTCACCTTCAGGGACTAGGCACATAACATCAGTATAAGAAGTGTGGGTGCCTTAGGAACTAGGAAAGCCTATAAAAACCATATCTCACAAAACGACACTTCATGTTTTAAAAAATGTAAAGACCATGCCAGCTACTTTTCTGCCATTTTCTTTGTGATTCTAAACCCAGCCTCAGGCAGTCCACTACAAAATGCCTGCAGTTAATCACACTGGCGTCCACTCGGAAAATAGAGTAGACTCTTTCAAATAAAGTGGTTGCTCTATCGATGGCAAGAGAGAAGTGTCACCCCATTCTAATAGGCTCTGTTGTCTAGTGAGCCAACGTTAAGCACTTTGGTGCTTTGGGATACACTAAATTACTCAGTGGCATCTTAGAAGCACTCAGGAATGTATGTGCCGGCACCAAAGCAAGGCACAACAACAAAATTTCTTCTGCTAAACCCTCCAGGGTCCTCTGTGAAAACTGGTTGAGGGAAGAGGTACTGCAGAGCCAGCCTCACATGAGGCCATGTGAACTAGGAAAGGCTGGTCTTCCTTCTTTCTCACTCCCTGCAAGAGCGCCCTGTGCCCTCCATCATAGCCCTTCACCTCTTTTCTCCTCAAGGAGAAGTATTCGATATTGTGTTGACAACAAAAATCTATGGCTTATGTTCCCAGTGTTTTCGAAGTACCTACGTTTTAGTTAACACTTGAAAATCATAAGCCCGAAGATTTTGAAGATCATAAGCCCTGTGATTTTGGAAACTGTCTATGATTAAGTAGACTGGGGAGGCATTCTAGGTGGTAAGGGGAGATAATTCTCAGCACCCCTGAACTTACCTGACTAGGAAACCACCTAATTAGCCAATATGTAAAGCCAACCTTGGGCCTGTGGCATTTAACTTATTAGACCAGTAATTTTTAAATTTGCTCAACACAATGAGAATCACTGGTACTTAGGCAGATCCGGTCTTCCGTGCTCACTTAGGGCACCCTACTCCACACCACTGTGGCACCCGTTCCCTGCCAAGGCCTCCCCTCGAGCCACTGCACTAACATGATACCATCACCTTGTCATTTTTCTCCCCCTTCCACAATCTAAGCTACCCTTTTCTTATGAAAAGTTGCTAATATTATTAATTCACCATAAACTGTTAATGGTTGAAAAACTGTTAATACATGTTCTTTTCCCCCCAAACATTAGTGCTTTAGCAGGGGAGAAAACAACTCTGCTCAGAGAATAAATCTCTAATGGGCTGTAAAGCCAGCTAGGGAGAATTTTGATCCTGACTTCTTTTGGTTACTAACACTTACTGCCATAAACTGAATTTTTTTCTTGAGACAGGGTCTTACTCTGTCACCCAGACTGGAGTACAGTGGCATGATCATAGCTCATCGAAGCCTCCAACTCCTTGGCTCAAGTGCTCCTCCAGCCTCAGCCTCCTGAGCAGCTGGGACTACAGGTGCATGCCACCATGCCCAGCTAATGCTCTATTTTTTGTAGAGACAGGGTCTCACTATGTTGCCCAGGCTGGCCTCAAGCATTCTTTCTGCCTCAGCCTCTCAAAGCACTGACATTGCTGGCATGAGCCAATGTGCCTGGCTGACTAACTATCAACCATTCAATTGATATACAACACCTGGGGAAATTTAGTAACCAGTAAGGTTACTAAATCTAGATAAATTATTACCTTATCTAGAGCAAATAAAATTCAAAGTTCACAAAGCCTTACTATAGTCAATGGCAGAGCTCACTCTTGCAGGTCCTCATAAAACTAAAATTAAATAATGAAAATATGAGGGCAGGCCAAGATGAGCTAGTGACTGTAGAAAAGAGGTAGGGAATGGGGATGAACTCCTGTTAGTATTCAGCTTGGAACCTCTAACAGCCAATCAAGAAAAAATGAGTCTATGGTGTTGATGTCTTCCATACCTGTAATGACTATGTTGCCTTTATAGTTGAAAGTACATGAAAAGATTTCATCAGTGTGCCCCTCAAGAACTTGGAGGCACTGGCCAGTCTGAGCATCCCAGATTCTAGCCGTTTTGTCAGAGCTGCCAGTTAGAAGACGGTTCCCTTGAGGGTTGAAAGAAATCTGCAAAAAAGAAAGAAAAATGATCACAGCTTTGTGTAATGGTTCCAAACACATTTCTTATCAGCAAAAAGAGGACATTACTAAGCACATGTCACCTTCCTAGTCTGGTATTTATTCTTGCATAGAACAATTTCTTCATGATGGAAAAAAAAATATTGCAGGGATTAATACATGGAAATTAAAATCCAGAGAGAAAATTTAATTGCCTACTCCATACATTTTTAAGCATAAAGACCAAAGCATCCATATAATTTGAGTATTCCCCACCCAGCTTCTTTCCAAAGATGCATGATGCCCTTCTCCATGCAAAGACGCAGGGCCCTGGTGTGAATGAACACCCGAGTCAGGATCCTTCATAGCCAAACCCTGGTGTTGTCTTTGTGGTCAAAAGCACACAGATCCAGGCGGGGGGTGGTGGCTCAGGCCTGTCATCCCAGCACTTTGGGAGGCCAAGTCAGGTGGATCACCTGAGGTCAGGAGTTCAAGACTGCCTGACCAACGTGGCGAAACCCCATCTCTACTAAAAACACAAAAAGTAGCCAGGTGTGGTGGCGCACACCTATAATTCCAGCTACTGGGGAGGCTGAGGCAGCAGAATCGCTTGAACCCGGGAGGTGGAGGTTGAAGTGAGCTGAGATCATGCCACTGCACTCCAGCCTGGGTGACAGAGCAAGACTCCGTCTCAAAAAAAGAATAATAATAAATTAAAATAATAATAATAAATTAAAATAAATAAAAAACAAAAAAGCACACAGATCCTTCTCTAATCTGTGCCACAGAATAAGTGAATGTTAGAACCTACAAGAAAGGAAGTTCTCATCTACTGCCACCCCAAGTATAGCATTTTCCATAAATAACCTTCTGTGCCTCCCATGTGCCAGGTGTGGCCAGTTGGTATCTGAGTGACCATTAGAGGAGCCTGTGAGTCCTGCTTTCCTTTGGGCATCATGCTTACATCCCTCTCTAATCACCGGAAGACAGTGATTCGGGCCATCTCGTCAATGAAGATTTGAGGAGGGCAGGGCCATTTCTGTTTTTATCACTGTGTTACCAGTGGCTGTGCAATGCCCAGCATAGTGGACACTCTCTAAAAATGTTTGCTGAATGACTGAATACTTTAGCTTTGCACCCCATAGAAATGCCCTTACCAGATGCCAATATGTTCACTTAAAAAGCATAAAATTTAATAAAATAGCACTAGAGAATTCTTTATAGTCACTCATTCATGAAAATAGATGTTTACTTGTGGAGGGGACACACCAGATGTATCAATAGCTACCTAGTCAGACACTTAGAAACGTGGGCCAGGCTTCCTCCTCGTCCTGCCTCCCACACCCACACCCCACTTTTCCATCCCCTCCTGCCATCCATAAGCCTCCCAGCTTATGAAGAGGCCATAGTCTGCATGCCCTGGAGACCACCACTGACCAGCCAGAGGGCAATGATCACCAGCTGTAGGTGCAGAGGCAGAAGAGCCGAGAGCACAGCATGGGGCAGAGTTCCAGGGTCTAGATGGAGCCTTCAGAAACCTAAAATCATCAAGCTGATATTTTACAAAGCAGGAACACATCTGATCTCAGACAGGCAACCAAGGGATTGGGCTGAGCTGGGAGGTGAGAGCCACCAAGTTCTGATGATACATCTAAACTTCAGATCACTGACTAGGTGGGCCTGCTCTGTGAATGATCTTTTGGGGAATGTTTATACAAAATCCTAAGATACAGCTTTGTAGTTTCAAAGTGGATAATTTTATATTTTAGGTGTTACGTATTTCCAGGAACTACTTCCTCAATTGCATCTAACTTACAGAACACTTGACACTTGCTGCACAGCATATTTTTTGCACAACATAAACTTATGTGTTTATTGGAACCAGGAAAAGCACTTTACACGCTCCTTAAATTGCTGTATTAAGTATTTTGAGCTAGCTAAATCTTTTGCTGAGAGTGGAAGAGAATGTTGCTCCATACTTTTTAAGAGGTTTTAGAAATCATTATTATGCTAAGTTTGAGGGCACAGTTAAAAATAAAGTCTTTAGGTGAGTGATTTCTAGAAAAAAAAAAATGAGACAATTGAACAAATTTTAGTACTTCAGTTCCAGTAGACCTATTCATAATGAGCATGCGCTTTTTGCTTTTTTAATTTGAGATAGGGTCTTGCTCTGTCACCCAAGCTGGAATGCAGTGGTGCAATCACATCTCACTACAGCCTTGACTTCCTGGGCTCAAGCGATCCTCCTGCCTCAGCCTCCAGGGTAGGTGGGACTACAGATGTGTGACACCACGCGCAGCTGACTTTTTTTGGTTTTTTGTAGAGATGTGGTATCCTTATGTTGCCCAGGTTGGTCTTGAACTCCTGGCCTCAAGCAATCTTCTCACCTCTTCTTCTCAAAGTGCTGGGATTATAGGTATGAGGCACTGCACCCACGCCCTGCTCTGTATTTTTTGAAAGTAAATAAACTCCTCCAAATGAGAAAGCAACTCACCTTTGAAATTTCACCTTCATGGCCTTCCAGTTTGGCAATGCATTTTCTTGTGGCAGCACTGAAAATTCTTGCTGTTCCTTTTTGAGAGGGGTAGGGATATATATAAATTCATCTTAAATACAGAACTTTGGATAAAAGACTCTGCATTGTATAAATATCTATCCCCCTGACACACGAGCTCTGTGCTAAGTTCATCTTCTTGCCGGTGGTGAGAGCCAGATACTTAATACTCTAAATGCCTGCTGGTGCCACTGCAGGAGAGGGCGAGAGGGAGCTCCCCAGTAGCCCTGAGCTTATTAGAAGAAATAATGTATTCCAAGGTAGAAAAGAGAGCAAGAAACAGGAATCCAGAAAGAAAAACCTTTAAGAGAAAAAGAGGAATTAGAGCAAGTTTCAAGAGGCAGGTGATGAAATAAGCAGCAAGACCAGCATGATATACTAGGTGTGAGTCTGAGTTTCTGCAAGGTGCACAAGGAACATCCCAAGAAGAAGCATCAGCCGCTACTCAACAGGTAAAAAACAGGCTTCAAAAACCCTTTTCCACAGAAAAACCTAATCGAACACTTTGTTCCTGCTCTGCCTCCAGCGACCAAAAGTGCCAGGCCTATAGTAGCCATTCAATAAATAGCTGTAGGATGGATGGATGAATGGATGGATGGATGGATGATGGATGGATGGATGGATGGATGGATGGATGGATGGATGGATGGATGATGGATGGATGGATGGAGAAATGGGTGGAGTAAGTACTATGGACATTTCCTTATAAGTAAAGGATGAATAAGTTAAATAAATAAGTATTGAAAGAGAAAAACATGAGTAGTAAAATTTTTGTTAGAAGAAAAGTTATAATTTGCCTTGCCAGATGAAGACTGCTTTTTAAAATCTCTAATTATAGCTTTACATAGTAGTAAAATATAGCAAGGATACAAAATTGTAGGTACTTGATTTGCATCCAGAGAAAAGTAAAATACTGTAATAAATTTTTTTTACTTGCCTTTCTGACAATGTCAACTTCATGAGGAAGTAGAAAAATGATAAAACTTGCTATTTTAGAATTAATGTAATTTAAAAACATATAACTTGAAATTCAGTTGGACATTTCAAAAGCCTCAAAGGGAAGTGACCAATTTGGTTTCAGAGTCAATAACATGAAAGAGAATGTCCTGCATAGATCTACACTTTAAATTTTATAAAACTATATTTCTAAACTTCAGAAAACTCAGAAATAATATGGCCTGAAACTGTAATTTTTTTACAGATAGGGATACAACTAAAGAAACAAAAAAAATCAGCCTTCAGAATAATTCCAATAAAGAAGAAAAAGTAGATAGATAGATAGATAGATACATAGATACATAGATACATAGATACATAGATAGATGTTGCTGCACAGGTAACTATTAGATGAGATCTAAATTTTAAGAAGGGAATTAGGAGCAAAGACCAGAGATAAATAAAAAAAGATCATTGTAAACATCAAGACTTCCTAGAAAGACTTCTCATTCCTAGAATGAGAAGAAGTTTACAAAGCATGCAAAAGGAAAAAAAAAGAGAGAGAGAGAGAGAGAGAGAGAGATTTTCAAAGCAATGTTTTATCAAACAAGGGAAGAATAGAATCACGGCCAGAGCAAATACCAGATTATATAGAAAATAAAACTAGAATTGAGCTTAATTTTATTCTCATTCACCCTAATAATCCTGATTCTTTAATTCTACCTTTTTTATCCCCCCTTAGTGTGCACCGACTTCTAACATTCTATACAGTCAAACATTCCATGTAATCTAGCATTCTATACAAGATATGAGTATGGTGTTACATATTGTCTGCCTCTCCCTTCACAACGTAACTCCATGAAGGCAGGGATCCCTGTCTCTTTTGTTCACTCAAATATCCCATATTCCTAAAACAATTCTGGCACAAAGTAGATATTTTGATACATATTGTTGAGTTAATTATTTCTATCAATAATGATATTTAAAATGAGAGGGGTGGATTAATTACACTTAAGGTATGGTTATTAAAAGCCAGGATCTATGAGAAGATAAAAAAAAGTAAATAGTTATTTAAAACAATTAAATTCTCCAGCCTCAGGATATTTACATTCTAGGGTATAAGGAAGACTTACGTGTATGAGCAAGGGATCACCTTTGAAAAGTCCTAGCAAGTAAGACAGCAAGCATGCAAATGTAATTTTGAAGGAGACAATGAAATACTGTGTAATTACAATAAATCACCAATAAAATTCTACACCTGATTATAACATAAAGGATATGTGACTGCTTAAAAGTATGTTAGTCACAAGGTGTTTCCATTTTTGCCAGAATTTTTGTATCCAAAAATGTCGCTGCAGCCATAAAAAAGAATGAGTTCATGTTCTTTGCAGAGACATGGATGAAGCTGGAAGCCATTATTCTCAGCAGACTAACACAGGAACAGAAAACCAAACACTGCAAGTTCTCACTCATAAGTGGAAGGTGAATAATGAGAACACATGGACACAGGGAGGGGAATATCACACACCAGGGTCTGTCTGGGGGTAGGGGCAAGACGAGAAAGGGGAGAGAAAGCATTAGGACAAATACCTAATGTATGCAGGGCTTAAAACCTAGGATTGATAGGTGCAGCAAACCACCATGGCACATGTATACCCATGTAACAAACCTGCACGTTCTGCACATGCATTCTAGAACTTAAATTTAAAAATAAATAAATAAATAAATAAAAATAAAAACCTTGCTCATAACCCCTCAGCCAGAAAATCACATATCTAAGTTCTGCAACTCCAAGTTTGTCTATCCAGCAAATATTGACCTTTATAAGAGATTTTGAGGCATACAGGGAATGTAGTTATACAATCATTATATTGAATAAAAGAGAAGAACTGCTGTCTAAAAAAAATTTCTTATAAGTACTTTTTTAAAATGTTTAGTTTTGACAAATAAAAATTATATATATTCAAATTGTACAACATGATGATTTTATATACAAATATATTGTGTAATGGCATCAAAATTGAGTTAATTGGCACATCCACCACCACCCATGCTATACTTGAGACCCCAGAACCTGTTCCTCTTATAACCTAAGTTTGTGCCCTTTGACCGACATCTCCCCATTTTTCCCACCCCTTGACCCCTAGTAGTCACCCTCCTACTCTATCTTCATAAGTTCAACTTTTTTAGATTCCACATCAAAGTATATCATATAGTATTTTGTCCTTTTGTGTCTGGTTTATTTCACTTAAATCCTCCAGGTTCATCCATATTGTCACAAATGGCAATGTTTTCTTCTTTTATGGTGAAAATAAAAGTATTTTACTATATATATATCACATTTATTTATCCATTTATCTGTCAATGAACACTTTGGTTGTTCCCATATCTTGGCTATACTACAAAGCTATAGTAATCAAAATAGTACTGGCATAAAAACAGACACATAGACCAACAGAAAGGCTAAAAATAAACTCACACATATATGGTCAACTAATCTTTAACAAAGGCATCAAAAGTACACAATGGAGAAAGAAAAACTCTTTAATAAATGGTGCTAGCAAAATTGGATATCCACATCCTGAAGAATATCACACTATTTACAAAAATTAACCCTAAATAAATTAAAGACAAACACAAGATACGAAACTGTATAACTTCTAGAAGACAATATAAAAGGCACCTTGACACTGGTCTTGGCAATGACTTTTTGGACATGACACCAAAAGCACAGGCAACAAAAGCAAAAATAAACAAGTGGGACCACATGAAAGTAAAGGCTACTGCACAGCCAAGAAAATAATTTTAAAAATGAAAAGGCAACCCATGAAATGGGAGAAAATGTTTGTAAATCACATATGTGATAAGGGGTTAACATCCTAAATGTAGTTCACACAACTCAATAGCAAAAAATAAAAATGGGCAAAGAACCTCCATAGATTTTTCCAAAGAAGACGTATTAATGGCCAACAGGTACATATGAAAAGGTGCTCATTCCACTAATCATGAGAGAAATGTATATCAAAACCACAGTGAAATATCACCTGTACTTAGGATGGTTATTGTCAAAAAGACAAGAGATTTTAAAATGTTAGCAAATGTGTAGAGAAAAAGAAACCCTTGAATGTTGCTAGTGGGAATGCTAATTGATACAGCCATTATGGAAAACAGTATGAAGGCTCCTCAAAAAAAAATTAAAATAGAGCTACCATACAATCCAGCAATCCCTCTACTGGGTACATATCCAAAGAAAATAAAATCAGTAACTTGAAGAGATATCTGAACCCTCATGCTCATTGCAGTATTAGTCACAGTAGCCAAGATATAAAAACAACTTAAATTGTCCATTAGTGAATGGATGAACTTCCAGAATCTCTTAAATGGCTGTCAAGGAGTTTATGCAGACATGATGTCGAGTCACCACATGTAGTCATCAGAGGAATCGGAAGAATCAGAGGAATGTAGTCATCAGAGGAATCAGACAGAAATATGTGCCTGTCAAAGAGACGATAGTGTAGACATAATGTATTCTCATATATGATTGCCAAGCAATGACATGGTCATAATTCAGCATGACACATATCACAGGGGGTGACACAGATATAATGTAGTGTCATATGTGGTCAACACAGATGTAGACATACAGTAATGTCATGCATGGCCATGAGGGAGATGACACAGACATAGCTTAGTGTCACATGTGGTCAGAGAGATGACATAAATGTACTGTAGGGTCAAATGTGGTTATCAAGGAGATAATGCAGATATAGTGTAGTGTCATACATTGTTGACAAGGAGATTATACAGACATAGGTCAGAATTACGGAGCTGACACATACACAGTATAGCATCATACATGATCATCAATAAGATGATCCGGATGTATAGTAGTACCTACACAGGAGTCTGAATGTTAATGCAGACATGCTGTACATCACATGAGGATTTAAAGGAGATAATGCAGACATAGTATAGCCTGAGGTGTGATCATTGTCAAGTTCAGGTAGATGAAAAAGACATAGTGTAGCATCACATATGATCATCAAGAAAATAATGGAGACATCGTGTAGGGTCATATGTGGACTACAAAAGATGATACCCAAATAACATAGTATACATGGCCATCATGGATATGACATATATCCATGATTATCATGTGTAATTGTCCAGAAGATGATGCAGAATAGTATGGCACTCTACAAGGTTATCAAGGAGATGACAGAGAAATAGTATAGCATCATACTTGGTTTTCAAGTAGATGACATGCACATGGACATTCATAATATGTGACTATCAAAGAGAACAACCTTGGTTTAAACATTATACATAGTTATCAAAGAGATAATGCAGTCATAACAGCATCATATGTACCTCTCAAGCAGATTTTGCACATATAGTGTGGCACCATATATAGTTGTCAAGGTGATAACACAGATATCTTGCAGCCTCAAATACTGTCACTGGTGAGATTACTCATAATATCATGCATAGTTATTTTAAAATTGATGCATACATAGTACAAATTCATGTATTGCTGTTAAAAACAATGCAGACATGGCATGTAACCATACGTGGTTGTCAAGGAGATAATTACATATTAGACATAGTGTAGCAGTATATTATTTTTCGGGTAATAGTCATACAGGGTCTCAGTAAGACAACGAAGACATAATGTTGCATCATACATGGTTGCCAGGGAAATCACAAAGGTTTAAATGTCACAGATGTTCATTAGAAATACGTGACTGATGAAATAGCTATAGTTAAAATATGCAGAAATAATGTATAATCATATGTAACTTTCAAGGTGACGGCACAAACATTGTAGTATTATAAACTGTCCTAAATGAGATGAACTACAGCACAATACCATAAGGAGTTTTCAAGGACATGATATAGACAATAGTATAACATTGCATGTGGTTATCAAGAAGAGGAAGTAGATATAGTGTAGCATTGTATATGGCTATTAAGGATATGACACATAAGATAGCATTGCATATGGTTGATGGAGACAATTATATTGTAGTATAATAACTGGGAGTAGTGAGATGAAACATAGTACATATATTCAGTGTTATTAAGAAGACCCAAATAGAGTCTAATATCACAGGATTTACTATAGACAGAGTATGTTACAGCATCACACATCATTCTCAGGGAGATGATTATCAGAGGTTATTGTCAAGGAGGTATCACATAAATAGTTTAGCATCACACAGGGTCATCGCAGAAAAGACATAGTTACAGTATTAATCCCACTTGATGTTCAAAGAGATAATGCAGACATCTTCCAGCATCAAACATGGTCATCAGGAAACTGACCCATAAATTAGCATACTTTATGGATATCAAGAAAAAGAGGCATACATAGAATAGCATATACATGGTACTTAACTTGATGACACATACATAGAGTAACACCATACGTTACCATCAAAAAGATGACCCATAATAGATTGTCATTTGAGAATATTGTGGAAATAATAAAATCATAGTATAGCATCATATATCGTCATCAAGTAAAGGATGCAAATATAGTTTACATCACTACACGACATGAATTAAAGCAGAGCATCATATATTTGTCAAAGTGTGCTGCAGTAATACTATACCATAACACATACTTAATAAAATTATGATGCAGACAGAGGGTGGCACCATATGTTTTGTCAAGGGTATGATGCAGACATTATGTAGCATCACTGTCATCAGGAAGTTTAGCCATAGTACAGCAGTATCACACATGGCTCTCAAGGAGGTGAAAAAGTCATAATGTAACAACATATGTAGTATGTTAAAAGGTGATACAGACATAGTATAGCATGGTATGTGTTTGTCATGGTGGGTTATAGCCTAGAATTATATATGATTATCAATGATGCAAACATATCATGTGATTGGCAAAGGGATGACATACATTAGTGCAACAGTATCTAAGACAGATATCGTATTGAATCCAGCATAAATTTCAAGATGGTGATGAAAACATGTAGCATTGTGGGTGGTTTTCAAGGTAATGACTCTGATAAGATGTAGCACAATACATATTAATGCAGACAGTGAAGCAGACATCATGTATCCTCATAAGTGATCATCAGTGAGATGAGGAAGACAGACAATATAATGCCAAATGGGGGGATAAGGGAGATGACATAATCTAGTGTAACATCATATATAGTCTTCTTGGATGTAAGGTCCACAGAGTGTAACATCATACATAGTTTTCAAAGAGATGACACAGAGTGGCATCATATATGGATATCAACATGATGGCTCAGTGTAGAATCATAAGTAGTAATCAAAGTGGTGACAAATAACATAGATCATCAATGATTGTAAAGGAGATGTGGTACACATAGTAGAGCATCGTTTGTGGTTATCAAAGAGATGGTGCATGTAGTATTACAGCACCATCCATGGTTATCAAGTTTATGCTGTAGACATATTATAGCATCATACATTATGGTCAGAGAAATGACCCAAAATATAGGATAATCCTCAGTACGGGATCAGGGAAAAGACCAGGTTCCAAGATCATACATGGTTATAAAGATGATGAAGATGCAGTATAGCACCATATTTGTTTATCAAGGAGGTGGTGCAGACATAGTACAGTGTCACTCATGGTTATAAAGTAAATGAGGTAGACACAGATGTGATGTGAGGTCCTACATGTTTATCAAAGAAATGCCACAGAAATACTGTTGCATTATAAAGGCCTTTAGGAACATGAGTAGACCTAATGTAGAGAAAGAGAGAGAGAGATGACTCTCTCAATAGATTAGATAGATAGATAGATAGATAGATAGATAGATAGATAGGATGACTGTCTTCTGGCAGAAGGTGTAGACATGTTGTAATGTCATACATGATGATCAGGGAGATGACAGAGACACTGTAGCATACTAGTGGCCATCAAGAGCATGACATACGCATAGTGCAGGGATATATGTGGTGTACAAGGACTCTACAAAGATTGATTTTAGAACCATACCCAGTTCCAAGGAGATGACACACTTACAGTATCACATGGTTATCAGTGGGATGATGTACACGTAGAGTACCATCACATATGGTAATTTTAAAATGGCACATAGGACACCATTATACATGAATATCAAGGAGATGACTTACACAAACATAGCACTGTAGGTTTTCCTCATGGAAATAACCTATATTATGGCATCATAAATATCACAAAGGAGCTGGTCCGTATAAACAGCAGGCATCATATGTGGTTACTAAGGACAAAAGCATTACCCATGATGAAAGGGACAGTATAATGTCACGTGTGGTTATCAAGGTGATGACTCAGAAATAGGGAGGTATAACACATGGTTATAAAGGCGATAACTTCGTATAATATCATCTATAGTTTTTAAGGAAATGAAGTACACATAGTATAACATCACATGTGGATATGAATGATGTCATGCAGTTGTGTTTTAACACAATATGTGGTGATACCAAGACCCAAGCAAAGGACAGTGTCACAAATCATCATCAAGAAGATGATCTTCTCATGTGTGGTTCTGAAAGATGAATCCTAAAATTGCACGTCACTTTGTTATCTAGGAGATGATTCAGATATAATACAGACTCATACATGATTGCGATTGTAAAGGAGATGACAGAGAAATAGTTTAGCAATATACATGCTTGTCAAATGTTACACGCTCCTTTGTAGCATTTAGGATGCTATACGCAGTGATAATATTGTACAACACATAGCGGTCAGAGATGATGCAGATGTCTTGGGGCACCAAACATGACCATCAGTGACAGGACCCAAAATGTGGCATCACATATGGTTGCCAAGGAGATTTGGAGTGATATTATAGCATACATAGTTGTCTAAGACACACAGATGCAAACATATGAGCACAGTCCACAATTAGCATCTTTATCATTGCAGACACATGGCAGCCTTTTGTATGATCACCAAGGAGATAACCCAGAATATACCATCCTACATGATTAACAGGTAGGGGATGACAGCAGTATAGCTTAGGTGTGGTTTTCAACAAGGTGACATAGACATAGGAAAACATTTCTGTTTTCAAGGAAATGAAGAATACAAATGAAGCGCAATAGGCGGTCATCACTGAGATGATGAAGACAAAGTGTAGCAATGTCCAGGCCTCCAGTGATATGAAACAGACATACCAGACAGTGCAGCATTATATATGATCATCAAGAAGATAAGGAACACAGTATGTAGCATAACATATTGTTGACAGCAGATAACACAGGCATAGTTTAGCATCACATCCAGTGATCAAAGAGATAACACACTGGATAACATCACACATGATTACCAAGAACGTGACGTAACTCGGGAGGCTGAGGCAGGAGAATCGCTTGAACCTGGGAGGTGGAGGTTGCAGTGAGCCAAGATCATGCCACTGCACTCCAGCCTGGGCAACAGAGCGAGACTCTGTCTCAAAGAAAAAAGAAAAAGAGAAAGAAGATGACCTCGATATCGCATAACATCATACATGTTGACCATGGAGATGAGGCAGAATGTAACATTATGCTTGGTTCCAAAAAAGACAATGTATACACATAAGTCAGTATAGTATGGTATGGTATGATATGGCATAGCAGAGCAGAGCATAGTGTAGCATAGTATGGACACATAGACACACACAGACATGGCACAGAGCCAAAAACTGTTGTCATGAAAGGATCTACACGTAGTGAAGCAGGATACATGGTCATAAGAAAGATGAATCAGACAGCGTAGGGGCATATGTGGTCAGGGAGATGGCACACATGTAATGCAGCTGCCATTTGTGGCCATCAGGGAGATGACGTAGACATAGTGTAATCTCATACATCTGTCCTACAGAGAGGTAAGAGATAAGACAGCATCACATGTGGCTATCAGGGATATAAAACACATGTTATACAGCACCATATGTGGTAGTCAGAAAGATGATACAGAAAGAGTACATGTGGTTATCAAGGCAATGACACAGACATAGTGGAGAATTACAAGTTGTTGCCAAGGAGAGGATGAAAACATGTTCTTACAAATAAAATGATCATCAGGGAGACAAAGTAAATATATTGTAGCATCATCCTTAAATAACTAGGCTGTGTCACCCATAAGGTGTAGCACAGTCCTTTGCAAAGGGCATGATGAAGTTACAGTGTAATTTAAGTGGCTTCAAGAAGATTATAAAAACATAAAATAATATTCAGTCTTCAGGCAGAAGAAGCAAATACACAGTATGTCATATGTGATATTGTATGCTGAATTGTGTCCTTTTAAAATTCATACGTTGAAGTTCTAATTCCCAGTATCTCGGAATGTAATATATATACACATAATATATAATCATGTATAATGTTATATATATGCATGTATATACATAAATATATAAACATTATATATTATATATATAATATATAATATATATACATGCATATATATGTATATATACACATAGTATGTATGTGTGTATATATACATATATATGTATGGGTATACATATACACATGTATATATACACACATATATATAACATTATACATGATTCTTAAATATATGCAAGCATAGCATAGTTTCTTCCATTGTCAAGAACATGATGAGACACAGTATAGCTTCATATACAATTGTCAAGGATATGGCTCAAAAAATAGTATAAGCTTACTTAGGTTGTCAGAGAGATAATGCAGATATAGGGCGGTGTCATACATTATCAGGGAGATGACACATACCATAGTGCCATACAAGGCATCGGGGTCTCATGGATGATTGGATGCAGAAAAAAAAGGTATCTGGGTGATGACATATAATTTTGTGTCATATGAAGATACCATGGATTTGACACAGATACATTGTAATGTCACAGGTGCTTATCACGAAAATGAAGCAGACATATCGCAGCATCATAAATTAAGTGGTCAGGAAAGTAACACAAAAATATTGTATCATCATACCCTGTTTTCCAAATGGCACAGACATAGTGTAGTATCATATATGTTTGTCCTGGAGATTAATTGTAGCCTAGTGTAATAAATGGTTATTACGAATATGATGCAGAAATAGTATAAAGTAACATATTATAGCATCTTATGGGGTTATTAAAGGGGTGATATAGCAATAACATAACACATCGTTGTCCAATATATTTCAAATAATGTAACACTACATATGGCTGTCTAGAATATGAGGGGTGTATGTGTGTGTGTGCATGTGTGTGTGTGTGTGTGTTCATCAACGAATATATTCATCAAGGAGACAGGGTCTTGCTCTATCACTCAGACTGGAGTGTAGAGGCATAATCATAGTTCACTGTAACCCTGAACTCCTAGGCTCAAGTTATTTTCCTCAGCATACTGAGTAGTTAGTTCTACAGGTGCACGCCACCACACCTGGCTAATTTTGTTTTAATATTTTGTAATGATGGGGTCTCCCTATGTTGCCCAGGCTGGCCTCAAACTCCTGGCCTCAAGCGATCCTCCCACCTTGGCCTCCCAAAGTATTGAAATTACAGGCATGAGCCACCACACCTGGCCATGATGCATATATTATATAGCATCATACATGATCATCAAGGAAATTGTCATAGTACAACATCATATATGACTACCAATGAATAAGGTAGGCATAACACATGCTTTAGGATACCTCAGAAACATCATGACAATGTATTTGGTTATCAGGGAGATAATGCACATATAGTATAGTGTCATATGTGGGTAACAGGTTATACACAGATACAGTGTGGCATTGCGATGGTTAATTTTATGCATCAACTTGACTGTGTTAAGGGATACCCAGGTAGTTGTTAAAACATTATTTCTGGGTGTGTCTGTGAGGGTGTTAGACTGAGTAAAGAAGAGCCACCCTCACCAATGTGGGCAGGTATCATCCAATCCATTGAGGACCCAGATACAACAAAAGGTGGAGGAAGGCTGAAATTCTTCTCTCTTCTGGAGCTGGGACATCCATCTTCATCTTCTCTGGCCCTCGGTCATCGCAGCTCCTGGTTCTCAGATCCTCAGACTCCAAGACTGACACCAGTGTCCTCCTTAGTTCTCTCAAGTTTTTGGCCTCAGACTAAGAGTTACACCATTGGTTCCCCAAGTTTTTAGGTTTTCAGACTTGGACTGAATTACACCACTGATTTTCCTGATTCTCCAGCTTGCAGATGGCATATCGCAAGACTTCTCAGCCTTCATATATAAATATGTGTGTGTGTATACTTATATAATATTGGTTACATACTATGTGTGTGTGTGTGTATTTATATACTATTGGTTTTATATTTATATATAGTATAAACAGAATTATACATAGGGTAAATATAGTATAATACATATAAATATATAATATATAAAAATATATAAATATATATAATATATACATATATAATTATATATAGGATAAAACAGAACCAATAGGATATATATAAAATATAATAGGATATATGTATAAAACAGAACCAATAGGATATATATATAAGTACAAAACAGAACCAATAGGATATATACATAAAATATCACCACCTTTCTAAAGGTGGCGATGTGATATAGTGGACCCTGCAGACCATGTTGACCAGGGCAATGAGGTATAAATACTATAGCATCATATATGGATTTCTAAGAAATACTAAGATATGGAACAGTATCATACATGGTTATAAAGAATAGGATAAAGATATAGTATACTATCATACATTATTATAAAGAGGATAACAAACAGTGTAAATTAAAACATAGTAGTCAGATACATGACATAGATAAAACATAGCATCATATGTGGTCATCAGATGGATAACATAGACTTGGTGTAGCTTCATACGTGGTCATCAGGTAGATGGTATTGATGTAGTTTAGCATCATCTGTGTCTTCAGGAAGATGACACATAGTTCATACTTCATATTCTATGCCTCATAGAATAGCATCACGCATGGTATGTGATGCCATGATATAACATAGACTTAGTATAGCATCACATATGCTTGCCAAGGAGACACAGGATGATGGAGACATAGTATAGTACCATGTGGTTATCAAGGATATGGTGTAGATATAGTTTAGTGTAAAATAGGAAATTGTCAGGGAGATAATGTAGAAGGTGTATAGTGTTAACACATGCTTGTCAAGAATATGCTGCAGACGTAGAGTCGCATCATAAATACTTGCCAGGGAAATAGTGCAGACACTATGAATCATCACATGTGGTTGTCAAAGAGATGACACATAATACAGCATCATATATGTTTGTCATGGGAATGACTTGTTGTTCAATATCATAAAATGTTATCCAGGACACGATGCATGCATAGTACACCCATACAGGTGGTTGTCACTGAGAAAATAAAGACGTCATATAGCATTGCATGTGGCTTCAATGACATGATGTAGACACAGTGTTAGTATCATACATATTTGTCAGTAAGATGACTCATGGTTTTGCATCATATATGATTATCAAGGATATGATGTAGATATGGCCCAGCATCAAATGTGGTTTTAAAGGAGTAGCTGAAAACACAGTGTAGCATAATATTCAACTTTCAACAAGATGATGCAAATACAGTGTAGAAATAAACATGATCCTTGGGCGATAAGACAGACACAATATCATGTCACATGTGAGCCACAGGGAGATGACAGATATAGTGTAGTATCACATGTGACTGTCACAGGATTGAAGCACACCTAGGATAGCACCATGTATGGTTATCAATAAGATGACTCATAGTGTAGAATCACAGTGGTAATCAAAGAGACAATGTATAGCATAGCATCATGTATGCTTATCACAAAAATGTGGTAGACATAGTGGAACAGCACATGTGGTTATAAGGGAGATTATAACACCATCGATGGCAATTAAGTTGACAAGGCCAACATAGGCTAACATCATACATAATAATCAGGGAAGCCGGGCGCGGTGGCTCACGCCTGTAATCCCAGCACTTTGGGAGGGCAAGGCAGGTGGATCACCTGAGGTCAGGAGTTCAAGACCAGTGTGGCCAACATGGAGAAGTCCCATCTCTACTAAAAATACAAAAATTAGCCAGGCATGATGATACATGCCTGTATTCACAGCTACTCGGGAGGCTGAGGCAGGAAAATTGCTCGAACCTGGGAGGCGGAGGTTGCATTGAGCTGAGATCACGCCACTGCACTCCATCCTGGGCAATAGAGTGAGACTCCATCTCAAAATAATAATAATACTAATAATCATGGAGATGACCCAGAATATAGCATCATATACAGGTATTAAGAAGATGACAAAGACCTCACATACCTGGTTATCTAGCAGGTGACACAGACATTGTATAACATTACATGTGGTTATCAGCTCTATGATATAGACATACTATTGTGCCATACATGGTCACCACAGAGATGAGACATGGTTTTTAATCATAGCTGGTCATCAGAGAAATGACCCATAGTGTAGAATCATGCATGGTCATCAAGCAAAGCATAAATCTCTCCAAAAATTAAAAGTATGAACAGATCACCTACCATCGGCTGAAGCAGTTGCAATAAGCTTTCCAGTATAATCAAAGCAGCTGTCTAGTATTTCATCGTCATGGCCTGTTAAGGTTGCCACACATTTGCCATTTGTAGCATCCCACAGCTACAATTAAAAGAAACAAAAAACAAAAAAAAGACTATGACTTTCTGTCTCAAGTGTGAAGATGGCCAGTGGTCTTCATGACATGCTTAGGGCTGGTTAAGTAACTGTGCAAAAATTACTTGTGTAATTCTCGCATGTTCGGTTAGATTTACTTTGATTCATGACCAGAGACCACAGCCAGCCATCAAGGAAGGCACACCCTAATCACAGAGAAAACCAAAGTCAGACATTTAGAATCTGCCACTACATTAAAGAAAGAAAAAATATCTCAACGTGTATGCTTTACTGGTTGGGGAAGAGTTTTGCTCTTTTTGTAGGAAAGACATCAAATGATTAGGAGCTTCATATAAAATGACAATGTCAGAAAATGAAAAGTACATTATAAAATTGTAATATATTTGTGACATAAACAAATGATAATTCCATAGTATAATCTCTTAGTAACCATTTTTTAAGTATAGAAACTTAGGGACAAGGAAACATTGTGTTTGAGGCTCCTTGACGGTCACTCTACTAATTGAAGTTCTATAAATGAAAAGTGGGATATTAAATAAAAATAAAATGCCTTCTCAAATAAGATATTTAATATACTTGAAGAAATTCAAATTGCTTACATCACAATTCCTTCAAATATGGAAAATCCAAAACTTGAAATTTTAAAAATTACCAATTATTATTTGTACATTAATATCTTAATTTTATATCACCTTTGAAATTTGTTAATGTTACAATGGATATCTGACACAGTAAAGAGTATAGACACAATATAAAAAAGATATTTATTTATTTAGCTCACCATGCAGGTTTTGTCCATAGAGCCAGTTAATATTAGAGAGCAATCCCAGTTGAATAAGGCACTGCTAATCTCAGCACAATGACCAATTAAGATATTTACCTTCCTACAACACAAAAAATAATTAAAGTTAGTGAAAGATATCTTACTTCAGTATATGCACATGAATAACGAGGCCAAGCCTATCTGTGTAAGCTAATCTAAATTTTGGTTTTTATAAAATAATATATTTGATGACAAAACAAATACGGCTTTACTAGTGCTCAAAAAGAAACTACTAATAATTTCGGCCAGGCACAGTGGCTCACACCTGTAATCCCAGGTGTGAGCCACTCCCACTTTGGGAGGTCGAGGCTGTGGATCCACAAGATCAGGAGTTCAAGACCATCCTTGCTAATACGGTGAAAACCCACCTCTACTAAAAATACAAACAAATTCTCCGGGCATGGCGGCAGGCGCCGGCAGTCCCAGCTACTCGGGAGGCTGAGGCAGGAGAATGGCGTGAACCCGGGAGGCAGAGCTTGCAGTGAGCCGAGATTGCGCCACCGCACTCCAGCCTGGGCGACAGAGCAAGACTCTGTCTCAAATAAATAAATAAATAAATAAATAATATCATTTTAACAAAAATGTACTTGGATTTTAAACTATCAAAATAATGTTACTTAAGGCAACATTTCAAAAAGAAATGAGTAACAAATAGTAAAGGCCATGAGAAGTATTCTTATACCAGATGAGTGCACCCTGGTTGTTCAGAAACCACACGTCAAGTAACTGAAAGGTTCTTCTTTCTCTGTCATTTCTTGTTGCGTACATCTTGGTCGGCACCCCTGATAATTAGCCCCTCTATTAAATCACAGACAAATCCAAGAGCAGTTTTCCAACACAAATATGCTAATTTAGTTAACTTCCTAGCAACTAGGACCAAAAATCATTAGGAAGGAAGTTGAAGTTCTTGGACTAAATTAAATTTGGGAAATTAACTAAGAGTTTTATTTATACATGATATTCATGCCTAACATAATGACAAGCCATTGAAATTTGATTATCCCTGGAATAAATAGTAGCTATGTAACCAGACTGTTGCTAACATTCTCCTTTTATGTTGCCGTTCGTCATTATTTGCTCAGAATTCCAAGAATGCACATATTTTGTGAATCAGAAATATCATTAAAGAATGAATTAATTTACATTTTCAATATGTACTATTTTTATGGAACCCAAAGCAGAGTTAATAGAGAGCAGCTTAAGCTAATAAATAACAGAGGGTTTTCTGAACCCCCTGATCCAGGTTAAAACAATGCTTAAGAATCAAGAATTACCTTCCAGTATCAGCGTCCCACACTACAACGGTATGATCAAAAGACCCCGTGATGATTCTGTCTCCTGAGGTGTTAAATGACAACGAGATGATTTCGGCGGAATGTCCCTAGAAAAAGAGCAGATACCGTCAAGTATACCAGCAGATAAAACAATTTCTGCAAGTGTACAATATCATAGTCTAAAAGGAAACGCTGGAGAAGGCCGAGCTCTAGGAAGGGAGGTCAGCAGTTGGCTGGGGTGAGGATGGGGAGTGTCTGCACGTGGGCACAGGGTTCTTTTTGGGGTGATGGAAAGGTTCAAAAACTAGGTTTTAGCTACACAATCCTGTGAGTTTACTAAAATTAGTGACTTACACACAGCTGGTTCATTTAACCTAATAATGTTGATTAAAAACAAAAGAAAGAGGTTGTGTTTGGGGAAACTAGAGGACGTCCTTTACATTGTCTTGGAAACGCTACAGAGCTGGGGACTACGTGGGCTAATAACGCATGGTGTGCAAAAGTAAACAGTGTATGGAATAAAACTAATTACTTTTAAAAAGGCAATTATTAGGATAACTTGACATGAAATCGATTGATAAATTCCTGCCTTCGGCCTGACTTTCAGCTCGTTACTGTCTAGTGTTAGTGAATCAAACTGTGAGACAATGGGAAGAAACCCCTCTGTACAGCAGATTCTGGAACTCTGATAAGGGGATCCTGGTTGGAGTACGTATAGCCCTTGATTCCTTCACTATTTTAGTAAATTCACATAATTATATTTTTAAATAATACAAAGAAATGGAAAAGTTGATTTATAACTGGATATTTCTGATAGATTTCAAAGGACAAAAATGCATGTAGTTGAATATTAGAATTCTAAGTACGCAAAACAAACGCACTCTCTGGCGCAGACAGGTGTGCCGAGCAGGACCCCTCCCTTCCAGTGCTCTTAGGCAGTCTGTAAAAGGAGTCATTTTAGTTGAAAGTGCAGCATTAATGGGGCCTTTCCCTACACATTTGCCTGAAAGAAGAGATAGTAATGTTGTTGTTGTTGTTGTTTAAAAAAAAAGAAAAGAAAAAGAACTGAGAACAGAAAGAGTATACTTACACTAATAATGCTAGATGCTCAGATTTAAGAAAGAAAAGCCATTACTGTTACTTTTAAATGGTGAACTTTTTCTTTCTCGGTCCATGTTTCAACTTTCTTAGAAAAAGCTTTCTGAGGAAACGAATCATGTTTTTAAAAATGTATTTATAGTTTTGAAAGGACAAGGAAACTGAATTTCCCAGCCAGCTGTTCCCACTGATTACAACATAGGGTCACCCTATTTTTGTTGCGGTGACTTGGCCTGGGGTGGGAGGAAGGGGAGGGCGGGAGGAAGGGGAGGGCGGGAGGAAGGGGAGGGTGGCAGGTCACTGGGAGGTGCTGGGCGCATGGTGGTGACACACAAGAGCACACCCCACCAGCACTGACTCTGTGGGCAGAGCCCTTTGACCTTCTCCCTCTGGTCACTTGCCTCTCTCTCATTTCAGACTTTGTGATAAGGATGGTTCAAAGAGCAGTGGGCAGAGGAGAGTGTGCTCACAGCCATCGCTTTAAAGATTCTCTTGGCATGGTTCTCCAGTTCTGCCTCTTCCAAAAGTGCCAGCCTCCACCTGCTTTCCTTTTATCCAGAGAGATGGTGATGGGTTCTAAGCTATAGTTGATGTGTTTTGCAGACTAAAGTTAGTCAAAATAAAAAGCTCCTTGGACTTCCCCAGCACCTCCACCCAAGTCTTTTGGAATAGACAGAAACCAGTAGGAATACTCTTTCACCACTACAGTCTGAAAACCAGCAACTCAACAACATCCAACTTAGAGCTCATTTTGTAACAAAAACACAAATAAGAATTAACACAAATAACAGGCTCATTAACATTATGACATACTCTTAAGGTGCAAACTTCCTCGCCATTCTGAATGTTCCACAATTTGGCTGTTGTGTCCATACTTCCAGTCGCCACCAATGTGCTTTGAGGGTTAAATGATAAACACACCTAAATTACATGAAATGGGAGAAATTTTAGGAAGATAGAGTTTCAAAGTGTTCATTATTCACAGAAAATTTTCCAGATGCAATTACCTTACCAGATTTAGCCTAATTCTTTGTACAAAACACCACATATGTGTGACCTGCTATCCCCAGGTTGAGTCTTTCAGAGTCCTCCTCTTGAAAAGAGGCTGCTTATTCTCCCACAGCACCCAGCTCAGGCTTGGAGGGGCCCTGGCTCCCTTTGCCACTTCCAGACCACAGAAGAACAAGAACAAAAGTGAAGCCCACCTCCTTTAAGATCCGTGCTATCTGGCTGTCCTTCTCCTTGCTGCTGTCACCACAGTCCTTCCAATCATGGCCCCTCACTCATCAAGAGACTATTGACTTGTAGTCTCAATGCCAAGTCTTAGGTGGCCTTCACACGGGCAATCCATCCAGTTCCCCCAGACCCATGCCCCAGACGACTCTTCAGTAGTCTCTCCCATGGCCACACCATGGACCCTGGTATTATCTTCTCTAGAAGATTCACCACCAGTTCACCAATCCAGGGTCACAATTTCCCTTCCCACTCCCCTCCCCTAGAAGATCTTTTATCTCATTGAGACATCTGCCTTTTCTCCTGGTCCATCCTCCCCTTTCAACTGACACCCTGGAAGCATCACTCCTGCCAGTATCCTCAACACTCTTAGTCCCTATCTATCTGATGCACCTTTCATACAAACTCCTAACATTAACTTTTATCAGGCAAGGATTTTATCCAATCATCTGCCTCCCTGCCTCATCACCCAGCCAAGGTAGCTTAAGAGAACTGCACAGAAAGTTACTGGTATTGCTCATTTATGCCTCTGTCCTCAACAGAGTCCTCAGCACCATTCCCTACTTTGTAGGGATGCCTCTGGCTCCATACATTCTCCCATTCCCCACTCCTGCCTCTACTTCCATCCTCACCCCTCCTCAACAGACAAGCTGGCCTCCTACCACTTCCCCAAGAAAACTCTCCTGTCAGGTAGGAACTTCCCCACTTGGATCTTACTTTCCTTCCCTTCAGTCTCAGATGCAGAGGGATCCTTCCACCTATTCTAAGACCCCCTTCCCTGCACACCTAGGGGAGATGTGCCCACTAGTTTTCCTTCCCTCTAGACTAGATGCTTTTCAGTGACCTGTGTATATGTTTGAGTAAATCCTCCCTTGACCTTATGTACCCCTCTTAGCTACCCTTCTTCCGCCTTTACAACCAAATTTCTTGGGAAACAGTCTACCATCATTTTTGTTCATCTTCTGCTCACTCTTAACTCTTCTGAAACCACTCTGGCTAAATGTCCAATCCAGGTTTGGTCAGTCATCCCACTTAACCTCCCTGACATCTGCAGCACTGACTCCTTTGTTCTTTAGTTTCCCTCTCTTTCTTCTTGTTTTTCTTTTTTCTTTTTGTATCATTTGAAGTTCTCTCTTCTCTATCCTCCCAAGATTCTGTCAGTCTCCTCTCCACACTCTACCTTTTCCTCTAGGCAATTTCAATTGCTCATTGGTTTCTACCGCCACCCAGATACTAGTGACTCATGCATTCAAGTCTCTTTCCCAGACCTCACTGCTCAGTTCCAGCCCCAAAGAGCCAACTGCTAAATGGATGCCTCTGTTTGCCTATCACACAGGCAGCTTATATCAACCTAAGACACAAAAGTCATATTGATGCAAACCTGTTCCTCCTCTTTCATGCACAGAATTAGTGAATGGCACTGCCCATCATGCAAGCACAAAATCAGGGAATCCATCCTGGGTTCCCCTTTTCTTTTATGCCTCATGACTACTTAGTAACCAGGTTCTACTCACATTCTCTTCATCTATCTTTACAACACGCCTTCATCATTTTTCACTTGGATTGTAGCAAGATCCCCAACTGGCCGATAACGCTGATCTTACCACCCTCCCATCTCTTTTTCACAATGCACAAAAATAATATTTCCAAAGAGCACAGATGATCATACCATCTCCTAGCCAAAAAGTCTCAACAGTGTGGCATTACCTGCAAAATAAAATCCAATTCCTCAGCATAGTATATAACCTCCTGCATAATATGGCCCTTGCCTGGCTGTCCTACTTTAATTGCTCACACCCTGTGATCTGAATTTGAATGGGCTATAGGTGTGCTAAGGCATGGACACTGTTAACCCAGGCAGCTGGGCAGCAGCAGGGATCCTTGCCCATCGCCTCTAGCCATGCACAGCAGGCAGCTCCCCTCAGTGTGCTGCAAATCCATATTTGCATATTCTGCACATGGCACCACGTGGAGGGTCCGGAAGTTCTGCTCTGATGACACAGAGCCACCTGAGTTTCAGGCACACGCCACTTCTCAGCATTTGCCAGGACTGCTCGCTCTGCCTGGAATGCACATGCCACCCCGCTGGAAAGTCTTTCCTGAACACCTTTCCCTGGCTCAGGAGGCCGCACTGCTCCCTCTGTGTCCACACTGAAATCCCCATCCACTTCTGACACTTACAACACATCTTTGAACTTATCCACTGATGCTTTTACTCCTTCTATTAAATTGTAAGAACTGTGTCTGATTCTCTCAGGTACCCTAAGCATGTAGGCCAGGGTTCCACACATAGTCAATATTTAATAAATATTTATTGGATGAATGTTGATTGAAAAAGAGGAACGTCTCCCTAGGAATTATATATAAAGAAAATATTTCCCAAAATCTAAAAGAGTATGGGAAAATGGTCACACTCTAAGAACACGCACTATGTTTTTCTTTGACTTTGGGCAAGTTACTTAAGATTTCAATGACTCAGTACCCTAATCTGTAAAATGGGGAAATACCTTCCTCTTAGGGTTGCTATGAGGCACAACTAGGCTAATACCTGTCTGTGTAAAGGGGCTTAGGACAGTGCCTCTCAAACAGCAAGAGCTGTCAAAGGGTCAGTTATGTTTCACTGCGGTATTCCCAGTCACTAGCAAAGTACCTTCAACAGAGAATGAGTTATTGGTGGATTAATACACCATGAATGTTTAGGATGAGTGTAAATGAATTTTACTTCTAAAATAAGCAGACCGCTTTTGTTCTTGTTTTGTTTAAGGTGTACATAAATTAGCAGGATACAGGACCCTTTCCCACCTACAGGTAACTTTCTTATCCTCAAGAAATATTTCCAAGCATTCTACAGTCTGTCCTAAGTATCTTGTTCCTCAGTTCCAGGGGTGGGTGTGGGTGCTAGAACTTGAACACTGCTGGCAGATTGGCTGTCACCAACTATTCACAAAAGCTGTCACCGCCGTGGCTTGCTTTCCCTCCCTCCACCCCTGTATGTTCTTGTTTGCTTTTTCTGGTTCACAGCAGGTATCTTTTTTTCCAGTGAATATTGAGATTAAAAGACCCATCACTCTTTGTTATCAATTTCCCTTCTTCATCTAATAATAGTTACTAGCACATTCTTTTTATGTCTCTGTTCAATTCAAAAAGTACTGAGCTATATTTCCCTACTGACAATTATGGGAAAAGTGGTTATATTTTGTTTCCTGCTTTAGCCTTTTCTCTCTTTCACCCTTAAAAGTCTCTATTATTTTTATACCACTACTGCATTGGGTACCTTCTATTTGTGGATTCTCTTGTAGTATTATCCACTTAAGAGTAACTTCAAAGTACAACAAGGGAAGTGAGTTAAATATCTAAAGAATCATTCTACCTAATGAAGGCCAGAAATGGAGGGAAAGGGGTGATCCCCACTAACAGGCCAAAACAGAACTTGGGGATTTGTTAAAATCAGATCAATTTTTCCTTATTTAAATCTTTGATTAAAAACATTTAAGGTATTACTAATCATTAGGAGCAGCAGCCTGTTTATTTTTAAGAGCTGTCATCTGTTCTTACAGAATGCCAATTATTACACTAATTGTTATAAGATACATCTCAGAATTGGTCAAGGAAAAGGGCTTTCCAATAGTGAAAGCTGTTTCGAGTATCAGACTATTCATGCAAATTTGGGCTCTAATGATACACAGAGAACAATCAGCCTAAATATTTCATATAGTAGTTTAAAAATTATATTAAAAACTGTTTTTATCACTTAATTGACCCTCATTGAGTCAGTACTTTAAAGAAAAGTCAATGAAAAAGAAAAAGTAATTTATATTTGGTTATATATTTATAAATGTATCATAATTGGTTATTATAAGTTATAACAAGTAATTGGTTATTATATTTATAAATGTATCATATTACATGTCTACTTAGTCAATGCAGGATACAATTCTTTATAGAATCTGCAAGATATTAACTAGAGTAATTTTAAACTGTATTAGTACCACCATATAAATATAGGCAGACTAAAAACATGGGGTAGAATTTGAAAACTAATCATAAAAGTAGTGGGGCTACTTTTATAATAGAATCCTAAAAAGAAACAGCAACATAAAATATAATAATAAATTGTTAAATATACTCACTATTTCTGCTGTATGACCCCTGAAGGTATGGTAACATTTTCCTGTTTCTACACTCCAGAGTTTGCAAGTTTTATCAAAGGACCCAGTGGCAATTTTGTCACTAAGATTTAAAAGAAATGTGGAATATTAAAAAAAAGACACATTATATAATAAACTGAACTAAGATAAGAGATGTTAATACATGAGTAAAAAATTTACTTCACTTCTAAAGCTATAAGCAATCTTAAATTTGTTTCAGTGGATAATAAAAGTCTAATTTTTGAGTGGTATCAATTTACACATTTAATTTTAAAGGTTTCAAAGTTATAGGTATGTTTGTTTGGGATTATAACAATTTTTTTTATTATTATACTTTAAGTTCTAGGGTACATGTGCACAACGTGCAGGTTTGTTACATACGTATACTTGTGCCATGTTGGTGTGCTGCACCCATCAACTCATCAGCACCCATCAACTCGTCAGCACCCATCAACTCGTCATTTACATCAGGTATAGCTCCCAATGCCATCCTTCCCCCCACCCCCTCCTCATAATAGGCCCTGGTGTGTGATGTTCCCCTTCCAGAGCCCAAGTGATGTCATTGTTCAATTCCCACCTATGAGTGGGAACATGCGGTGTTTGGTTTTCTGTTCTTGTGATAGTTTGCTGAGAATGATGGTTTCCAGCTGCATCCATGCCCCTACAAAGGACATGAACTCATCCTTTTTTATGGCTGCATAGTATCCCATGGTGTATATGTGCCACATTTTCTTAATCCAGTCTGTCACTGATGGACATTTGGATTGATTCCAAGTCTTTGCTATTGTGAATAGTGCCACAGTAAACATACATGTGCATGTGTCTTTATAGCAGCATGATTTATAATCCTTTGGGTATATACCCAGTAGTGGGATGGCTGGGTCATATGGTATTTCTAATTCTAGGTCCTTGAGGAATCGCCATACTGTTTTCCACAATGGTTGAACCAGTTTACAGGGATTATAACAATTTTTAAAACGAGTTTAGTGAATGTAGCAAAAGGTTTAGTTTAGAAAATTACTTACAAATTAAAATAAATAACGTATAGTATGAACTGTGTAAACATAGAAAAATTCTGTTAATAAATATATGGAAAAGAATAACACTGAATGTAAAAGAAAAATGAAAAAAGATAAATCCCATTAAAAATATGGGTTAATAAGGTTTTGAGAATTTAGACAGTGCTTGTCCTCTTAAGGAAATAATGCCTATATTATTCCAGTTGTATGAGGGCTTAGAAAGGAAATACAAAGACTTCAGTGACTTTCAACTAAGAGGCTTCTCACATTGACTGAGGGGCAGGGCTGTCGTCAACATCCAACAAGCAAGAGTAGATTACCCTGTTTGGCCTTTGATCTTGGAACTAAAACCTTTCCTTTTAACCCTGGCTTACATCTGTCTTTTATACCAGCTCTTCAAGATGTTCACTCAATTGGATTATCATTTACAGCACAAGTTCATTTTCCCAAAGTGTAAGAGATCTCACCAACACATATATCCTAAAGCAGACTAGAAATTTATATTTATCCAGACTAACACTGATGCCTTGATTCTCTCCCTTGTCCTAGGACACCCATATTTCTGTAGTGTCTATGTGGTCTCTCAGGCTAAACCAAAGTGGCACCCTCTTTGTCAATGATCGAAGGGCAGCTTGTACTGGCAAACACTCACCCACCTAAAGCTTCCTAACAGTGTATCTGACCAGGCTTTCTCCTCTGGCATCCAGCCCAGGGCATTTTACTTCAGCTGCTGATGTCTTCCAATATGTGCTCAAGATAAGCTCAAAGCCTTGCACTTTTTTTTCTTTTTTTCTTTTTTTGAGACAGAATTTTATTCTGTTGCCCAGGCTGGAATTCAGTGGTGCGATCTCAGGTCACTGCAACCTCAACCTCCAGAGCTCAAGCAATCCTCCCACCACAGCCTCCTGAGTAGCTAGGGCTACAGGTACATGTCACCATGCTTGGCTAATATTTTTTATTTTTTTGGAGAGATGAGGTCTCATTATGTACATTCTTTATCAGTTTCCTCAATTTTTTTCATGCTTCCTGCCCCTCAAACATATGAGTCTGGAGTTGTTGTTGTTTCTTGACTGATATCTATTCTATCACAAACTGTTCTCTGTATTAACATGACACCACGTTATAGAAGATATCTTATTGGGAGAACGTTATAGAAGATATCTTATTGGGAGAACCTGCTCCCGATGTTTAACGTGGGTTCTTTTCTATTTCCTAAGTGTCTCCGCTGGGTTGAGAAATAAAGGGAAGGAGCACAAGAGAGAAAAATTTAAAGCTGGGTGTCCGGGGGAGACATCACATGTCGGCAGGATCCATGATGTTCTCCGACCCATAAAACCAGCAAGTTTTTATTAGCGATTTTCAACACGGGAGGGAGTGCACAAATAGGGTGTGGGTCACAGAGATCACATACTTCACAAGGTAAGAAAATATCACAAAGCAAATGGAGGCAGGGCGAGATCACAGGACCACCAGATGAGGTGAAATCAAAATTGCTAATGAAGTTTCGGGCATGCATTGTCATTGATAACATCTTATCAGGAAACAGGGTTTGAGAGCAGATAACCTGTCTGACCACAATTTATTAGGTGGGAATTTTCCCATCCTAGTAATCCTGGGAGTGCTATAGGAGACCGGGGCTTATTTCATCCCATCGACTTCGACCATAAAAAACGGGACGCCTTAAAAAGGGGCCGTCTATAAGCCTAGCTTCAGGGCCCATTCTCTTTCTCGGGATGTTCCTTGCCGAGAAAAAGAATTCAGTGATATTTCTCCTATTTGCTTATGAAAGAGGAGGAATATAGCTCTGTTCCGTATGGCTCACCAGCGGCCAGTTCAAAGTTACCTCTCTTGTTCCCTGAACATCGCTGTTATCCTGTTCTTTTTTTAAGATGCCCAGATTTCATATTCAAACACACATGCTCTGCAAACAGTTTGTGCAGTTGACACAATCACAGGATCCTGAGGCGACGTTCATCCTCCTCAGCTTACAAAGAAAATGACGGGATTAAGAGATTAAAATAAAGACACACATAGGAAATCACAAGGATATTCATTGGGGAACTGATAAGTGTCCATGAAATCTTCACAATTTATGTTCAGAGATTACAGTAAAGACAGGTGTAAGAAATTATAAAAGTATTAATTTGGGGAACTAATGTCCATGAAATCTTCACAATTTATGTTCTTCTGCCGCAGCTTCAGCCCGTCCCTCCGTTTGGGGTCCCTGACTTCCCGCAACAATATGTCTCATGTCAATGTGTTTGAGAATTACTGCATTGAATCAAAGCTTACACCTGCCCTAAGGTATAAAGCAGATAAACAGTAAATTTGGTTGAAGTTTTTTTTATTCTCTCTCTCTCTCCAATAAACACACACACACACACACACACACACACACTCCCTCTTATTCTTTGGTGATTGTGTTGAATTCATGCTACCGAAACCCCAGTGACCCCAAAGTGCAATGAGGAACACTGCATTCACGCATACATGAATCATCAGGCGAGGATAACTGATTGGACAAGGGGGTTTTTCATCAGGGGCTCTTGGTAGAATTCAGTTGAAGGGTCAAAAAGTATCCTTCACCTCTCCAACAAGAGAAAACATCATTCTCAGATAGACGCCCAAACACATCACGTTTGTTAAGTAGACTATTAAAGGATACGGCGTTATTTTATAGAGAATACCCTTTAAATAGCATTGCAATGAAAGTAGGAATTATACCAGAAGTAAAATAGTGTCATTTATAATTTCAATAAAATCTTTATCTTTTCATAGGCTGGTGTAATAAGGTATTATAAAAACTGTCATTCTCTGGAATATAAAAATGCATAGATCAAAGTTAAACTTTCTAAAACTTAATTGGAATGTTTAATCATTTTAATGTACCAATTTAAGTTTGGTGCCATCACAATTAACATGTTTTGAAAGGGTATTACATTTTTTACAGATATGATATGGGCAACCTAGATAACAAGTTTTTAAACTATAGTATAAAATGTCTATTCTAAGTGTATCAAATTTTTATGAAATTCCTCTATTCTTTCTGCCCCTACCCAGGCAATGAGTATATTACTTTATCACAAGTGTACTGTCGCATCTGCATCCTAAATGACCTCCTTGTGTCCTGTTTCTTCTACATCCAAACCCTCTGACCTCTTCTCTCTGCCAGAGCTATCCTTCCATTTAAAACATCACTTTCATTGTTCCACTTTTTGTTCCTAAACCCTTGATGGCAACTCAGTCCTACAGGACAGAGTTTAAACTCCACTGAATGCTCTGACCTCACACACTTCTGTTTCTCAACATGAAATGCTCGCTGCAGAGACTGGCCACTGAGTGTGCTTGATGAATCCCCTCCTTGAAACACCGAGCTGCTGAGGTCTCTTTGCTCTGTGCGTCCTCTCCACTGCTCACCACCTTCATCCTTCTGGCTTCCGCTTTCAGCTCACACCATCTCTAAAGACTCTCACCGGAAGAAATCACAGTGATCTCTTCTCTTAATTGTTAAATCATTTACTGTTTTGTTCTAGTCATCATAACACTATAGTAAATGAGCCACATTTATAGAACCAGCTTCATCTACGGAAAAATTCATTTAGCATGTGCAATCATGAAAACATACATGCTTGTCTAAAAAATGTATACTCCACTAGATATAAATATATATTTATTTGCCAATCTTTTCACAAGAGGGCACTGTCTTCTTTGATTATGTGTCAGCTAAGTGGAGTTCACCATTTGTCTTTCAGAAATGTTATCAAACCTCTACAATATCTAGTTTTCTTTTCTTGCAAATGGAATGAGAACTTAAAGAACTTAAACATACGTGCAGAACAATCTGAGTGCAGAATTTTTCTAGATTTTGACAGTATGCTTTCCAATTGAACACTGATCTCATCCACAACTTCATTTAGTTGTGAAACAATTTTTCAAAGATTTGCCTTATCTGTGCTTCCCTAGAAAAGGCCAGGTTTCTTTTCCACTCGTATTTTATTAGTTTATGTAATATTTAGTTAAATTACACGTTATGTTACACAATTACAATTGAAAGCACAACCAACATAAGCACATTGGTCGACAAATACAACTAACTCTTGATCAGGTTAGAACCTAACCAGTGGGAGGAGAATGCCCATTCCAGTGGGTATCTTCATTGCTACAGATGCTCAGGGTGCCGTGGGAATCAGCAGTGTGTCGTGAGGAAGAATAGAGGACACTGGGTTAATCTCCCGTCAATTATCTAGAGGTTGGTTTGAAAATATTTCTGTTTTACTTGGTACTGTTATTTAGCATGTTGGCATGTTGCCACACACGTTTTTATCCTGCCTGGCAAGACTGTCAATTAACTTCTAAATGAAGTAAACCATGCTGTGTGTGTATGTCACATTCCCCCAGAGGCACCAGCCCAGAGCTGTGAACATCAATACACAGTGCCTGTCAGAACTTCCAAGGGTTGAGAGTCAAGTCTTGCCTGAGCATGAACTCCAGCTCTCCTCTTTACTACCGTGTGATCCTTGGAAGCATACTTGAACCTTGTATTCTTTTTTTTTTTTCTTTTTTCTTTTTTTGTCAGAGTCTCACTCTATTGCCCAGACTGGAGTACAATGGTGCAATCTAAGCTCACTGCAACCTCCATCTCCTGGGTTCAAGTGATTCTCCTGCCTCAGCCTCCCGAGTAGCTGGGACTACAGGCATGCGCCACCATACAGTACATACATTAGCCCAGCTAATTTTTGAATTTTTAGTAGAGATGGGGTTTCACCATGTTGGCCAGTCTGGTCTCAAACTCCTGAGCTCAAGTGACCCACCACCTCGGCCTCCCAAAGTACTGGGATTACAGGCATGAGCCACCGCGCCTGGTCGCAAACCTTGTATTCTGTATGAGGATAGTGATAGGTAACCCAAAGACCCCTTTAAGCATTGAAGGAGGCATTTAAAAGGCTTCCAAAGCACATACCAAGCACTCAGTCAGTTTAGACCTCTTATCTGCTTCCCTTTCTCCCCAAGCAGATGGAGGGATGAATAAATGAATTAATGAACAAATACGTGAAAGGATGAACACACCCGTAAGGATTGTTGAATGCTATGGCATAAACCACATTCCTGTGGCCCTCCAGGGTATTCAGTTCCTCTCCAGATGCAGTGTCCCAGAGCTTGCACGTCCGATCGTAGCTTCCTGTGATAAAGCTAACACAAGGAATATAAACGTGTTGCAGGGAAGAATGGCAGTGTGTTAATAAACACTTCATGTTTTACCTGCAGGATAATAACTCTATTTATTATGCTGTTTGTTTGTTTGTTTGTTTGAGAGGGAGTCTCGCTCTGTCACTCAGGCTGGAGTGCAATGGCATGATCTTGGCTCACTACAACCTCTGCCTCCCAGGTTCAAGCGATTCTCCTGCCTCAGCCTCCTGAGTAGCTGGGATGACAGGTACCCGCCACCATGCCTGGCTATATTTTTGTGTCTGTTTTTAGTAGAGATGGGGTTTCACCATGTTGGCCAGGCTGCTCTTGAACTACTGACCTCAGGTGACCCGCCTGTCTCAGCCTCCCAAAGTGCTGGGGTTACAGCTGTTACACACCACGCCTGGCCTATTATGCTTTTTACAATGGAAATCATGTGTGCAGAATAAAAAGTTAAATTGAGAACAATATCTAAATTGTGATATATTCCGTTGTTCCACCCCCACCCTCACCCCACCCCCGAGACAGAGTCTTGCTCTATCGCCCAGGCTGGAGTGCAGTGGCGCGATCTCAGCTCACTGCAACCTCTGCCTCCCGAGTTCAAGCAATTCTCCTGCCTCAGCCTCCTGAATAGCTGGAATTAGAGACAGCCTCCTGAATAGCTGGAATTAGAGACACACCACCACGCCTGTCTAATTTTTATTTTTATTTTTAGTAGAGATGGGGTTTCACCATGTTGGCCAGGCTGGTCTCCAACTCCTGACCTCGTGATCTGCCCGCCTCGGCCTCCCAAAGTGCTGAGATTACAGGTGTGCACAACCACACCTGGCCTATATTCTGTTTAAGAAATGAATGGTTCCTTTAACATTCTCCTACAGGAATAGTGAGTCGAGTATAATGTAAAATAGCAGCATCTTAATCATTCCTTCAATATTCAATTAGGAAAGAGACTTTCTTTTTAAAATATCTCTGAAATCAAAATATTGCTTCAAAAGTAAAATAAAAATATATTTCCCCAGCACAGAAAACAATCCACAAAATTGAAAAGCCAGTCTGAATGTCAAGTGGTAACAAGAAAAGGTGAAGAAAAGTCTAATAGCAAAACTCAACTAAACAGGCAGGTTGACAAGACAAGGTATCTTTGATTTCTCCTAGGTATTTTCCTTCTACCATCTTCTCCCACAGACTTTCTCTACCTTTGGATAGATGCAAACACACATTTGCAACTATACACATATATACTATAGATACTTTTATGGGTTGAAATATAAGCCCTCTAAATTTATATGTTGAAGTCCTAATCCCCCAGAACCTTAGAATATGAATTTATTTGGAAATAAGGTCATTACAGATATAATTATTAACAGTTAAGTTAGGGCCGGGCGCGGTGGCTCACGCCTGTAATCCCAGTGCTTTGGGAGGCCAAGGCAGGCAGATCACCTGAGGTCAGGTGTTCGAGACCAGCCTGACCAACATGGAGAAAATCTCTGCTAAAAATACAAGAAATTAGCTGGGCGTGGTGGCAGGCTCCTGTAATCCCAGCTACTCAGGAGGCTGAGGCAGGAGAATCGCTTGAACTTGGCAACTGGAGGTTGCAGTGAACCAAGATCACGCCATTGCACTCCAGCCTAAGCAACAAGAGTGAAACTCTCTCTAAAAAAAAAAGAGTTAGTTAAATTAGGATGAGATCATGCCGCAGTAGGGTGGGCCCTAATTCAATACGTCTATATAAGAACGGGCCATATAGACACAGACACGCACAAGGAAAACCATGTGAAGATGAGAGCAGAGCTCAGGGTGATGCTTCTCCACATCAAAGATGACCGGCAAACCACCAGAAGCTACAGGAACTGTGGAACAGCTTCTTTCCCATGGCCTCAGAAGGAACTGACCCTGATGACACCTTGACCTCTGACCTCTAACCTCCACAACTGTGACACAATAAATTTTGGTTGTGTAAGCCACTCCGTTTGTGCTACTTTATTATGGAAGCCCTAGCAAACTGCTTATTGTATGTCTATTTTATGTTTATTTTATGTCTGCAGGTCAAGAGGAGGCTTCTCCCTCATCTCTCCTACCTAGCATGTCAGCTCCCAAGCTGATCACAGCCATGCTCTCAATAGAGACTTGAAGCTGCTGTTCGCCATACCCCAAACCACTGACCTAGATGGAAAACGCCTGCTCTGAATAGACTGATCACAACCAATCAAGTTAGATATGAGGCCACCCTGCCCGACTCATTTCTGAGTTGAGTTCTTCACAAGCTACATTGCCTGAGAATCCAATATGCCTCCCAATCACTGTGGCACGAATATGACAGAAAACTTGGATTAGAATAGTGGGAGAAAGGGCTTATATTTCTCCTCAATATCCAAGAGGGTACTGAAATCAGAAAAATGAATGTATTATGTACTTAGCAAACTGGAATCTTTGATAAACACAGAAATTGGTTTCATTGCTAAAAATTAGATACAAAAAGAGAATCTTACCATGAGCCGGATTTGTTAAGTGCAACATTAGTCAGTGGCAATATATGTGCTTTGAGAACCTTCAGTGAAAGAAAACACCATTTTTTAGACTCAAGCCAAATTAAATTTAATTTGTTAGTTATAACTTCAAACCAATGAAGACATTCAATTTTGTCTTAATTAGACATCAGATTTACCTTTAGAGAGTGGTATGTGGCATCTTATTGATACCACTAAATGTTAACAATTAGTGCTATGTGGTATCTTATTGATAGCACTAATTGGTAACATTTTCTTTTACATATGGCATGTGGTTTGTACATATGTATAGACTGGGTATATAGGCAATACACTAAATATGTTTCAATCAAGATTTGACAATGTATTATTACTTTATGAATCCTGAAGCTCCTTTAGAGTCAGAATATGTCTTCTTTATCTTTCAATCCCTACAACATCTAACACACAGTGAATGTTACATGAATATTTGTTGAACGCATATACATAGATTGGACAGTCTATTAAGAGTGATTGGCTGGGCTGGGACAGTCCAAGTTATGTCTGTTACCAAAATGTAACTGTTAATAGCATGTACTTTCACTATCAAAAATATTCCCTTTGGAGAATAAATGATGAGACATGCTTGCTATATAGCTCATATTTGAAATGAAACAGTGCCACCTGCTGGACAAAGAAATGTTACAAGACTGTAACATCCTCTTCCAGAAACAAATGCCTGGATATTTTGTATCAGGTGAGTATATAACTAATAATTATATTTTATTATCATAATTATATTTAAATCATAAAAGATAAAAGCAGCGTAATATGAAGTAATTCTAAGATAATGACAAAGGAAAATTAAAAGCTTTTCTTGAAGTACTAAATGACTATATTTGCTATATTTAATCATCAAAAAACTATTTAAAAAGCATATTTACATCACATTAAAATTACATGCCATAAAAATAAATAATTTACTGAAATATGGTTTAGTTCACATGAAAGCAGAAAATATGAAATGTTGATTTGTCATAAAACACTTCTTAATGTTACTTTAACTAGAAAAAAGCTTTACTTATTCCATAACTTAAAACTATCTTAATAATAATAACCCTTTAAATTTATCATTATATGAGGAGCTGAAATCTTTATTTAACCTCTCAAGAAATAAGTGTTTTGGATTTTACTCATTCATTTAACAAATAATTATTGGGACAATCTTAGCAAACATGTGAGGCACTACAGTCAATCACTGACATGCATTTTTCATGGAAAAATATTTTTAGGGAAAGAAAAATAAATAAAATATCAGTCATTTCACTGAAATTCTTCTATCTGATATTTTTGTAAATCCATTACCTTAAAAAGATAGAATGTGTGATTGCTGTGCTGGCCAAGTTTCTCTTGTAACCTCTGTATCAAAAGTTTGACTTGCTCTGTTCGTGAAGCTGTGATTAGAGGTTCTGCCTTCTGGATTTCTTCTACTAAAGCACTGACATCAGTACTGAAATTCACCCAAAAACAAGTTTCTTTTATTTTATGTCAAAATTTGCCTATATCTTTATTACATGAAGAATTGATTGTATTGTTTCATGAAGCACACTTATAAAATGTCAAAAACATCATTATTTTTCCCAAGAGATATCGGGGGGGCGCGGGTAGAGGGATCACATAAATCAGTAAATAGATGACAGCAGGAAAGCAAGAAGCTTATAGATGATGGCAGGAAAGCAAGAAGCTTGGAATTTCTAAAACACATTTTTCCAAAGCTAAGGCTTGTTTCATGGAGGCTGTGCCAAGAGTCTAATGTTCTCACCTAGTGTTGTGGTTTGAATGTTTGTGTCCCCTCTAAAATTCATGCTGAAATATATTCACCAATGTCACAGCATTAAGAGGTGGGGCCTGAATAGGTAATTAAGTCACAATGGTGGAGCCCTCCTGAATGGGATTAGATGCCCTGATAACAAAGCTTGACAAAGAGAGTTCATCCCTTTTGCCCTTCTGCCCTCTGCCATGTGAAGACACAGCATCAAGATGCCATCCTGGAAGCAGAGTGCTGCCCTCACCAGACACCAAACCTGTGGGGGCCTTGATCTTGGATTTCCAAGACAGAACTGTAAGAAATAAATAATCCCGTCTCAGGTCTTTTTTGTTATAGCAGCACAAAATGAATGAAGACACCTAGGAAGGGCTAGTCCGTACTAGTTCTGAACATGAGCTCTTTTTCCTTCTTTCCTGTGTCTTTTGAATGAACATGTATTGAATGTTCCCAGCATCATACTTTTCACTTTACACATGTTCTCTTATTTAATCCTGTAACAATTTGCTAGTATAATGCTTTTATCGTAATTATTTTAAAGATGAAGAAACAGAGGTTCAGAAAGATTTGATTTAAAATAATTTTAGGAAAAGAGAAAAATGCCTAACCCATAAATTTAAAGAATAATAAGACTAATATTAATATTTATTACGGACTAAAATATTATTTCCCTGAAAGATAACTGGTCTGAAAAAAAAAAAGATAGATTCAAATTTCCTCTAGTATTCAAATAATTCACAGAAATTCTGAAAATGTTGCTGGTACAGAATAATATGCGTTCAAAAAAGGTTTCAATGTATATACACCATGAAGCATCCAAAATAGAGCCATTTTACAAGTCCCGTCACACACGTGTCTAGAAGATGCACTATGCAGGTTCCCCCACCTTTAACAAAGAACTCAGGCCCAGCGTCAGGCTTGGAGCTTTGTCGCCTGACAGCTTCTAGCTGCAGCTCTTTCAGGCTGCATGTTGGCATCCCGGGCCAGGGCTGCCTCTTCTCTTGGGGCTGTCCGTCCACCGCTGAGCAGGGGCAGAGCAAGAGCCTGGCCTTTTCTCTCTATAAGGCACTCCTCTAGCTGGTAAGTTTTGCTCCTGAGCTCCTCCAGAGCTTCTCTTCCTTGTCCCGCCTCCTTCATCGAGGTCAGATGGCTCCTCCTGCCTGATACTGCTTCTGCTTCATACCCTGGACTGTCACAGTTGTCACTGCCCAATAAACCTTTGACTCACCCACCTCTGTCTCAGTATCCACTTCCCATGAATGTGGCCCTTCATAAGTATCCCCCTCTTCACCCCATCAACAAACATTAAGTTCCAGTTTTGTGCAAGGCACTGAGCTAGGGACCTGCTCATTCAATTGACATTTATTGAGTTGGTACTATTGCTTTAGCACTGGGTGTGTAAAAGATATGGTCCCAGCTCTCAAGAAACATAATCTATTAGAGTAAGAGTGAATATTTTGAAAAAAATGAACCAGGGACCATCCATAATAATGACTTGGATAAACCCTGAGATATTCCATTGTCAAAAAGATAATTAATTTCACAAGAATTAAAAGGGTAAAAATGCTCCTTTGAAAAGTTTTTAATAACTTGTATAAAAACAGATTTCCTTGCAAGATCCAAATTAACCAGATAACCTAAACACTCCAACCCTGTAGGATTTTCATGCAATAATTCCAGCATGTCATCTACGGTGCCAGTGTTTTTACAGGCACAATACTTTCAGATTCTTGCAAAAACTAGAAATAAAATTCATACTTTTCTGAGACATTTATTTACTTTCTCCTATCACCAAAAGGTCATGTTTATGAGTGGCTAGTGCCTTACATCTCCTCAGGAAAGCATAGCACAATTGAGTGACTATAGCTAATATGAAGCCCTTCAAAGTATTGAGTGCCTGGAGTCAGAGCCCACAAGTCCTTTTTGAAATCACCTAATAATTCATACTTTTAAAATATAAAAAACTGTGGTTTTGCAGAATGTCTAGCTGGAGGTTATTCTCTCATATAGAAGCTTATCTGTACCACTTGTGTGATATCCTATGTTGCACAAGTTGTCTCTCAAACTAGACAAAAAGCCTATCAAGTCTAGGGATTATGATTAATATCTTTATAGCCTCTTATAGAATCTAACCCAGATTAGATTCTTAAATATATGTTGAAGGCACATGTACATAATTGCTGACTAAATAAACGAATGTCTAACAAAGAAACTTTCTGCATGCTAGCATAATCACACAAATCAATAACATGTTCCATTTATAAAAATTACAGGTTGGGTTTGATATTAGGCCTCAATGTTCCTGAAAATAACAAAGACTGTTGTATTCAATGACACTATCTGTGCCACTGTTTATTCTTTGACTTTAAAAAAAAAAATCAATTGACTACCTTTTTTGTGCCAAGCACCTGAAATAAGACTTGGACCCTACATAGACCACCATCCTCTGAGCCATGCCCCACCCCCACCCTAGACAGGTTCCAGAATCACCAAACCTCTCAAGTGGCAGCGGCTCCAGGATTGAGAGAGCCCCTGTCTCATCAGCTATGGTGCCAAGGGGACTCATCACAAAACTAGAGAGTAGCCCATATCAGACAGGTCCTTTTGCTTACAGTCTCAGGCCACAAACCTAAAACACAACATTTTTGTTTTCTTTCTTTTGCAATTTTCACCCATTGAGATTATTTTCACCTTATGTGAACTTAGGCTCTCACAGGATAATCACTAGTCTGACTCTCTCTTGAAGTAGGATTTTTGTTTGTTTGTTTGTTTGTTTGTTTGTTTACAAAGACAGGGTCTTGCCATTTTGTGTTGCCTGTGCTGGTCTCAAACTCCTAGCCTGAAGTGATCCTCCTGCCTTGGTCTCCCAAGGTGCTGGGATTACAGGTGTGAGCCACCACACTTGGCCTTGGTCTTGGCCTTGAAGTGGAGTTTTGTATGAGATTTCTTTTTTTGTTGTTTTTTTTTTTTTTTTGAAGACAGAGTCTCACTTTGTCACCTAGGTTGGAGTACAGTGGCGCGATCTCAGCTCACTGCAACCTCTGCCTCTTGGGTTCAAGCAATTCTCCTCTCTCAGCCTCCTGAAGAGCTGGGACTACAGGCATGCACCACCATGCCTGGCTAATTTTTGTATTTTTAGTAGAGACAGGGTTTCCCCATGTTGGCCAGGCTGGTCTTGAACTCCTGACCTCAGGTGACTGCTGCCTCGGCTTCCTAAGGTGCTGAAATTACAAGTGTGAGCAACCATGCCCAGCTATTTGCATTAGATTTCCTTAAGAGAATGAACTCTGGGCATTATTACATCACAAGGGTTTCCTCTGGGCTCATACCACGCTTCAGTAATAGAGATTAGGGCTCCTTGTTCTGCCCCATGGCAATTAATGAGGAGGAATATATGCAGTCAGCCTGAAGAAGTATTTAATAAGAAAATAACAGGCTCAGTAACATTCTTAAAACTCAGTAACAAGTACTTCTCAAAAATGTAAAGGTCACTGGGTGGGCGCAGAGAATCGCTTGAACTCAGGAGGCGGAGGATGTAGTGAGCCGAGATCACGCCACTGCACTCCAGACTGGGCAATGAGAGCGAAACTCTATCTCAAAAAAAAAGAAAGAAAGTAAAGGTCAGCAAAAATAAGGGAAGTCTGAGAAACGGTCGCAGCTTAGGGAAGCTTAAGGACACATGATGGCTAAATGTCATGTGGGATTCTGGATGGAATCCTGGAACAGAAGTAAGGAATTAGGGAAAAACTAAGAAAAACTGAATAAAGTGGGCTTTAGCTAATAATTATGTATCACACTGGTTCATTAATCCTAATAAATGTACCTCACTAATCTAAGATGTTAACATCAGGTGAAACTGGGTGTGGAAACTCTACCTTCACAGCCTCTCTAAAATTATAAACTGAAAGGTTTATTTTTTTAAGACCTTAGAAAAAAAGAAAAGAGCGATGACCCTTTTCCCACTTCCTCTTCATTCAGCAAGAGCCTCAGGTACAACTCCCTGAAACAAACAGAAACTGATACACCACAGAAGAACAATTTTTTAAAAACAGCGTATTATCTGCAGTTTATGCAGTTCATCCACACATCACTCTGTGTCAAGCCTTTCCCAGTGAACATTTGCTTGCTGAATCCTACAGCTAACTTACCTGGGACCAAGATCAAGCAAATCTATTGACTTCGTCTTTAATTCTCCATGTTTTTCATATTCCAACATAATTCCTATAGAAATAAACAAACATGTTATAAAAACACTTACGATGACCACCTATGTCAAAAGTTAACCTACGTTGCCACAGTTTTTTCCACTTTTATGTTTTAAATGTTTAATTTTTTAACAAAACATAAGCAGTGATATCTAGTTCCAAAACAAGATCATGTAGACACACTTTTCCCCGGTCCTTCCCTCTAAATTTAACTAAATACCCTTGAAATTGTCCAATAGACAATGATAAAATAATAGAAAGATAGATGGAAGAAGGTAGACTGGCTATGGGTTTCAGGGCTTGAGGAATGACTACGTGGTGAGATTCCTGGATTTTCTTTTTATCACTGCACCCCACACCCCAAAACTAGGACAAGAGGGCCCTAATCCCTGCACCACAAATGGGGCCTCTGCAAGCAGTTTGATCCCATAGTGGAAGCTTGGAGCTGGTCCAGTTCCCGTTGCACATGCTGGGCCCCAGCAGGCAGTCGGATCTGGCTTCAGCCCCATCAAGAAAATCCTGGGACCTCCCAGACCCCGCTCCACAGCCAGGCCATTGGTGGATGGTCCTCTCCACTTGCAAAAGGGGCAACAGTTACATTCAGGGATGTCTCAGACCTCAGTCCACACCTAGGCACTGAGGCAACCTTAGCAAAGCTCTGCGTCTCCCTGTCTTCCAGCCAGCAGCACAATCAGGCCAGAAGTGACCACCAAGATCACTCAGTGACCCCCGGCCTACTAGGGAAGTATCTTCTGCCCCCTGCAGGTGGCGCCAGCAGCGACTGAGCAGGAGCCTTAGCAGTACCCGAAAAAACAAAGGACAGTGACGTTGCAAGGGCCTAGGAAACTACACGGACACCATGGGAACTAACGCCCGCAAAAGTAGCCCAAGAACACATATGCCAAATCTAAGCAGATTTTGCCAAATTAGAAGGTTTAGACAGGATCAAGGATCCCTGTAATAATCAAAATGTCTAGGATACAATTTTTTTTTTTTTTTTTTTTTTTTTGAGACCGAGTTTTGCTCTTGTTGCTCAGGCTGGAGTGCAATGGCACAATCTCGGCTCACAGCAACCTCCACCTTCCAGGTTCAAGCGAATCTCCTGCCTCAGCCTCCCTAGTAGCTGGGATTATAGGCGCCCGCCACCATGCCCGGTTAATTTTGTATTTTTAATAGAGACAGGGTTTCTTCATGTTGGGCAGTCTGGTCTCGAATTCCCGACCTCAGGTGATCTGCCCGCCTCGGCCTCCCAAAGTGCTGGGATTACAGGCATGAACCACCATGCCAATGTTTTGAAAATCATCTATTGTATCAAGGACAATCAACAAACACCAATACCAAGATGAATCAGAGGTTGGAATCATCTGACGAGGACTTTAAAGAAGATATTATAAAAATCCTTCAATAATCATTTACAATTTCACTTGAAACAAATGAAAAAATTGAAAATCCCAGGAAATATTTATTAAGCCAAATGAGGATTATAGAACTGAAAAATACGATAACAAAAATAAAAAACTTGCTAAGTGGTGGGGGGAGGGGGGAGGGATAGCATTAGGAGATATACCTAATATAAATGACGAGTTAATGGGTGCAGCACACCAACATGGCACATGTATATATATGTAACAAACCTGCACGTTGTGCACATGCACCCTAGAACATAAAGTATAATAAAAAAAAAATTAATTTTAAAAAAAGAAAAAAAAACTTGCTAAGTGAGTTCAAAAGTAGAGATGACAGAGAATAGAATCCGTGAACTTGAAGATGGATCCATAGAACATATTCCATCTGAACAGCCCAGTGCTAATAAAAACTGAACAGAGCCTCCTAACCACTTTATTCTACTACCTCTGTCTGTGGATATAAACTAGTACATCTCAAAAATTTGGCTTCAGGATCACCTTACACTCTTAACAATTATTTAGGACACCAAAGGGATTTTGGGTTTTTTCCATTATTAAAAACTAAAATTGAGAAATTTTAAAATATATATTAAGTAAAATAACAATAATTCACAGCATGTTATTTTTATAAAATTTTTGTAAAAATAACTATATTTTCATGACCCTAAAAAGAGTAAGAAGAGTAGCACTTTTTTATACTTTCTCAAATCTCTAATATCTGGTTCAAGACACTGGATTCTCATCTCTGCTTCTGCATTCAAGCTGCTGTTAAATATTTTTGAAAAGTATAAGAAAAGAATGTATTCAGACACTGATATGTAGTTGAAAATGAAGGAATATTATAATTGCCCTTTTATATCATGGTGAACATTTTTTGATATTATATTAAAACTCAACAAATGGTAACTTCTTAAAATTAGTTGCGATATAGAATCTGAAATCATATTAGTGAACTTTTCCATATACTTGCATTAAACCCCATTGGTCTATTTCACACTTTTGATGGATCTTTTATTCATGCATGATCCATGCATAATCGTGGACCGAACATTTGAAAAATACTGATCTACTAAGTTATGCATATCTTGTAACTGTTGACTTATTTCATCACACAATATCAGAAAGTAACATTTGCCACTTTCACTACCAATTTTTATCATAAGAAAACGCTTACTGTTGGTAAGCTGTCAAGATTATGGTGGTAAACAAAAGTTTTCTGAACTTACACTTTTTGCTTGAAAGCTAAAATATATCACTAGCAAGAAATGTTGATATTTTTGCTTGAAAGTTGTGGGCTCACATTCTTCATTTTCAAGAAAATGTCTACCAAATGTCTGAGTCTGAAAACCATATTGTTTCTCAGTCAGTCTTTCAAGTAAAAATGCTTTTCCATGAAAAAAAGTTGGCTCATCTCAGAACTCAAACAACCACCTATATTTTCCTTAAGACAACTGTATTAGTTTGTTTTTATATTGCTATAAAGAACTTCCCAAGACTGGGTAATTTATAAAAGAAAGAGGTTTAATTGACTCACAGTTCCTTATGGCTGGGGAGGCCTCAGGAAACTTACAATCATGGTGGAAGGAAAAGAGGAAGCAAGGCACCTTCTTCACAAGGTGGCAGGAAGAGAATGAATGCAGGAGGAACTACCAAACAATTATAAAACCATTAGATCTCGTGAGAACTCACTCACTATCATGAGAACAGCATCGGGGAACCTCCCCTTGATCCAATTACCTCCACCTGGTCTCTCCCTTGACACGTGGGGATTGTGGGAATTATAATTCAAGATGAGATTTGGGTGAGGACACAAAGCCTAACCATATCAACAACTATCAGACTTCACACTAGAGCAGAAGTGCTTTCTTAGTACTTCCTATTTGATCACCTGGAATACTCAAAATACATGCACTCCCATGTTAATGTTTTGCTATATTAATAATTTTCACTGTTTCATCAAGGAAATCCTCAAGCAAAACTAGGTTGTTCTGTTGGGATTTTTTTTTTGTTTTTTCCTATTGTGAGTGTGTGTCAGTGAAGAAGAAATACAGTGACCACCATTAGAGTTTGGTGCCACTGCCTCGATTTGTAGTAAGGCACCAGCAGTTTCACCTTCCATTGCTTCTGCACCATTAGTGACAATGTCAGCACAGTGTAGAAAAGGAAGTAACATCTTATTGTTACTAGGAAAAATAAGTTTGACCTTGAGACCCTGCTGAAAGTGTTCAAGGGTGCCCAGGAGTCCTCCACAGTTTGAGAATCACTGCTATAGACCATAGTTTGGTATAACAGATATAATTCCAGCAGTATTTCAGATCAAGGGAAAATAGGAAATGTTGCCAAAACACTCTATTTACTTTTCAAAAGCACTGAGTCATTAAGAAAGAATGTGGCAGAGGCCAGGTGCAGTGGCTCACACCTGTAATCCTAGCACTTTGGGAGGCCAAGTGGGCAGATCACTTGAGGTCAGGAGTTTGAGACCAGCCTGGCCAACATGCTGAAACCCCATCTCTAATAAAAATACAGAAACTAGCTGGGCACGATGGCAGGCGCCTGTAATCCCAGCTACTTGGGAGACTGAGGAAGGAGAATCGCTTGAACCCAGGAGGCGGAGGTTTCAGTGAGCCAAGATCACACCACTGCACTCCAGCCTGGGTGACAGAGTCAAACTCTGTCTCAAAAAAAAAGAAAGAAAGAAAGAAAGAAAAGAAAAAGAATATGGCAGAGTTGAAAAGTGTATACTTGGCATCAGATAGATCCTCAACCCCTTACTTCTGTCATGATCTAGCAAATGTCAATTTTCTCATCTATGAACCTAGAGTTTGCTCGTTGAGATTAAATAAGATGTATATAAAGCACCTGGAATAAAGTCTTAATGAACAGTGCTTATTTTCTAGCTATTAATCAAATGCTACCTTGGGGCATATCCTACATGGTCACCTTGTATTACTTAAATTGCATTTATGCCTTCTTTTTCCAGTGAGATTGTAACATCTTTGAAGAAGGAAGCATATCCATGTCCTATGCTTCCCTATATTCCCAAAAAGATCCTTCTCAGGGCAAGTCATGATTTAAGCACAGCAGGCCTGTGATTTTTGTTTAGGTTCAAGTACAAGCAACACGCTCAGATTCCTCTCTGGATTCCATTTCTCTATCAAAAGTGCCTGCCCTTATCCAGTGTCTTCATGATCTTTCAAAACGCTCTAGCAGTGCTTGTTGAATACCTGAACTAACTGGTAGATGACAGGAAGACCGTCCTCAAATTGCTTAATGCATTTCACATTCTCTGTCCTTATAACATGTGGCCTTTCAGAAATAATCAATACTATAAACAATATATCCTCCTTCCTCAAATATACCCTCTTTAGGTTTTTTATAAAATCTCTTCTTCTCTTTTTCCAATCACTTTGTTATTTTTTGTTCCCCTTTGTCCTCTTTTGCCTGACCTTTAAACACTAAGCATCTTTAAACTTCAGGTCTACAGATTCTTCTCTTCTCACCTTACATTCTTTCCCTATGTATATTCATCGGTTCCATGGCTTTAATTACAATCAACATGCTAACTATTAATCGCAAATCTCCAGTCTATATCTCCTCTGAGTTCCAGATACATAGATGTCTCCCGACCACCTCAAAGAGTTCAGGATCTTCTCCTTCAATGCTGCTTCTCCTCTGGAGTTTCTACCTCAGAGTCGGACATCACTACCCACTCAGCTGCACAGCTATGATCTCTCGAAAGGAATGTTTCTCAACCCTGTCTTGCTGCACGGATGTGCTGAAAGCTAAACAGGAAATCCAAGCAGCTGTTGCATAATGAACTGCAAGATTTTGGAACAGAAAAGTAATTCAAAATGCTTATAATGACTCAAGAAACTGTCTAGAACACTACAACACAGCAAGCAAATGCTACTTAGAGGACAGTTTGGCATAATTTTGTTTTGGTTTTTATCCCCCCAAAAAAGTAGTTCCTTTGTACTAAAGACCTGAAACCAAACTCTACTCTCAAAAGTAAACTTAAAAAGAAAAAAAGAAAGATTCTGTGGAGAGTCAACCAGTATTCAGAGTGAAAAAAAAACTTTTCACATTAAACTTTTCAGCAAAATATGGACATTACAGCATTGTTAAAATATTTTTAAACTTAACTGTGTGCCACATGTTATAAAAAAGATTTAAGGTGCTTACAAAAGATGAATAGAATATAAAAAGCTAAGACTGGAAGAAGATAAGAAAGAGATACTGTACCCATTGAAGATACAGTTAATGGCAAGATCACATATCACATTTATAATTGCAAAGAAAATTACTGAATATCCAAATATAGAATTAACAAGAAACGTGCAAGTCCTAAATGTACTATTGAATATAAAAGAAAATTGTGATAAATGAGGAGACACATTTCTGGATGAGAAAACCCAATGCTGTAAAGATGTCAAATTTATGAAGTTAATGTAATTTAAATGATTTTACTTTTTGAAATATGAAAATTTACTCTACCAGATATTACAATGAACTATAAAAAAATAAAGTGTGGTTTTGATACAAAATTAGATCAGCATAATCATCAATTTTGATTATCTATGCATCAAAATTTAAAAATAAAATGAAGGTAATATTTCAAGTTAATAGAGAAAGAAGGTATTGTTCAATAAATGATGTGATAATATTTCAAATTAATAGAGAAAGAATGTATTGCTCAATAAATGATATAATAATCAGTTAGATTTTTGAAAACTTAATAAAATAGATTTCTGCCACATACAATGTACAAAAATATTCCAGGTTGATTACAAATTTTAATATTAAAAATAAAATATAAAATATTCTAGATAATACAATGTATTTGTCTCTTAGTGTCTGTAATCACCTTTGTAAGTACATGAAATACAATAGCTATAAAAGAAAAAATTGACAAATTTGTCTAAAAGAAATTGTAAGCTTCTGTACAATAAAAGATGCCACAAAGTTAAAGGCAAATAATAATCAGCAAAGAAGTTTGAACCATAAACACAAAGCTTTAAGAACTTAATATAAATAACTCCAAAAATGATTTTTAAAAAGAATTTTGGACAAAAGTCAGGAGCAGTCAATTTACAAAGACAGAAAATGATCAATAAACAAACCAAAACAAAAAGTCCCGAACTTCATTATTAAGAAAAAATACAAAACAGAATAGACATAAGTTTTACCCATCAAATTAGCAAAGATCACAAAGACTGATAATATTCAACATCAGCAGCTTGAAGACACAGGCACTCTGACATGTCAGGTGGCTCCTTTCAAGTCATGATTGCATCTTCAGGGGGATGAGGCTGATCTTAGCTATTCCTTGATGCATTTTCCATTATTTGGCTATACACAAATATTTTATTAAAGTAAGAGAAGCTAGGCATGGTGGCTCATGCCTGTAATTCCAGCACTTTGGGAGGCCAAGGCGGGCAGATCACTTGAGGCCAGGAGTCTAAGACAAGCCTGGCCAACATGGTGAAACCCTGTCTGTACTAAAAATGGAAAAAATTAGCCAGGTGTGTTGGCATGCCTGTAATCCCAGCAACTTGGGAGACTGAGGCACGAGAATCATTTGAACCCAGGAGGCAGACGTTGAATGAGCTAAGATTGTGCCATTACACTCCAGCCTAGGCAAAAATAAATAAATACATTAATAATAAATAAATAAATAAATTTAAATTTAAAAAGTAAGAGAAAAATAAGAAAATAGAAAAAATGATAGGGATCGACATTTTTCTTTTCCATTTTGTCTGAGTCTTGCTCTGTTACCCAGGCTGCAGTGCAGTGGTACAATCAACACTCACTGTAGCCTCGAACTCCTGGGGACCCATGCGATTCTCTTGCCCCATCTTCTTGAGTAGCTAGGACTACAGGCACATGCCGCTATGCCCAGCTAATTTTTTAATTTTTTGTAGAAACAAGATCTCACTATGTTTCTCAGGCCAGTCTTCAACTCCTGGGCTCAAGCCATCCTCCTGCCTCAGCCTCTCAAAATGCTGGGATTAAAGGCATGCACCACCATGCCCAGTTGATCAGCATTATCAGAAGATAAATCCTTGAAGATCAAGATCTCTACAAAGCTATTTGAAAATTCAAGAAAGATACATACTTTAAACATACAAAGTCTGTATCAATGCAAAATGCCATTATCATCAAGGGAGTGTTTCTTTCTGTACTATAATTTTAGATTTTTTGCATTATATATGAGGGTATTTAATATGTGCTATTAATTATTGAGGAAATAAATGCTTGCATAAATAAATAATGTACACAATGAATAAGCAATATAATAATAATCTGTAACTCAGAGAAAGGTTGGAAAGAATTAGCACCTGGTAGTACACAGAGTATGATCTAATACCCTAAGGAAATGCATTTTTAACATTTTAGCAGATAAGTTAACAAAAGTCTGCTTTCTTTATTCACTACTTGTTTGTAATAAAGTAAAAAGTTCAAAGTCTTTAAGTTGACTACTAAAAGTTCTTTGGGATGCTGTACAAATGGATCTAGAAAATAAAGTACAAAATTTAAACATGTACATTTGACTGCTTCACTGTGACAAAACCTCTAGGCCAGGGGTCCCCCCACCCCACTGGGCCATGGACCAGTACCAGTCTGTGGCCTGTTAGGACCCGGGCCACACAGCAGGAGGTGAGTGGCGGGCGAGCAAGCATTACCGCCTGAGCTCATTCAGCCTCCTATCAGATCCGCAGCAGCATTAGACTCCCATAGCAGCACGAATCCTATTGTGAAGTGTACATACAGGGGTCCAGGTTGCACACTCTTTATGTGAATCTAACTAATGCCTGATGATCTCAGGTGGAACAGTTTCATCCCGCAACCATACCCCTGGTCTGTGGAAAAATTGTCTTCCATGAAACCAGTCCCTGGTGCCAAAAACGTTGTGGAACTTTGATCTAGGCAATATGTTCATCCCTCTCATGATTAGTGAACTCCAATATGAGCAAAGGCTGTGATATGTGTCATGAAGAATAAAAACAGAAAACAAAGAGTCTGGGAGCAGTGGCTCACGCCTATAATCCCAGCACTTTCGGAGGCCAAGGCAGGTGCATCACTTGAGGTCAGGAGTTTGAGACCAGCCTGGCCAACATGGTAAAACCACATACCTACTTAAAATACTAAAATTAGTTGGGTATGATGGCACATGCCTGTAATCTCAGCTACTCGGGAGACAGAGGTAGAGGTTGCAGTAAGCCAAGATTGTGCCACTGTATTCCAGCCTGGGTGACAGAGCAAAACTGTGTCTCAAAAATAAAAATTAAAAATTAAAATAAACAAAGATGCTGCCAGAAATACATGCTTTTCTTCAGTGATTGTTTCCCATCGTATCTTAATAATCTTGATTTTCCCTTGATTGTGCATTATTCAACAAATCTAATTCCCAAAACACTTACGTAAGAAGCTTCTATTCCTCAAATTCTTCAATACATTAAAAGGGCATGCTTCAAATGATACTAGTATTCTTTACTTAGATTATATATTCAATCAACAGAAATCATTAAAGTGCTCAGAATGTTAACTAGATTAGTTAATGTTGACTTAATTCCTTCTCCTGGTCAAAGAACTATGGACTTCACACAATAAACAAAATACAAAAATTGTCACAACTGAGTCAGCTGAAAAGCACATAGTCAACACCCACTTTTCCCAAAGCAAAGAGCTTATGAATTAATAAATGTGACCAAGATGGAAAGGAATGTCCCAAGTTTGGTTAGCCATGTTACTGGCATGTACATTTAGCCTTTGGGAATGTAGGTAGGGAGAGGGATAATTCAGTAGATAGCAGCAAGACAATGCCCCTGACCTATACGTTATCCAAAAGAAAGTGGGAGGGCGAAAATTAGAGGATTGGGAGGCAAAACAAAACTGCTCTATAGGCAGAAGGGATGAAGGTAGCACGGGAATGATTCAGTGGAACGATTTTTTCCTATCTGATAATGCCATTATTGAAACACCCACCTGCTATTCAGTAGTATCTTGGAAACTTGCATATGATTTGGCTCACCAAAGATTGGAATTCAGAAATTAAATGTCAAGCATGCTAAGTAATATGACCTCATTACAAGATAGGCATTAAGGCAACAGTCGCAAGCATGAGTCAAGAGAATTACATGAGCCTAAGATCGCTACAAGAATCCTAGGCTTGGCTGGGCACGGTGGCTCATGCCTGTAATTCCAGCACTTTGGGAGGCCAAGGTGGGCAGATTATGAGGTCAGGAGATCCAGACCATCCTGGCTAACACGGAGAAACCCCGTCTCTACTGAAAATACAAAAAAAAAAAAAAATTAGCCAGGCGTAGTGGTGGGTGCCTGTAGTCCCAGCTACTTGGGAGGCTGAGGCAGGAGAATGGCATGAACCCAGGAAGCAGAGCTTGCAGTGAGCCAAGATCAGCCACTGCACTCCAGTCTCGGTGACAGAGCTAGACTCCATCTCAAAAAAAAAAAAAAAAAAAAAAAGTAAAAGAAAAGAATCCTAGGCTTTTAGAGCTGAAGTAGATCAAACATCGCTTATCTGGCCCTTTCACATTTCAAGAAGAGTTTGAGGCATTCTGCTTAACACACATCATCTCATTAAACTCCCTTATTCAACAAAAACATTAATGTCATTTTATGCACCAGGCTCTCCTCTGGGTGCTAGAGATAAGGAGTAAACAAAATAGACAAAGTTTCTACCTTCATCAATCTTTTATTCTCAGTAAGCAAAATAAATGAGTAAAATAATGATGAGTTAGAAAAAGATAGCCCCAAGGAGAAAAGACAAACCAGGGAAAGGGGCTGTGAAATATCATGGAAAGAAGATAGAAATGTTCAGAAAGGAGTCATCTAAGTCTTCACTTTACACACTGTTGAGGAAAGAGTTTAAAAAGCTGGGGCACTAGCGATACAAATGTCCAAGGGTAGGTTATTCAAGGCAGAAAGAACAGCAACTGCAGACCCTGGGTGGGAACACCTCTGCCCCATCCAAGGAACACCAAGGAGAGGAGTGTTGCTGGAGAGAAAAGTCGAAAGTGGTGAGGTCAGGGAAGCAACGGGGTGAGATTTTGCAGCGCCTTGGGGATCACGGCCCTTTTACTTTAAGCGAGCTGCGAAGCCATTGGAGGGCTGGAGCAGAAGAGTGACATGGTCATATTATGCTCTAACAGAACCACCCCATTGCCATATAGACTGAAGAGGGGCAAAGGTGGAAGGAAGCTTTCAAGCTAAAAAGAATGGTACCGGTCAGGTAGGAGAAATTGTTGAATTCTGCATATATTTTGAGGGCAGGACCAGCAGGATCTGTTAGTGGATGTGGAGATGAGAGAGAGGAGACAAGGAAGAGTTCAAAATGTCTGACATGAGCAAGTGGAGAAATGGAGCTGCAATTTGCTGAGATGGGGGAGACCATGGGAGACCCCCATCTGAGATGTACGGTGGACATTCAAATGAATGTGGCGAGTGGGTGGTTAGGTACTCAGGACTATGCAGGATGGTTTGTTTTTTGTTTTTTGTTTCTTTTTTTTTTGAGACAGAGTCTCGCTCTGGCACCCAGGCTGGAGTGCATTGGTGCAGTCTTGGCTCACTGCAACCTCCACCTCCCAGGTTCAAGCAATTCTCCTGCCTCAGCCTCCTGAGTTGCTGGGATTACAGACTCGCACCACCACACCGGGCTAATTTGTATTTTGTATTTTTAGTAGAGATGGGGTTTCACCATGTTGGGCAGGCTGGTCTCAAACTCCTGACCTCAGGTGATCCGCCAACCTCAGCCTCCCAAAATGCTGGGATTACAGACGTGAGCCACGGCGCCCAGCTTCAGAATAGTTTTTAAGCCTTGAGAATGGATGAGACTGGCTAGTGTATGAGCGTAGATAGAAACGGGAAATCCAAGTTTGGTGCTCTAGGGCGCTCCAACATTAAATAATCAAAAAGAAGAAGAGGAACCAACAAGATGGACCCAGAAGAAGTGACAGCGAGACAGGAAGGAAAATAGAATATGTGTCCTGGAAGCCAAAGAAAAGCACAGCGGTCAAATGGGTCGAATGCTGCTGTCAGGTCAAGGCAGGCAAGGACTGTGGCTTGGCCAGTGGATTAGCAATGGGAATGTCATTGGAGATCTTGAAGTGGGCAGTTTCAGTGGGGCAATCAGGGTGAAAGCATGATAGGAAGGGAGGACAGCACCTGGGGAGAGTATTCTTCCAAAAAGGTTTCTTTCCTCTGAAGAGAAAGAATCGAATAAGATAAGCAGCTGAAAGGGTCTAGTAGACCTGTGAAGTGGTGCTGTTGTCACCATGTACCCATGCTTTGACAGAATAAAACAAATTGCCCAAGTTTTTTTTTATCATTATTATTGTATATGGTGAGAATCGGTTATTCTGAACCCAAAGCCCACATCCTTAACCTACACTCCACAACAAAGGGATGAAAGCAAGAGCTTCATTCATTGGTACCCCTATGGGAAACAGCACAGGCCTATGGGCAAGAAGAGCCAAAAGATAATTGTGGAATACTTAAAGGAAACAGACTATTAGTCTTAATTTAAAATTTTCTATATACTATATACCTATGCCTAATTTAAATTTCATAGATACTCTCAGCCTGGTGCAGTGGGTCACACCTGTAATCCCAGCACTTTGGGAGGCCAAGACAGGTGGATCACTTGAGGTCAGGAATTCAAGACCAGCCTGGCCAACATAGTGAAACCCCGTCTCTACTAAAAATACAAAAATTATCTGGGCATGGTGGTGCACACCTGTGATTTCAGCTACCTGGGAGGCTGAGGGATGAGAATCGTTTGAATCCAGGAGGTGGAGGTTACAGTGAGCCAAGATTGTGCCACTGCACTCCAACCTGGGCGACAGAGCAAGACTCTGTCTCAAAAATTAAATTAATTAATTAATTACATAAAATAAATTTCTCTAGACACTCTCATATATATAGATCTTTCTCATGTTATTTTAACTGGAATTCTATGATGGAGAAAATGAGTGTCTTTTCTACAAATGTCAACTTTCCATTGGAGAAAGTAGCTGTCCAGGATTGGTCTTCCAGGGAGGCAGAAGCAGTATCCCTTAAGATTTTCAGTATTTATTCTCAGTAATTTCCATACCTGACCTCTCATCAAACACATCCATTTATCCGTACATTCATTCAACAAACATTCCTGATCTCCTATGTCCCCAAATCTCTTCTAGAAGCTGGGGATGCTACAATGATCAAAAAACACTAAGATCTTAGTTCTCACGAAGTTTACATTAAATGGGAAAGAGGCAGACATTTGAAACATAACAAGCAGAGTTTTGGATGCTGACAAATATAATTTTTAAGCACTTTATGGCATAGAGTAAAATCAGCACAGGCTACTTCGAATAGGTGGGAACGTCTCTTCGGGTGGCTGACATCGATTGAAACTGAATAAAGAAAAGGAAGCAGCTTTTCCTAGCTCTAGGGAAAGCTGGGTCCACAAAACAAACGAGTAAAAGACCCTCTCTTAAGTCTTAAAAGAACAAGCTAAAGAAGTCAGAAGTATAGTGAGGGTACACAAGTGAAGTTTTAGAAGTTAACAGGGTAGGATAAGACAAATCCCACAGGGTGCGGATTGTATTCTCAGCACGGTAGGAAACTATTGGAGATCTTGAATTCAGATTCCACTGGCTCCTAGTGGCAAATGGATTGTAGGAGATGAGGGAGAAAACCAGGAATCCAGTTGAAATCCACTGGAATGGCCCAGCCAGAGGGAATGGTGGCTGGAATGGAGGGTTGGACTAGGCTGGCAGCTGGAAGGGATGTTAGACCAAGAAATCTGTGCTATGGAAAGAGGGATAATCTGATGGATTCACAGAATATTTTGGACTTAGAGCTGGCAGAATGGATAAAGCAATGAAGGGGTGGGGGGGTGGAATTAATGATCACAAGAGAGAAACAAAAAGTGACCACCTAGGTTTCTGGCAAAAAAACAGGCTGGGTGATTGATGATGCCTTCTACTGGCAGGGCACAGTCTGAGGAAGCAGCAGGATTGGGATGGGACTGGAAAAAAGAAATCATGAGATCTCTGTGTGATACCTCATCGGAGATGTTGAATATGTTGCTGGGAAAAGTGAGACATTCAACCGTAAATTCAAGTCCCACCCCTCATAAAGCTATTCTAAACCAAACAGGTCCAAAGTATCTTACCCTCCTTTGAAATCTTCATGACACTTCCTATCCAAACTTCATTGGGCAAGTGTATTTGGTTATCTTCTGCCTTGTGGCATGTTTTGCAGATTTGTTTGTTTGTTTGTGGATGTTTCTAATTCAGAAAATGAGTTCTGAATTAGAACCCAAGAATTCCACTTCTATTTCTGTCCCTAACAAGCTGGGTGATCAATGGGTGTCACTTATTCTTTAAAGGTGACCATGTCCTCACCTAAAATTAGAGTTAGGCAAGGATTAGGTAATTAATGTATTGCTTATGTTACTAAGTAATAGTTAAGTAATTTATTCCATAATTACTTCACTCATTGATATCAAGGACTATGAACTTCGTTAAAGGTTCATAGCACAGGGCACAAAGCGTGTAAGCAGTAGGCACTCAATAAATTCAGACGGACTGATATGCACAGTCAAGCTAAACTCTTTAAATTCCTAAAAGAGTAATTGTTAATGTTTTGAGGAAGAGTCCAGCATCTGAAGGAATGAGGGGCACAGGTTAGGAAGTGCCCGACTTCCGGTCCCACCTGGGGACCCCGCCGCCCCTCAGTCCCCGTGCCCTCCTCCGCCCCAAACCCTCCCAGTCTGGGAGCCCAGGGTCCCACGTGGGGCTGACGGGCCGGGTTGGCGCGTACCTGGCGGATAATACCGGAGCAGGAAACTCTTGAGCTTCATTTTCTTGCTCTCCTATCCCCGGCCGATGGGCTTCGTAGCCATGGAAACGGCTAACAGCAGAGGGACGCGGGTGCGCATGCGCAGGTTGCACCAAGCGGTCCTGGGACGCAGAGCCGGGAGATCCGGCTCCTCTGGCCGCTGTGGGTGTCCCGGGGCTCCAGTGCTCGGGAGGCGAGTGTTCTGGAGGTGTCTAGAGTGAACGGGGTGGGGGCACCTCGTGTTCTCACTAAGGGCGACCTCAGAGGAGCTAAACATGGCCGGGAACCGACGGCCTAGGCCAGAGCCTGGGCTGCATGCACTATTTTAGCACATTCGTTTCCCAAAAGGAAGGGCAGGAGGAAAAGCCCGGCTGGTTACCACTCAGAGCCCCAGCCCGTGCCCTGTCCTTGTCCTCCCAAAAGAAAAATGACCTCAACTTAATATCCTGCGTTTCTTGACTCTGTGCCATACGTTGCACTAAACGGTGTATGCACACATACTCATATAATCCGAACAAGGTGTGAGTTATGTACCACTTCTTAAGGATGAAGTAACTGAGAATTAGAGAAAGTGGAGAACTACCAGAGGTCACAGCCTAAATGGATAGTAGAGGCAGAAATTGAAGGCAGGTGCGTCGGAACCTACACTAGGAAGCCTGCACCTGTGCTCTCAACCTGGGCTTAAAACGCTCCAGGCCTTCATGCGGCCTGTCCTATTTCTTGCCAGCATCGTTGTTTGCCTGCCACGTTTCCATCAGGAAGCCTATGGAGAGAAAGAGTCAGCCAGCCGGCTTGTCAATTTCCTTTAAGAAATTTGGCCTAAATCGGAATTTCCCAAACTTAAGTAATTCCTGTGTTATCTGCACAACTATGAGCCATATCTCTCCTTACCTCTTCCAGAGATCCATACCTAAGTTTTCTTTAAGTTCTTAAAATGTCTCTAGATTGACTCACTTATTTTACTTCACTTTGTAAAATGTAATTTTAAAAATTACCTTTACTTTTACGGTTACTAGCTGTTTACTGAAAATTATATGAAATTCAATTCCACCTGTGAAGTTTTCATTTCTAAATTTAAAATTATATGAAATGTTCAGTAAACAGCCAGTAACCGTAAAAGTAAAGGCAATTTTTTAAAGGTGTTGAATTGGTCATTAAGGGCTGGGCCATCAGGAACTTGTGCGTCCCTCTCAGGGAGACCTGGCCTTCAGAGATGACAGCATTCAGCCCCAGGAGGAGCCTGCAATCTGTCCTCCGTCTTCCCAGCTTGTGCCTCCCCGTGGGGATACAGGACAGTAAGGAGCTAAACAGAACCTGCTGCCTGAATGGGGGAACCTGCATGCTGGGGTCCTTTTGTGCCTGCCCCCCACTCCTTCTATGGATGGAACTGTGAGCACGACATATGCAAAGAGAACTGTGGGTCTGTGCCCCATGACACCCGGCTGTCCAAGAAGTGTTCCATGTGTAAATGCTGGCACAGCCAGCTCCGCTGCTTTCTTCAGGCATTTCTACCTGGCTGTGCTGGCCTTGTGATGGATGAGCACCTCACGGCTTCCAGGACTCCAGAACTACCACCGTCTGCATGTACCACTTTTATGCTAGCTGGCATCTACCTTTCTATACAAAGTTACTATTAATTGCCATTGACCTATTTCCAGAAATACAATTTTAGATATCATGCAAATTTCATGACCAGTAAAGGCTGCTGCTACAATGTCCTAACTGAAAGATGATCATTTGTTAGTTGCCTTAAAATAATGAATACATTTCCAAAATGGTCTCTAACATTTCCTTATAATGCCAACTACTTCTTACCTCTTTGCCCTGCCCTCCCCACAAAAACTACTTCTTTTGTCAAAAGAAAGTCAGCCATATCTCCATTGTGCCTAAGTCCAGTGTTTCTTGATACATATAATTCTACCAAGGTCTTCTTAAAATGTTATTTTAAACAATTGAATTATATCTTCAGATTATTAAAGACTATGTGGACCTTAGGATACAGTTTTGAGTAGAGTTGATAAAAATCAATTAAAATAGTCTCTTTAAAAGGAAAGAGAGCCTCTTTAAGGGGAGGAAACAGAGGGTTGAAGGAATGAAAGTTCATCTGCATGTATGCAGGGAGACTGGGTAGGAAAGAGGAAGCAAATGGGAGAGAGAAGTTGGAAAACACAAAATGGGTTACTTGATGGTGATTAGGTGGGTGTAGAGAAGCAAATTAAAAGGCTAAATGGAAGGGCAAGTTTCCATCATCTATGGAAAGCTATATGAGACAAGGACTCCCATTTTTTCCCCAAAGGTGTTGTAAAAAGAATGAAGTCTCCTTATAAAAATAAAATTATACCTCAATGTCCCCAACAAGATTGCTTAATAAATTATGTCTCCTCCAAGCTATGCAATTCTTTTAACTGTTGTAGAAAATGTTCACAATATATTTAGTTGTAAACCAAGTGATAAAACTACATATTATAAAGCCAATTTTTAAAATACATTGTATATATGTGTATGCACAGTAAAAATGGAAAATATATTGACCTAAAGGCATTGAATTACTATGTACTCCTATATATTACTATATTACTGTATACTAATTACTATATACTGCCACAAAGACTCTGAACCCAAAACCATTCCTTTCTTTGTAAACAAAGGAAGGAAGGAAGGAAGGAAGGAAGGAAGGAAGGAAGGAAGGAAGGAAGGAAGGAAGGAAGGGAGGAAAGGAAGGAAGGAGGGAGGGAGGGAGGGAGGGAAATTAGCAACTGTTTGAGATTGTTAAGACAGGCTACAAGATGGAATAGCACCCAACTGAGCCTTCCTACTTGATGTGTTCAGAAGATTGAAAAGATCATTGAGATGGCAAAGCCTTTGCTACTAAGTGACACAATTTAACCTAATATAAACATGCAACACATTTTTTTAAAAAATCATCTTTTTCTCACCAGTAGTAAGCATCCCTCCCATACTTGGAAAACAGCGAACCATATGAAATCCAAGCTCTCTTCCAGCTCAAACTTTCTCCTAGCCATTAAGACACTCCGGAAGGACTTATGGAGGGAGGGGCAAAGAGTTCGTTCTATAGAAATGAGAAAGCCTTTGGTAGATTTTGGTCACCTATGTTATTGCTTGTGCTCATGCCATTTAAAATGCCATCTTTGGGCGAGGCATGGTGGCTCTTACCTATAATCCCAACACTTTGGGAGGCCAAGTTAGGAGGATTGCTTGAACCCAGGAGTTCAAGACCAGCCTGGGCAACAAGGCAAGATCTAGTCTCTACAAAAAAGTGAATTACCTGGGTGTGGTGTGCGCCCCTACAGTCCCAGCTACTCAGGAGGCTGAGGTGAGAGGATCACTTGAGTCAGGGACGACATCACCAATAGTGGGATGAACTGACATATATTACCTGATATTACAATGTACTGAAGAGAACACAGCAAGGCCGGGTGCGGTGGCTCATGCCTATAATCGCAGCACTTTGGGAAGCCAAGGTGGGCAGATCACGAGGTCAGGAGATCCAGACCATCCTGGCCAACATGGTGAAATCCCATCTCTACTAAAAATACAAAAATTAGCTGGGCGTGGTGGCACATGCCTGTAATCTCAGCTACTCGGGAGGCTGAGGCAGGAGAATCGCTTATACCAGGGAGTCAGAGGTTGCAATGGGCCGAGATCATGCCACTGCACTCCAGCCTGGCGACAGAGCAAGACTCTGAAGAAAAAAAAAAGCAGCAGTTCTCTGGAATTCCTGCCCAAAATGAATTACTTGACTCAAATCATAAGGAAACATCAGAGTAAACCAAATTGAGGAAATTGTACAAAATAATCGCTGACAGTCAAGGAAAGAAAAGTCTGAAGAAATATTTGAGATTAAATAAATCTAAAGAGGATGACTAAATGCACTGAGTGATGATAGATCCTGAACCAGAATAATAAGTACTTACAAAAGACATCATTGAGACAATGGATGAACTCTGAATAGGGATTGTGGTTTAGATAATCGTGTTATATCGATGTTAAGTTTCTTGACTTTCATCATTGTACTGGTTATGTAAGAGAATGTCCTTGTTCTTAGGAAAAGCATACCGATTTATTTCAAAGTAAAGGGGCATGCTGGCACCCTGATCTCAGACTTCCAGTCTCCAGAACTGTGAGGAAGAAGTTTCTGTAGTTTTTGAGTCACCCAGTCAATGGTACTTGTTATGGAAGCCTGAACTAAGACATTCCCACCAGGACTTGCCTTGAACAACCAGAAACTAAATAATGAATAGCAGTAATTTTAATCTGCTAAGCCAATCCAGTCTAACACAGTGAAGTCACTCCGGGTTTCAGTTATCCAAGTATGGTCCCCAAACCAGCAGGGTCAGTATCACCTAAGAATTCATTAGCAATGTATACTCTCACCTCCCCCGAGTTCCAACCTACTGAATCAGAAACACTGATGGTGAGGTCCAACAACCTGTGTTTAAATGTGCTTTCCTGGTGATTCTAATGAATGATGAAGCTTGAGAGCCACTGTGCCAGCTTAATAGGTTACACTGACTTGGACAGAATGAAGCAAGTGAAATTGGGCTTCGTCTCCCATGATCAGGTATTTCTGTGTATTCCAGGCAATCTTCCTTGATTGTCAGGAACAGTAAACTGGTTGTTCAGTCACATGCTCGAATGTAAATGAGACCCAGAAACAATGTGGGGAGAAGCTGGAATTCTCTACATAATTGGGTTTCAGATGCTCCGATGCACTGAGAGAGGACAGTGGACATCAGGCTGAGGGAGGAATCCGAAGGTACCTGGGAGGGTGGGAGTTGGGGAGGGAGGTAGTTTCTAAAATCAAAATATGTATGGTGGGTGTGGCGGCTCACGCCTGTAATCACAGCGCTTTGGGAGGCCAAGGCAAGAAGATTGCCTGAGCTCAGGAGTTTGAGACCAGCGTGGGCAATAGGGCGAAACCTGGTCTCTACAAAAACTATAAAAATTAGCCCAGTGTGGTGGCACTTATCTGTAGTCCCAGCTACTCAGGAGGCTGAGGTGGGAGGATGGCTTGAGCCTAGGAGGTGGTGGTTATAGTGAGTTGAGATCACACCACTACACTCTAGTATATCTATATAGCATAGATAAACTATATGGATGTAGTATATCTATACATACATATTATATATACATGGATGTAGTATATCTATACATACATATATTTATATTTACGGAGAGAGAGAGAAGGAGGAGGAGGAAAGAGGAGGAAGGAGTCAGTCTGGGGGATCCAGAGTCTATATTTTTGAGGCTGGGCAAGGTAAGGGAGGAAGAGTTCCGGCTGCGGCTAGGCTTGGTGGATTCCATTTGGCTCAGCTTCTCCTGGAGAAAGCTGACATCAATGAGATGACTGCATCACTGCTGTTGGGGCCTCACCGAGAGTAGCAGATAAAAAAAGAGATGTAATCCTCTCCTAGAATAAAAAGACACAGATGCTCAGAGCCAGGCAGGAGCAGTCTGCTGTGCACAGGGTTTAAAGGTAGCCTCGTCACAGCAGGCCCCAGAGCAGAGGAACTGCATCAGGGTGGAGGCCTATGAACCAGACATCGCCATTTACCCTCTTCCTCTGCCTGCCTCCATCCCCACAGCAGGACTCAAAAGCATCTGATCTTACCTGGGACTTGAAAACTGACAGGGCCAGGGCCACTAATTGTATCATTCAATAAATATGTTTAAGGATCTGCTAGCACCAGGCATGCTGCTCTTATAGATCTAATTCTGAAAAATATTGCAAGGGAGTTATTCACAGAAAGAATCAGCCTTCGGGTGAGTTTGAAATGATTGTAGGTTGCCAGGCACAGTGGCTCACGCCTGTAATCCCAGCACTTTGAGAGGCCGAGGCAATGGATCACCTGAGGTCAGGAGTTCGAGACCAACCTGACCTACATGGTGGAACCTTGTCTCTACTAAAAATACAAAATAAGCTGGATGTGGTGGTATGTGCCTGTAATCTCAGCTACTTGGGAGACTGAGGCAGGAGAATCGTTTGAACCCAGGAGATGGAGGTTACAGTGAGCTGAGATCACACCATTATACTCCAGCATGGGTGACAAGAGCGAAACTTCATCTAAAAAAGAAAGAAAGAAAGAAAGGATTGTAGGTCAATGGGAGACAGACCTCTAGATGTGACCAAATTTACATTCACTGATGGGTCAATGCCAGTACATGGCAGGCTGATAAACAGCCAGCACAGCTGATAAAACAGCTTTGCCACTGAGGGATTAGAGCAGAATGCCTGACTTGAAGCCTACCGTTTTCTAGACATGGGATCTTGGCCAAGGTCCATCACCTCTCTGGGCTTTAGTTTCCTCATCAAAAAGCTAGAAATGATCATGGTATCCAATTCATAGAGTTGTCACTATAAGCCTGATTCACTTGAAACATTCTGCAAGAATTAGGGACAGTGATGATAGTAATAAATAAGCCTTATTATGCTAAATTTGTTTGAAACTGAGGAAAGGGTATGTACATATCATTTCCATTTCAGTTGATAATCTAGGTCAACAATTGCTCCAGTTGCAATTTGGAATCTTTTGTGTGATCTTTGACAAGTATATCTTGCTAATTATGTCAATTACTGTCAGTATACTTGGCTTAAATATTAAAATTAGTTTACATTTTTTAAAACATAACTACTTTCTCTTTGGACCCATATAGATTTACCTTCTTAAACAAATGGCCTAGAAGTTCTAGAAGGGAAGAATGGATTCTATACCTTACCAAGCTAGAGATAGTCCAGAGAAGAATGACGCAGGTGCAGAAAGACCAGGGATATCTGGAACATGAACCAGAGACCCTGGGGTGGGCATAATGCCACCCTTTGTGCCTGGCACACCATAGGTCCTTAATTAGTGAGTGATTTTCATTATGATCTGGAAGAGGAAGTCACTGATTATGTGTGAAACTAGAGGGCAGGGCTAAGAGAGTTAGATTCATGGAGGCAGATGTTGGTTTCCCATAAAGAACTACTGCCAGTTTGTCCAGTAATGAATGAATAGACTAAGCTGTGTCCAAAAGTATGAGAATTTCCCAGCACTGAAAATGTTCTAGCTGAGGCAATTTGACCAGTTGCCAAGATGATTTTAAAACACGATTCTAAGTCATCTGACAGACAGGACTAGATAAAATTTTCCTTTCATTTCTGTGGTTCCATGATCTTGTGCTCTCTGTGTGTCTGTGTGTTTTCACAAAAAGATAAAGGTGGAAAGGTATGAAACAGTGGGTTGCTCTTTGGAAGACAGAAGTTCCAATCCTACCCTTTCATCAACGAACTTTAAGCAAATCATTTGCCCTTCTAATCCTCAGTTACTCAACTGCAAATGATTTTTGCTCATTCCATTCAGCACTCACACACCACGACTCACTTATTCCTGCTCTGGCTCTGATTCTTGTCGTTCCTGCCACCCAGTGAGCCTCCCACGTCAGCTGTTCTAAGGCCTCACCCAGCGAGAATCACCTTGCCCACATGCTCAATTCGATTTTCTGCAACAGTGTGTGCTGGGTGTGGAGTTCACATCACGCACTCCAAGATGTCCCTACCATACGATGCCTGCCTCCAATCCCTATGCCAACAACTGCATCTGGCCACTTTCAAGTAAACTCACGGGACCCTAGTGATGGTTCTTTCATTTTGTGTTGAAAATTGCATTCTATTCGGTGTTGTTTATTTGATTTTTCTTCCTCTTACAGGGTTTATTCTAAACTCCCGAAGGATCTGATACAATGGCCCTTTGCGAAATTATGGAGAAAAGGTCTGAAATTATCAGCCTTGGTTGTCATTGGTTCTATGCTCCCACTTGCATTACAATGCCCTCCTCAGCTTGTCAGGGTGCCTCCTACCACCTCACTGCAGCAACTTGCTGAAATGTCGCCGCACCCTGTTTCAGTCCCCAGAGGACAGTCTGCTGTGTGCCACTTCTGGAGTCTCTCCTCTTGGCCCTGGATCCCCTAAGGAACCTATAGTTCTTGGTGACTTCCATGTCCCACTCTGGGGTCCAGTGAACTTCTAAATACTTAAACTTGCCAGTCTGACAGATAAATTAGTCATCTCTCTCCAGCCTGCATCAGGCTGCCATTTCCACTCAATGCCCACCCCTTTCTGCAATGCATGAAAGCTGCTTTGTGAGACTTGCTGGATTTCCAGGATCACCTCAAAGAAGTTTGGCATCATTTATCTCTCTTCTCAGATCCCAACATTCCAAAGAAGTTCTCTCCTGCCCTTCTACCTCCAACCGTGACTACCTCCAACTGTGACTAATTGTCTCCCTCCTTCTCCCTTCTGCCCAGTTAAATGAGCCATTCTCTAAATATGCTGGTGGTAGTGGCACTGGGGATTGACTGGAATCAGATCACTGGTGCCCTCTGCCTTGCCAGAGAAAAAGGCCCTGGTTAGGCTTGTGAATTTCATGCAGACAGGTAAAGACATCCTGTCATGCTTTTTATGGTGCCACCGCTAGCACAAGCCATGCCTTTGGGCAGATTATGGAAAGGCATCAGCTCTGGGTTGGAGGTGTTCCTTCACACTGCCAGGACCTCCAGGCCTAATGGGGGCATTCCCGAGGCCAGGAGACCCAAGCTGAGCAAGGGCTAAGCTTTGCCCCACTCACTGGCAGGGCTTTGAGAGCTACTCAGACTGCCCAGTGGGCCACCCAGCCCCGCACAGGTGCCCGGGGAGCAGCTGATCCTTGCAAACGCCTGCTAGACTAGGCCTGCTCACAAAACACCTTCACCTCTCCACACTCCTCATGAGCTTATACTCTTCTCTGGTGTATTTGCCTGCAAGTTGTTTTTCAATGAAAAAGAAGTGGGGAAAGATGGTGTAATGGGTAATGACATCAGACCTGCCAAGAGTCAGACTGCTGATGTTGCCAATGAGTTCGTCCTCTTTAGGGAAGCCTGATGGCCTAGAAAGGACACGAATGTGAGTCAGAGGATCCTGACGTTTGAATGCCAGTTCTGCCACTTACTAGCAGAGTCCCTTTTAGAACCTCGATTCGCTTAAATCAAAAGAGGGATAATAATACTATCTGCCTCATTGGGCTATTTTATGAAACAAATGATGTAAAACATATACAGTGTGCCGTATACCCAATTTCTAGGCACCTAAAATCTTTTTTCTTTGAACATTATCATAACGAAATTAACCACATTTATAACTAAATTGTTTGACTCTGGAATACATGTTGATATGCAAAATATATCTAACCGTCTATTTCAAATAAAATATCACATCGAGGGACTGTTGAATTTCGGTCAAGGTTATTTATCTGCTAAATAGATCACTGCCAGTAGGGGGCAGCAGTGTACACCTGTTTTATAAGCGCATTTACATTCTTTCCGCAGGGTGACTACAGTCAATAATAATGTAATTGTATATTTAAAAATAACTTAAATAATGTAATTGGGTTGTTTGTAACTCAAAAGATAAATGCTTGAGGGGATGGATAACCCATTCTCCATGATGTGCTTTTTTTTCCAATCCTCAGAGACATCTAAAATGTGCTTATTTCGCATTGAATGCTGTCAAAATATCTCATGTACCCTGTAAATATATATACCTACTATGTACCCACAAAATTTTACAAATAATAAAAATAAAACTTTTTATAATAAAATAAGCAATAAATAAAACAACATACTCAGAAAAGAAAGAGGAAGGAAGGAAGAAAGGAAGGAAGGGAGGGAGGGAGGGAGGGAGGGAAGGAGGGAGCGAGGCCAGAGCCTTTGCCAGACAAAAGAGCCTACGTATTGAGCAAATTCCTTCCTTTTAGCTACCTCAAAATTATCTTTGAAATAACTTGGCTGGGCGCGGTAGCTCACGCCTGTACCTCCAGCATTTTGGGAGACAGAGGCGGGCAGATCACTTGAGGTCAGGAGTTTGAGACCAGCCTGGGCAACATGGGTGAAACACTGTGTCTACTAAAAATACAAAAATTAGCCGGGTGTGGCGGTGGGCGCCTATAATCCCAGCTACTTGGGAGACTGAGGCAGGAGCATCGCTTGAACCCAGGAGGCAGAGGTTGCAGTAAGCCAAAATTACACTGCACTGTACTCCAGCCTGGGCAACAGAGTGAGACTCCAAGAAAGAAAGGAAAGAAAGGAAAGGAAGAAAGAGAGAAAGAGAGAGAGAGAAGGAAGGAAGGAAGGAAGGAAGGAAGGAAGGAAGGAAGGAAGGAAGGAAGGAAGGAAGGGGAGAAAGGAAGAAGAAAGAAAGAAAAAAGAAAGAAAGAAAGAAAGAAAGAAAGAAAGAAAGAAAGAAAGAAAGAAAGAAAGAAAGAAAGAAAGAAAGAAAGAAAGAAGGAAGGAAGGAAGGAAGGAAGGAAGGAAGGAAGGAAGGAAGGAAGGAAGGAAGGAAGGAAGGAAGGAAGGAGAGAGAGAGAAAGAAAGGAAGAAAGCAAGCTCCTTGCCATGACACACAAACATGCTAGCAATGGTAACAATGATAATAATTAACATTTATTGAATGCTTACTTTGTACCAGGCTCTGGGTTAATTGTATCACCCAAATCATCTGCTTCAATCTTCACAAAAACTCTACCCAGTAAGGACCATTGTTCCTATTTTACAGATGACAAACTGAGGCTTTGAGAGAAGAGCACAGCTTGATACGCCCTCTCTGTTTATGGTCATTTTGAAATAGTTCTTTATTTAGCCAACTTTACTTGCCTTGGTCTAAATTTTTTACTTTTTAAATTATTTTCTTATTGCCTTTTGCAAATACAGAACTGTTTATACCGCTGCTTCTCTGAGGTGTGTCTGTGCTGGCTCAACACCACACGGTCCCTGCAGGACTTCTTGTAATGTCTAGCAAACTCCAAGACGACAATAGTTTGAATGCTTCTCAGCTTTGACTTTATGTGTGTCAACTGAACTGAATATGTGCTTGCTGAAAAGTGACATTTTAAAGCAGAAAGGGGAAGATCAGCTTGTCCTTATTTCTTGTTTTCAATGGAAATATATACAGGAAATACTTACAACGATAAAAACTTTTGAAGCCTATGGTTTTATGCTTGTTACTGCCACTGTTATCTTTGTTCCCAGGACATGAATCTCACAGACTGCTCAGCATCTCCAAAGAGCAACAGTAGTAGGTAACGAGGAGAAGGTGTAGCTGCGCAAACCTTGGCTACTCTCCCAAAGGGGGATTCCAGATCCTCTCCACCTCCTCTTTCTTTCTCGGACTCTGTTGGCACTCCCTTTTGTCTCAAAGCTCCTTTCACTTTTTCCCGCCTTTCTGTCTTTTTTTTTTCCCTCTCTCTCTCTCTCTTATGTTTTAGTTCCACATTTCTGTCTCCACCTCCACACATGTAGCAGTTTCTTCTCCTAAACCAGCTCTTTCTTCTTCAAGGCCCTCCTGAACATCCCTTTCCCTTTTCCTCATATTTAATCAGCTAAGTCCCTTTATTTCCAGAATTCTGACATGGCCACATTGGCAGATTTGGTGGGTTGGCTCGCTCAGTTCTGTTTCATTCCCCTGCCAGTGGGCCTGGTGCCTGTTGGAGACCCCAGACAGCTTCACAGCCCAGGTTCCACGTGGGGCCTGATTCCCATCAAGCAGGTGACACCCAGGTGATGCCCGTGCCATCCGGAAGCAGAAGCAACGTTGGCAGGTAGAGTCAGAGCTGCCGCAGGCAAGCTCAGCCCGGTCATCATGGGGGTAGTCTGTTTCCTTCTGCAGCAGCCCTAACAGAGCTCTCCACGGCTAGGCTCTAGCATCATGGATGGTGACAAGCCGCGTGCAGGCCATTCAGAATGCCAGCGAGACTGTAGTCCCACAGCCGTCAGCTGTGTGCTGGCGTCCCAGTTCCCTGCTCCCTGATCACAGCAGAGTCGGCCACAGACCTAGTTGAACAGTTCTGCAGTGTTGTTTTGGCAGGTCCACCTGAAAATTCTGCTCAGAATCTGTTCTCACCCACTAATGATTTGGAAAACGTACTTCCTGTTTCGATCACTTTAGTTAAAATTGGTAGGACCAATTTTAACTAAAGTGGACTCAATTGGTAGGACCACTGAGTCCTACCCAATCATTAATTAGTAAAAGAAGTGATTAGAGACTGGGATCAGTGGGTCACCTCTGCAATCCCAGCACTTTAGGAGGCCAAGGCAGGTCAGGAGTTCAAGGAGGTCAGGAGTTCAAGACCAGCCTGGCCAACATGCCGAAACCCTGTCTCTACTAAAAATGCAAAAATTAGCCAGGCATGGTGGCGTATGCCTATAATCAAGCTACTCAGAAGGCTGAGGCAGGAGAATCGCTTGAACCCAGGAGGCAGCGGCTGCAGTGAGCTGAGATCGTGCCACTGCAATCCAGCCTGAGCGACAGAGTAAGACCCTGTCTCAAAAAAAAAAAAAAAATTCCACACTGGCTGTCAGTCAGCCTCCTCCCCAGCAACCCCAGTTTATGCTCAATGGGTTCATGAATAAAGTGGTGTAAGAGGCAGGTATAAAGGTAAGGCATGGCCCATAGAGGATTCCTTGTTACCAAGGCTGGCCTATCTATTGCCGCTGGGCTGGCTTGCCAATTGCTGTGCTACGTATCCAAATTGCCTGCAGCAGCAATCAACCTTGTAGCCCATTCTTTTCCCATCCCTGGAGATCCAGGCTGACACCCAGCAGAAGGCTGATCGTGTTGGAACTGCTCATCACTAAGGGGACAGAAAATTGCCCACAGTGAAAAAGACTTACGCTACATAAGAATTTTCCATATCTGGCCGCGTGCGGTGGTTCACACCTGTACTCCCAGCACTTTGGGAGGCCGAGGCGGGCAGATCACGAGGTCAGGAGATCGAGACCATCCTGGCTAACACAGTGAAACCCCGTCTCTACTAAAATTATAAAAAATTAGCTGGACGTGGTGACAGGCGCCTGTAGTCCCAGCTACTCAGGAGGCTGAGGCAGGAGAATGGCGTGAACCCAGGAGGCAGAGCTTGCAGTGAGCCGAGATCGTGCCACTGCACTCCAGCCTGGGAGACAGAGCAAGACTCTGTCTCAAAAGAAAAAAAAAAAAAAGGCTGGGCGCGGTGGCTCACGCCTGTAATCCCAGCACTTTGGGAGGCCGAGGCGGGCGGATCACAAGGTCAGGGTCAGGAGATCGAGACCATCCTGGCTAACACGGTGAAACCCCGTCTCCACTAAAAATACAAAAAAAAATTAGCCAGGCGTGGTGGCGGGCGCCTGTAGTCCCAGCTACTTGGGAGGCTGAGGCAGGAGAATGGTGGGAACTGGGGAGGCGGAGCTTGCAGTGAGCTGAGATCGCGCCACTGCACTCCAGCCTGGGCGACCGAGCGAGACTCTGTCTCTAAAAAAAAAAAAAAAAAAAGAGAAAAAAAAAAAGAATTTTCTATATCTGCCTACTGTGCTCCCTCCTGCAACACAATCTGCGTTGTCCATCATCCTGGTATCCAAACAATATTGTTTCTCACAAGAATCAAGGCAGTCAAATGGTTCTCTTCTCTTGCCACATACCTTGCCTGAGCAACTGGCCTATAGAACACTCAGCTCCAGGGCCGAGTGGAAAAGCAACACTTGGCGGGGTGTGGTGGCTCATACCTGTAATCCCAGCACCTTGGGAGGCTGCAGCAGGTGGATCACTTGAGGTCAGGAGTTCGAGACCAGCCTGATCAACATTGCGAAACCCCATCTCTACAAAAACACAAAAATTAGCTGGGCATGGTGGTGCACATCTGTAATCCCAGCTACTCTGGAAGCTGAGGCAGGAGAATTGCATGAACCCAGGAGGTGGAGGTTGCAGTGAGCTGAGGCCGTGCCACTGCACTCCAGCCTGGGCGACAGAGCTGAGACTCCATCTTAAAAAAAAAAAAGAAAGAAAGAAAAGAAAAGCAACATTTGTTAGGTTGGGGTGTGTTGTTCTTGATGTGGTTTTTTGGTTCTGAACCAGCACCCGACTATCTAGGGTGCTGTCTCTCCTATGGTCAGAACACGTTGTTCTGGATGCCAAGGGTGGGGATATGAGTGGCATCTCTTCACATTCCACCCAGTGATTTTCTCAAAAAAGTTTGATCATGATCTATTTGACTGTGATTCTGCTTGTTTATATGTCTGATATCGCAAGAACAAAATTGTTCCACCATTAGACACACCCGTGTTCCCGTAACTAAAAACTACCCTTTGGCCATTTCAGGTTCCTTTTGTCCCTGAATAAACAGGCCAAAAAAAAAAAAGGGGGCGGGGAGAGGAGGAGGGATTTACCACATTGGCTGAGAAGAGTAGACTGATTATCAAGGGTAAATTGAGTTCCTGTTAAATCACGCAGTTGATGGGAGAATATTCCTCAAACCCAAAAATTTTGTCATGTCAGGTGGTAAAAGTCAATGGAAGAGCATGGGAACCAACATGACAAGGACCTTCCTAGGGTTCATGCCGTTCACAAAGGAAGGTTTGGATGACCCCCCTAAATAAAGACTCTAGCCTGCTGAAGACAAAGAGAACACAGAATTGGCAGCGGAGTAAGAAATGGACACAATAAATACCAAATAAACCTCATGGTCAGTTGCGGAAATGAACACTGTTCATTGTTATAGCAAACTTATTTCTTCTTTCCACACTGTGTCATGTTTTTCTCTCTCTCCCATTTTTCTACCATTGGGACAGCCAGGTGGGAGGGAGTCCAACCTCTCCAACCAGCCTGCACGCTGGGAGGAGCCACACAAGTTCATGCCATTTGCAGCAGGGAGGAGCCTGGCCCCTCCTCTTCCTGTGTGGAATCTGGGATTCTAAAGGCTGGGCAGGAAGTGCTCTAACAGGGACCCTGGCCTAGCTGAGAGTTCCTGTTTCCATATTTTCTAACCTTTTTACCCACTAAAACCCTGGGTTTTTGGGTTTGTTTGTTTGTTTGTTTGTTTGTTTGTTTTTGAGATGGAGTCTCGCTCTGTCACCCAGGCTGAAGTGTAATGGCTTGATCTTGGCTCACGGCAACCTCCGCCTCCCAGGTTCAAGCGATTATCCTGCCTCAGCCTCCCAAGTAGCTGGGATTGCAGGCACCCGCCCTCATGCCCAGCTAATTTTTGTATTTTTAGTAGAGATACAGACAGTCTGTTGGCCAGGCTGGTCTTGAACTCCTGTCCTCAAGTGATCCACCCGCCTCAGCCTCCCAAACTAATGGGATTACAGGCGTGAGCCACCGCACCCAGCCATAAAACTCTTGTCTTACTCACCATTCAAATTGTCTGCGAGCCTACATTTTCATGGCCGTGGGAGGAAGAACCCCATCTTTAGCTGAACTAAGGAAAAGTCCTGCAACACAATTTTACATAAGGCTCTTTGGTGGGTGTTAACTTCATAATTTTGTCCATAGGTTATCATAAAACCATACAGGACTGTGGTTAAACAAAAGAAAGAAGGACTAACCCCGAGAGATGAACCCTGCAACTGATGACATTTGCGGTCCCTGCTTTGGGAAAAAAGTATTCTCATTTGCATGAGGAATGGTTTTATTGCCATCATGAGAGCATTTTTTGTTGCTGTTGTGGTTTGAAAGTTTAAGTGTGGGAAGATGGGGACACATGGGTGTCAAGTGGTCAAAGGTTTGGTCTATGGCAAGAATTGGACTTTGGCTTCATCAGCTCCATCCCAACCCCCTTAGACTTGGCTCCACTGCAAGCTGGAGGCTGAGAAACCAAAGACTACATTTCTGAGGCATCCTTCCAGCTCAAGTTTTTTATGTGACCTTGCCACCCAAGCCCTCTCTGAGCTGTGAGAAAGGATGGGAGCAGGGTGTTTGATGGGCCATGTTCTTAGCCGTGATGAAAAGTTCAAGAGTGTTAGGAGGCCGGGAGTGGTGGCTCACGCCTATAATCCCAGTACTCTGGGAGGCCAAGGCAAGTGGATCACTTGAGGTCAGGAGTTTGAGACCAGCCTGGCCAACATGGTGAAACCCCATCTCTACTAAAAAAAAAAAAAAAAAAAAAAAAAAAGGGAGGGGTTAGAGTCAGAAAGGTGGGAGTTCGATTCCTACTCTGCTGCCTAATCCCTATGAGAATGTGGGCAATTTACTAACCTTCTCAGAGCCAAGCCTCGGTACCCCATGTGTCAAATGTTTATCTGTACCTAGTAGGATTATCCCAAGAAATAAGTATAAACCACCTTGTAAAGTACCTGGCACAAATCATGAAATGTCATTTCCCTATCCCTTAACAATTGATAATCTCTTTGGCAGTCAGACAACTGGCCATATCTTTTTCAGTGATACAATGAGCAAAAAGTGTGCAACATTACAGGAATGATAAGAAAAGAATTTCTGTTATCTAGCAGGGCATAAAGCCAGGGAAAATCTTGCCCTAACTGGGGTCTGATTTATTTTTGGAGGTAGAAAGTTATCTGGGCAAAAGCCTCCTTTAGAATACAGGGCCAATATCATATTAAAACTTCTGGACTATATCACTGTTTAAACATACGGTTAAACATACCTACACATAGTTTACAGGTAACAGAACTGTGTTCATATGCAGCCTTCTGCTTCCACTACTATCTTGATTTATTTCTCTCTTGAAGCAGAAAGTGCTATTGCCTACAGGGATTTTATTTTTATTTTTATTTTTTTAGTATTCTTCAAGTTAATGTTAATGTTCCTAAAATATGTTGTTGCATGCTCTCTACTTTCACGGTAAAGCAGAACTATATTGAAATGCTTATTATCAAAATTCACGCATGATTTAACCTATAGATATGAAAATAATAAAACTTCAGATTGTTTCTTCACAGTGGAAACCCCCACTTTTTAAACAATGAAGTGTCAGGGTTGGCTGTCCTACTGAGGCTACTGTTCTAGAAATGTTTGGCACCTGACAACCCTAGGCAGAACAAGAAAGCTATTCATTATCCAGTAACAAAATATACAGTGTTAGATATCATTTCTGGTGTAAACTTCTCAGTACTTCCCATGACTAAGGTGGAGGAAAGAAGTTCCCCTTTCAGAGAACAGGTTTGGAGGAGAGAAGGGATTATTTTCTCTTTTATTGAAATATGTCATGGGTTTGATGAAAGTTATGTGTGATGCTTAAACATTTGAAGACTATACTAATTTGATTTTTCTATTGTAACCAGAAATATAGAAACAATGAGCAGATATTTAGATATATAGGATAGAGTACACCCACATATTAATGGTAATAGGAATGGAGTAAGTGAAAGAATAGGAAAAAACAACTAAGAGACAGATGGCTACAGAAGAGGAAAAGAAGATATTAAATGTAAAGAAAGAGGGACACAAAAATAAAAGAGAGAGAGAGAGAACTCTAAAATATAAATAGAAGGCTGGGCACAGTGGCTCATGCCTGTAATTCCAGCAGTTTGGGAGGCCGAGAAGGGAGGATTGCTTGAACCCAGGTGCTTAAGACCAGCCTGGGGAACATAGAAAAAACACATGTCTACAAAAAATACAAAAATTAACTGAGCGTGGTGGTGCACGTCTGTGGTCCCAGCTACTTGGGAGGCTGAGGTGGGAGGATCGTTTGAGCCCAGGAGGCAGGGTTGCAGTGGCCAAGATGGTGCCATTGCACTCCAGCCTGGGTGACAGAGCCAGATCCTGTCTCAAAAAATAAAATAAAATGTAAATAGGAAACACAGTGCTAAAGAATCTGAACTCAACACCTAGGTCTTGGAATAAGTATAGGAATGGAGTTGTTTATTTCTCTGTCTCCTTTACTTGCCAAGCCAGCGAATTCACCACTGCATCACTCAAGTTCAGTACAATGCCAATAAACTCTTGTTCCGTAACTGAGTGAGGTTGAGGAATCATCATAGAACTACTGACTGTTAGTTACAAAGACCTTGAAAGATACAATCTCTTTGAAGCTATTGTTCACCATATCTTGGGTCTTTCTGGTAACAAACAATACTCTTCTCAAGACAGTTGGAGACACATAGCTTTCTTCTAATAGGATAAAACCTCCTGCCTCTGCCTACCAGTTTAGCCCTTGGAACTGTATCTGGCATATCTAACTTCTCTTCTATAGGACAGCCCAGCGGAAGTCAGCTTTATGTGGCCTTCAAGATCACCTCGAAATCCCACTGGTTCCTCACACCACAGTTTCCAGTGCCCTCATCTTTATGACTCCATCCTCTGAGAGCATTTTCCTGATCTTCTTTTCTCCTTTCAAAGCATGGCTGCTTCTCTTGGTGTGGTTGGAACAATACAAAGGAAAGGGGACATGACTGCCTTCATTCTAGAGACTGCAGGTATGATACTATACCTTCAATTCAAATTACTTTTCTTTGAGCAGTCACATGGTAATAAGAAGAGCTCACCACTGAAGGGCACTTTACAGTTTACATGCCTCATGCCTCACACTGAAAAACAGTCTTCATCCTCTCCTCTGGGTACAAAGCTCTGGGAAATGTTTGAAATAGGACAAGGAAGTTTGTCTTTGATCAAACAAACTTCATGCACCAACTCTCCTTCCCACCCAGGGATGTTCCCAAGTGCCTTTCCTTCAGTTTCTGCACTTAGCAAAGCTGACTTACCCTTACTTGCCAACATGCTGGCTTGCCAGCATGCTGGGAGCTTCTCTGTTAACTTCCCTTCTCAACAATCCCCTCCAAATCCTTTCCCAGACAAGCTCTTCTTCCTCCTGCCCATAATTCTGGTTAAGGGAACAAGTGCTGAGCCAGGTTACATTACTCAGGGGCATGAATCCAGACAATTGATTTGACCTTCATTCCCTCTCCTGTAAAATGAGGATAATAAAAATGCTGACCTTCTTGAGTCCCTGAGAGATATAGCAATAAGTGGAAACCCCTCAAATGGGGCCAGGGACCCAGAAAGTCCTCAGGAAGCATTAGTTAGTATCACAGTGCTTGTCCTGGGTCTGCCTCCTGAGGAAGCCCTGTGATTTATTCAGTCACACTAAAGACTGGCTTCAAACTGTCATGTGCAGGGTTCCTTACACTGAGCTCCTGAAACTGTATGCACAATTATGTGAATCCAAATGTATTTCCCCTGAAATTCTTTACCCCAGGTGCAAAGTAGAGTCATATGGGGAGCTTTTAGAAACCACTGATGTCCAGCCCCATCATCCCCAACCAGATATTCCGATGCAAAGCATTCCTGAGTAAGGCCCAGGCACTTCTCCCAGTAAACGTAACAGGCAGCCAGGGGTGAGAACCACTGATGCATGTATGGCAAGATTCTTAACAAAGGTGAGCATCAGGTCACTTGTGTGGTTTAAGAAAAATAAACTACCCATGCCAAACCTCCCAGAAACTCAGACCCTATAGGTCTGAGTTAGGATCAAGTAACTGTTTTAAAGGCAATACAGGTGATTTGGATAGAGGCAGGAGGTAGATAAATTCTAGGCAGACAGGGGCAGGACCCCACTGAAACTCCACCTTCGAGTCAAAAAGCCTGAAACCCACAGCCCAAAGTGAGAACTTCTATCCCTTTTTGCCTGCTCTCTCCCAATTGGTTCTTTCTGAATAATGTCTTTTTACCAATCAAACATTGCCCTTTCCAAAACTACCTAGAGCCTGTGCCACCCCCGATCCTGTGCCTATAAAGACCCCAGACTCAGTCAGTAGAAAGAGAGAAGTGACTTGACTGGAGAGAGGTTACTTGGCTTCAGAGGGACCGCTGGACTTCAGAGGAGAGATGGCTTAACTTTGGACTTCAGGAGATTATTGGTCTGTCCTGCCTCATCTCCAGTTTCCCTCTCTGCTAAGACCCATTTTCATCGCTAAATAAAATTCTCCACTTTCACCATCCTTCAGGTGTCCATGTGGCCTCATTCTCCTTGGACACCAGACGAGAGCTTGGGACCCATCTAGTGCAGGAAACCAAAAAAGGCCATCACAATGGCCCTTTGCTGTCACTGGTGGAGCGATGAGAGCATTATAACATGCCCTCTGGGGCTTTAGGGTTGCAGGAACACCCACCTGGGTACCACTGCGGGGCCCACATGAAGTCTGCTCCTTCCAGCGCCCAAAGTGGCCAGCCAGTTCCTACACTCACTCGCTCATATGCTTCCTCCCACGAGGGGTTGAACACGACAGGCCAAATAAATGGGTCACCCCTGGTGCAAGTCTGATGAAGGGGTTGAGAAAAACCCTGCTTCAATTCTGATATGCTCCAGAGAACCACTGGATGGCAAGTTTTCATCACATTTTCCAAACGTTAAAAAAAAAAAAAAAAAATGGCTCCCTAACAGAAGTCAATGGTGTGGTATCTACCTAGGATGAGGTTTCTTCTGCCAGGCTTCTCTTTTCTGGCCTCAGGTGTTCAGCCCTAAGCTCCCTGGGGGCCAGCCCTGGCTGTTCTCCCTGCTAATCAGGCAGATCACCAACCAGAGCAGCTTTCATCTTTACTGAGAATGAGGAAAAGCAGGAGAAATGGCTGAAACTATGGGGTTCCTTCTTCATCTTTATTCACAATATTTTAGATTGAATGAAATAGCTTTAAGAAAGTTGTTTCTATTTCTGCCAACATATGCATGTGGGAACAGATTTTTAACAATAACTGATAAAAATGAAATCCAGGAAGAAGTAGGATATTGTCACTTCATTTCACGCTGCACCAAATATATATGTGCAAATTGACAAGCTTGTACAAAGAAACAAAAAATAAGCCCAAGTAAGGTAAAATATCTGAATTCCTTAATATAGTCTCTTTAAAAATGTATATATCAACATAAGTTTACCTCCTGGGCTTTCTTAAGATACGTTTTTTATTATAGCAAAATTGTTCTTCCCATATTTATGGTGTTAAAATGTCCTTTCTTTAGTGAAATGGTGGCACATTTGCTTTTTCATTGGTTTGTAATGACTTTGCTCTGATACAGAACTGGGAACTGTGTGTTAGTAAACAGCCCTCTGCTGTGCATCCCCCACAGCGTTTTAAAAACCAGTCTGTGAAATCTTGCAAATAGGTGGTCCCTGCATATCACTTTTCAAAATACTTAACCAATGTACAAACACCTGAACCCCACGCAGACCTACAAAATGATTATCTCCCAAATACTGGCTTTTAAACAAGTGCCCCAGACCCATGCTGAAATTTGACACCCAAACTGGAGGCATTGCATTTTTTTGTTGTTGCTTGTTTGTTTGTTTGAAATGGAGTCCCACTCTGTCACCAGGCTGGAGTGCACTGGCACAATCTCGGATCACTGCAACCTCCGCCTCCCGGGTTCAAGTGATTCTCCTGCCTCAGTCTCTCGAGTAGCTGGGACTACAGGTGCGTACCACCATGCCCAGGTAATTTTTGTATTTTTAGTAGAGAAGAGGTTTCACCATGATGGCCAGGTTGGTCTTGATCTCTTGACCTTGTGTTCCTCTCGCCTCAGCCTCCCAAAGTGCTGGGATTACAGGTGTGAGCCACTGCACCTGGCCGGTATTGCATTTTTAAAAGGAAAGTTTCTTTACTCAAATGGATTTATAACTAGTGACACAATATAATGAAAGGAAGGATGAAGGATAAAATGCGTCAAGTATTTTGGGAAAGTGGATATGATTGAACTTGAAAAGTACTCTTTTACATGAAATATGAAAACAAAGCATGGAAGAGGATGTTGGATGGATGGATGGATGGATGGATGGATGGATGGATGGATGGATAGATGGATGGATGGATGATGATGGTTGGGTAATTGATAGAGAAAAGAAAAGCAATGGAAACAGGAATAGAAAGAATTGGGAAGAGGGAGAGAATTAGATGAAGAGGAAGAGAAATATAAGAAAGTGTGTAGATAGCGTCAAGGAAAGAATGCTGAGAATTACTCTACAAATGAAAATACTAATTATGTCCTCAGTTTTCTTTTCTGAAAATGAACAAAAAGGTTCTGCTTTCCAAGTGTAGCATTGTCTCTATCTATGGGGTAGACAAAGAAACAGAAAAAGGAAAAAATTTGTTAGATTATGTGTTAGTTTCCTATTGTCACTGTACCACACTACCACATTTTAGTGGCTTAAAATACAAATGTATTCTTTTATAGTTTGGGAAGTCAGAAGTCCTAAAATCTAGGCAGCCTTCCTGTGCACTTCTCTTGCAGCTCTGAGATCCAGCAACATCTTTGGGTTCTACTTTCTCATGACTGCCAAGATTGCCCTGGGGATAGAGTTGCCAGATTTAGCAAATCGAATACAGGACACCCCAGCAGCTTTGAATTTCAGCTAGACAGCACATGGTTTTTTTCGTTTGTTTGTTTGTTTGTTTTTAAGTGGGCTCCAAATATTGCCTGGGACATAATAGCACTAAAAAAATATATGTTGTTTATCTGAAATTTGAAGTTAATGAGGCATCCTCTATTTTATTTTATCTGGCATGTTTCCTTAGGGATTATACCTATTCCAACCAGCCAGATGGGGAAAAGATCATGAGTAATCGTGCTCTAGGGAATATTTATGGTCCTGGCCAGGATGCATTTACTCATCAAGAATCAATTCGCTTCCCACTCTGGCCAGGTTTCTCTTACATCCCTCCACCAGCCACGTGTTTCTTCTAATCTGCTTTAATCATATTGCCACTCTCTTTATTAGCCTCCCAAACTCCTCAATGTGTCCTGGAAGTCCCTGCCCCTAACCCAACTGGGCAGCCTCATTTATTCCTCATTCTTCTCTTCCCCAACTCCTGACACCTTTCTTCCATGCCTCATAGAAATTGCTGAGGAAAAGAGGCAAACGCTAAAACATCTGAAGAGATTTACTCTGAGCCAAATATGAAGGACCAATGATCTGTGACATGGCCCTCAGGAGATCTTGAGAACTTGTGCCCAAGGTGGTCAAGGCACAGCATGGTTTTATAGATTCAAGGGAGACAGGAGCCATTCATCCAATACATGTAAGATGTACATTGATTCAGTCTGGAAAGTCGGGATAACTCGAAGCAGTGGGGCTTCGAGGTTATAGGTAGATTTAAAATTTTTCTGATTGAGAATTGGTTGAAAGAGTTACTATCTAAAGACCTGGAATAAATAGAAACGAGTGTCTGGTTTAGAACAATAAGCGGTTGTGAAGATCAAAGTTTTATCATGCAGATGAAACCTCCAAGTAGCAGTCTTCCAAGAGAATAGACTGGAAGTGTTTCTTACCAGACTTTAAGGTTTGTGTCGATGTTAATGCTGGTTGGCTTTTCCTGAAATCCAAAAGGGAGGAGGGTGTAATGAGGCATGTCCAATCCTGCCTTCCCATCATGGGCTGAACCAACTTTGGAATGCCCTTGTCCGAGAAGAGGGGTCCATTCAGATGGTGGGCGGGGCCTTGCAATTTTATTTTTGGTTTACAAACTCTTTGAGCCAAAATAGAGTTCATCTGTGCCTCAATAATTGCTCAGAGAGGGAGGAAAGTCATGACTGAAATGGGCTGATTGTCACTTAAATAAACACCCAAGGCCCCACCAGGAGGAGGTCCGAAGCAAGTCTTCCGACTTCCCTGTGAAATCCCTGATTCCTTTTCCTCTGTCTATGGATTCTGAGTCCGGGGTCTTTAACTGGCTTGAGTAACTTTTGTTAGCATCTCCAAAAAGGTAAAAGAGAAACTGAATATACAAAATAGTGCAAAACTAGAAATTCATTTAAGGTAGGGTGGTTTTTAGGCTTCCGTTCAAGAAAAATAGTCTGACCCAGTTTTCAACTAGGTCAAGATGTGGTAGACTGAGTTAAATCGTGAAAGGCTCACATTACCCCAGAGCAGAGGAAGATTTTTATGAAGTCACTTCCTTGCTGCTTCATTTGCTGGAGTGAAACTTGCCATTCCAGCCGAGTGAGTATGGTACCCTGAGGGGGCGAGGGAAAATGAACTCATAACTTTAGCAACCCTCTTCTTGCATTTTCCCATCCTCCTCCCACCTTTTACCAGGCTCACCATTCCTTTCTGCAATAGTTGGTTTTTCCCTGTTTTAATGAGTTGGAATGACCCAAAAGGGGTGGCTTTGTGGTATTTTTCATCTCTTCTTTCCGCCTTTTCTTTTACTCTTAGCAGAGTAAGAGGGAGAGAGACTTGCAAGTTAGAAAACCTAACAGTGTTTATCTTTTTTCTTCTTCCTTATTTTCTCTGGCATCATAACTCTTACATAGTTTTTGGTTCTTTCGCTTGAGTATTTACCTTAGCCTCTTTAAATGATCAAACTATTAAGATTCCTCTTATGCCATTCTTGTTTCTCTTAACAAAGGTTTTTCCCATCACTTGGTTCTGTTGATCTTTGAAATTTGAGCCCTTTTGATTTCCTGCAAATGTTTGCTCTTTTAAGAAAGAGAAATAAAAATAAGCCACATTTTATTTTTGCCCCATGAACTTCTAATTTTCATGTTTCTATTAAACATTTCTGATCATTTCTCTTTTTTTTTCTGCTAAAACTTTTTTACTTTTCTCTCATTTATCTCTCCCCTTTTTCATCCAAGAGAGATCTTAAGAACACAGCTTCCAATGTCTTCTTTGTTTATTTCTTCCCTTTCGCACTGCAATGCTTCCCTATACTTTTATCTTTTTATGTCTTTAATCTCTTTTCTCTATTTCCCTCCTGACTCATTCCCTTCTCTCTCTTCCCCTTTGTATCTGTGCCTGAATTTTCTCAAGTTTTCCTTCGTTTTCTCTTCTTTTCTTTACATCTTCCTTGGTTTTTCCATTGGTTTGTATTTCCTTGTTTTAAGGGAGAAGGAGGGATATCTTAGATATTCCTTTTTACTTCATAACAAAAATGTTCTTGCTTCCAAAAAGTCTCTAGTAAATCTAAACATGAACAGGACATATTCTGGCCTCGGACCTGCCTTGGGGGCCCCATTTCTTAAACGCTCACACTCACCTGGAATGCCAGACCAGAGGGAAGAATTGCAGAGCCAAAGGGGTGAAATAGGCAAAGAAGACTTTAGCGTGAGTCTTGCCTCTGCCTAGAAAGCTCCTTCCTTCTCTGCTAATTTCCTTCTTTCCCTCCAAGACTGATCCACGGAGTGGGGACTTATTCTCACCTTCCTAGCCCTGCTGGCCAAATCTCATTTAACCTCATTATCACTCTAAATTCAAGGTGGGATTGTAAATTCGATCTTTTAAAAAAATTTTCAGTTATAGCAACATATGGAAGAATGCATGAAATAAATATACAGTATATTGAATCATTACGTTTTGAAAATCTGTGAACCTGCGTGCAAATCAGCACTCCCTGAAACCTCATGTGTTTTGTTTCAGCCATACCCTGCTCACATACTCCTGGAAATAACTACTGTCCTTGCCCTTCTGATAATCGCTTCTTCACTTTTCTTTATCGTTTCACTACCTTTGTATGCACGCTTAAAAGTAACGTTTAATTTTTCCTGGTGTTGAATTTTAAAGAAATAGCGTCATCTTGTGAGTGTTCTCTCTTGTCGTCTTCCTTTCACTAGATACCATGTTTAAGATTCCAGGATGTTATTGCATTCAGCTGCCGTTTATTTTCTCTTCTGTCTAGATTTCCATTGCTTGTGATGCCCCACAATTTATTTATTCATTCTAAAGTTGATGGCCCAGTTTGGAGCTACAGTAAACAATGCTTCTGAAACCATTCTTTTACAAGAGTCCTGGCACATGTGTACATGCATTACTCAAGGGCATGTATGAGAAAGAAATGCTGACTCAAGGAGTATACACGTGTTCAGCTTTAGTAGAAAATGCCACACTGGGCCAGGCACAGTGGCTCACACCTGTAATCCCAGCACTTTGGGAAGCCAAAATGAGAGGATTGCTTCAGCCCAGGAGTTCGAGACCAGCCTGGCCAACATAGTAAGATCCTGTCTCTAAAAATAATAAAAATTTAAAAAGTAGCCAGGCATGGTGACATGTGCCTATAGTCCCAGCTACTTGGGAGGCTAAGGTAGAAGGATCACTTGAGCCCAAGACTGTGAGACTTCAGTGAGCTATGATCACACTGCTGGACTCCAGCTTGGGAACAAAGTGAGACTATGTCACGAAAAAAAAATTTTAAGACAAACTATTTTCCAGTGGGGTTACCACAGTTTTCTTTCTCAGCAGCAGTGTCTGGGAATTCCTTTTGCTCCATAGGCTTGCCAAAACCCTTGCTCAATTGATGGGCAGAGACGGTATTCTCCGTCTCTATATGCCCGGACCTACCAGATTGACTGGCATGTAGAAGATGCTCTCATTCGTTATGATTTTATAAAATTCCCTTATGTTTATGAATCATTATAGACTTAGTCCAAGTCCAAAATTTTCCAAGGATCCATCTTAGGGAGATTTGTGGTCAAGAGAATGTGAACAACATCAACTCTGGAATTTTTTTTTTTTTTTTTTTTTTTTTTTTTTTGAGATGGAGTTTTACTCTTGTTGCCCAAGCTCAAGTGCAATGTTGCAATCTCAGCTCACTGCAACCTCTACCTTCAGGTTCAAGTGATTCTCCTGCCTCAGCCTCCCGAGTACCTAGAATTCCAGGCACTTGCCACCACGCCCAGCTACTTTTTTCTATTTTTAGTAGAAACATGATTTCACCATATTGGCCAGGCTGGTCTCGAACTCCTGACCTCAGGTGATCCACCCGCCTTGGCCTCCCAAAGTGCTGGGATTACAGGTGTCAGTCACTATGCCTGGCTTATATTGCTATGTTTCTCATGGAACATATCCTTAAACCCTCACCTCTAATAAGTAAATAGATGCCTAGTAAATGTTGTAAAATTACAAGTCATTATGTATGGATTTTTATTAAAAGATGTCAAAGAAGACACATTTGGACACTCCTAGCACTATATCTTCATACTTTTCTGGAGATCATTTACTAGGAATGAGATGAAGTGAACTTCATGCACAGAAAGCTGAAACTTATAAACACATATTCTGGGATTTAAAAAAAAATGTCAGTGAAGTTTTGCTAATAAAAATTTCCCCCCCTAGAAGTGAATGTTTCCCTTAATTCAGATATCAGTTGAGTGTCTGAGGTAATGCTCTACTTTTTTTTAAATACCATTTGGTTAGGGTCTCTGTGATAAGGTGGCTTAAAATTCTCATCTTTAAATCTCTTCTACCTTTAAAACTTTTCCTTAAAACAATGTACATTTGAAAATGTTCTTCAAATAGAACACAAGTCTATGAGAGAAATTATTTCCCTTTATAAAGAACTTTTAACAAGTTGATAAGAAAAGAGAATATTAGTCATTAGAAAATTTGTGTAAATTGTTGTTACACTTCAAAAAATAATGTTTGAGACACAGAAAGGAAAGAATCCCCCGGGGCTTCATCGTATCCAATTATCAATCCCTACCAACTTCATCAAGTCATTTCCTAAATGATGGATAAATCCTTATTAGAGAGTTACAGTCATCAATCAATAGAACAAAAAAAAAGATTAAAACTTTATTCAAAATGATTGCATTTTAGGGTCGGGCACAGTGGCTCACCCCTGTAATCTCAGCACTTTGGGAGACTGAGGCAGGTAGATCTCTTGAGGTCAGAAGTTCAAGACCAGCCCAGCCAACATGGTGAAACCTTGTCTCTACTAAAAATACAAAAAAATTAGCTGGGCATGGGCATGGTGGCATGTACCTGTAGTCCCAGCTACTCAGGAGGCTGAGGCAGGAGAATTGCTTGAACCTGGGAGGCAGAAGTTGCAGTGAGTTGAGATCATGCCACTGGACTCCAGCCTGGGCAACAAGAGTGAAACTCCATCTCAACAAAAAATTTCCAGAGTTGATGCTGTTCCATCTCAAAAAAAAAAAAATCTCATTTGATTTGGCATAGTGACTCACACCTGTAATCCTAGCATTTTGGGAGGCTGAGGCAAGAGGATTGCTTGAGGCCAGGAGTTCAAGAGAAGCCTGGACAACATAGAGAGATACTGTATCTACAAAAAATAGAAAAGTTAACCACCAGGGGTGGTGGTGTATGGCTTTGTTCCCAGCTATTGAGGAGGCTGAGGTAGGAGGATTACTTGAGCCCAGGTGGTCAAGGCTACAGTGAGCCATGATCACACCACCATACACCACCAGCCTGGGTGACAGCACAAGACCCTGATTCAAAAAAAAAAAATCACATTTGCCCCCCGGTCAGACATATTGTTTCTTTGAAGTCAGAAATAAAGGACTTTTTGCAAAAAGAGGTTGTCATCAGCAAAAGGGGAAAACACATCATCAAATGACAGGGACTTTGCTGAGTAGAAAGAGCAATGAGCTGGGGCTAAGAGGTTTCCCATGCTGTAGCCTTCTTGGTGTATACTTGAAAAGCTCCCTGAGCCTCAATTTCTTCACTTGTAAAATTAGATAAATTAGATAATATCCAAAATCACACGCAGGCTTTAGTTTATGTGATTGAGTGATTGATGCTAAGGCCCAGAAATAATGAGAAAGTAAAACTTTTATTTTAATCAAAGAAAGATCACAATGTAACCACCTTGTGGGTTCTTCTTGCCCAGATAGAATCAATTTATCAAGACAAGAGAATTGCAGTAGCGAGTTGAAAACACACAGAGCTGGCTAAACAGGAGACCAGAGTTTTATTATCACTAAGTTCAGCCTCCTGAAAATTCAGAGGCCAGGTTTTTAAAAATTTTTTATTGTTTTTTGTTTTGTTTTATTTTGTTTTCCAGACAGGGTCTTGCTCTGTCTCCCAGACTGGAGTCCAGTGGCATGATCACAACTCACTGCAACCTCAACCTCTTGGGCTCAAGCAATCCTTCCACTCCAGCCTCCGAAGTAGCTGGGACTACAGATGCATGCCACCACGCCTGGCTAATTTTTGTATTTTTTTGTAGACATGGGGTTTCACCATGTTTCCCAGGCCTGTCTCAAACTCCTGAACTCAAGTGATCCACCCCTCTTCGGCCTCCCAAAGTGTTAGGATGGCAGGCATGCTCCACTACACGGAATAGAAGCTAGGAAGTTTTTAAAGATAGTTTGGCAAACAAAGGCTAATGAATGGAGAATGCTGATTGGTTGGGCCAGGGATGAAATCATAGAAAGCCATCCTCTTGCTTTGAGTCAGTTCCTGGGTTGGAGGCACAAGACCAGATGAGCCAGTTTACCATTCTGAGTGGCAGCAGCTGGTTCATCAGAATGCAGTCATAAAAATACTTTGAACACCAATCGTCTTAGGTCTTACAATAGTGATGTTATCTACAGGAGCAATTGATGAGGTTAGGAATCTGGTGGCCTCTGGCTGCATGACTTCTGGGCCATAATTTCTAAACTTGTGGCTAATTTATTAGTTTTACAAAGGCAGTCTTTTCCCCAAGCAAGAAAGGGCTTTGTTTTGGGGAAGGACTATTACCATCTTTGTTTTAAAGTTAAACTATAAACTAAATTCCTCCTGTAGTTAGCTCAGCCTATGCCCAGGAATGAACAAGGGCAGCTCTGAGGTTAAAGGTAAGATAGGGTCAGTTAGGTCAGACCTCTTTCACTGTCATAATTGTCCTAGGTCATATTTTTCTCATTGCCATAATTTTTACAAACATGGTTTCAATAATGTTTTACATACTCTAGAAATTAAACAAAAAATCCACTACACATTTACCAAAATGGCTTTAAAACATTTAAAAACAACAGTACTAAATGTTGGCAAGTACGTGGAGTAACTGGAACACCTATGTATGGTTGGTGGGAATTTGAAACATTATAACCATTTAGGAAAAAGTTCCATCGCTTTCTTATAAAACTAAGCATATATTTACCGCCAACCCAGCAATTCCACCTCTAATGTACCCAAGAGAAATAAAAATATATGTCTCCAAATTATTTGTACAAGCGTGTTCGTAACAGTGTGAAACAAAAGTGAAATTCTAAGCCTCCCATCTGACTAAATGGATCCTCTCTCCTGATTGGCCAAGGGGATCCTAAAGAAAACCTAAAAACTATTTCAGGCTATGAGGGGAAGGGAGAGGTCAAACATGCCTCGTTATATCCCATCTTGTTGAAGTTTAAGCAAAATTGACCAGCATTAATATTAAAACAGAGATCCTAAGACTGACAAAACAAACTCTTTGTAGTAATGAGATACTGTACTCCAACCTACCCCTGATATAGCATCACATGAAGTACAGCAGGTCCTGAAGGAAATCAAAGTATTTCATCCCAAAATATATTTATATGACATGTACTGAAATGGCCCTGCAAAGCCATCTTTTATGGGGAAAATTTGCATTTTGTAGAGAATTCCTTTCCCTTTCCAGGTCTTTTCCTTAGTCAGGAGAGACTTAACTAAGAGACTGACACCTTTTAAGGTCTAATAAGAGACAGTTATCATCTATTCTCTCTGAAGCCTGCTACCTGGCGGCTTCATCTACATAACAAGAACCTTGGCTTCCCCCTTATCTTAACTCAAGCATTTCTTTCTGCTAACTTCAACTCTTTAGGCAAAGCTTAACCTTTTCAACCAATTGTCACTCAGAAAATCATTGACTCCTCCTATGACCCATGGCTACCCTCTTCAAGATATCCCACCTTTCTGGGCCAAATCAATGTGTATCTTACATGTATTGATTTACATCTTTGCCTATAACTTCTGTCTCCCTAAAAGACATAAAACCAAGTGGTAACCCAACACCTTGAGGTCATGTTCTCAGGACCTCTTGAGGCTGTGTTCTGAGCCATGGTCTTATATATTTGGCTCAGAATAAACCTCTTTAAATATTTTACAAAGTTCAGCTTTTTATTGGTCAACAACAGCTTTATTCATAATAATCCAAAACTGAAAACAGCATGGATGTCCATCAACGGGTGAATGAATGAACAAACTGTGGTATATATATACAATGAACCACTACTCAACAATAAAATAGGAAATACACCATTCAGTTAGTAGCATTGCTAAAAAAAGAAATAAACAAAATGGGCTATTAATACATGTTACAACATAGATGAATCTAAAAAATCATGCCAAGTGAAAGAAATCACATACTGTATGTTTTCGTTGGTTCTTGCATTGATATAAAGAAATAGTTGAGATTGAGTAATTTGTAAATAAAAGAGTCTTACTTGGCTTATAGTTCCACAGGCTATATAGGAACCATGATGTTGACATCTGCTCAGCTTCTGAGGAGGCTTCAGGAAGCTTACAGTCATGGCAGAAGGCAAAGCGGGGAAAGGCACATCTTACGTGGCAGGAGCAGGAACAAGAGAGCAAGGCAGGAGGTGCTGCACATGTTTTAATAACCAGATCTCAGGAGAATTCACTCACTATTATGAGAACGACACCTAGAAGATGGTGTCATGAGACACCACTCATGAGAAATCCACCCCCATAATTCAACTACCTCCCACCAGGCCTCACCTCCAACATTGGGGGTTACAGTTTGACATGAGATTTGGTGGGGACACAGATCCAAACCATATCACTGTGTGATTCCATTTGTATCAAGTTTTAGAACTAATCTACAGTGGAAAAATTAATAACAATGTTTGCCTTTGGGATAGGTGTTAACTATTGATGAGAAAAGGTGTGAGAGAACTTTCTAGGGTGACGATAACACCATATATCTTTGGGGTTTGGATTTGCACTTTGACAAGTGTAGGCATTTGTCAAAATTGATGGAATGGTACACTTAAGATTTGTGCATTGCATTTTAGGTTAATTACCTTAAACATGATAAACAAATATTGAACCATAATTAATGATAAGTAGTTTGAAATAGGGAGAGGTAGAGAACACTATGTCTGCAACTTATTTTGAACTTTTTCAAAAACTATGTTGGGTTGATGAAGGATAGAATTAGGAGATGAACCAAATTGGGATTACATATATTAATCACAGTGTCTGGTTAGTGGGGGGGTGTGTTCACTGTACAACTGTTTCAATATTTCTGTATGTTTTACGTTTTAAAATTTGTACAATAAAATGTTAGGAAAACAAATCAAAAATTAAAGTGAAAAGGAAAGAACTGAACCTGATTATTTGTCAAGATGATACTATACCATAGAGAAAAAAAGTTATTTAAAGTCATTTTTTTAACACAATGCTTTGTAATAACTTAGTGGGACAGGGTGGACAGCAAGATGGCCGAATAGGAACAGCTCTGGTCTGCAGCTCCCAGTGAGATCAACACAGAAGGTGGGTGATATCTGCATTTCCAACTGAGGCACCCAGTTCATCTCATTGGGACTTATTAGACAGTGGGTATAGCCCACAGAGGGCAAGCCAAAGCAGGGTGGGGCATTGCCTCACCCAGGAAGTGCAAGGGGTCAGGGAACTCCCTCTCCTTGCCAAAGGAGGCCCTGAGGGACTGTGCCGTGAGAAATGGTGCATTCCACCCCGATACTAAGCTTTTCCCATAGTCTTCACAACCTGCAGACCAGGATATTTCCTTGTATGCCTACGCCACCAGGGCCCTGGGTTTCAATTGCATAATTGGGCTGCCCTTTGGGCAGACACCAAGCTAGCTGCAGGGGTTTGTTTTCGTACCCCAGTTGTGCCTGGAATACCAGCGAGACAGAATCATTTACTCCCCTGGAGAGGGAGCTGAAGCCAGCGAACCCACTGGTCTTGCTCAGTGGATCCCAGCGCCACAGAGCCCAGCAAGCTAAGATCCACTGGCTTGAAATTCTTGCTGCCAGCACAGCAGTCTGAGGTCAACCTGGGACACTCAAGCTTGGTGGGGGGAGGGGCGTCCACCACTACTGACCCTTGAGTAGGCAGTTTTCCCCTCACAGTGAAAACAAAGCCTCCAGGAAGTTCAGACTGGGCAGAGCCCACCACAGCTCCACAAAGCCTCTGTAGCCAGACTGCCTCTCTAGATTCCTCCTCTCTGGTAGGGCATCTCTGAAAGAAAGGCAGCAGCCCCAGTCAGGGGCTTATAGATAAAACTCCTATCTCCCAGGGACAGAGGACCTGGGAGAAGGGTCAGCTGTGGGCACAGCTTCAGCAGACTTAAATGTTCCTGCCTGCTGGCTCTGAAGAGAGCAGTGGATCTCCCAGCACAGTGCTTGAGCTCTGATAAGGGATAGACTGTCTCCCTCAAGTGGGTCCCTGACCCCCATGCCTCCTGACTGGGAGACAGCTCCCAGCAGGGGTCGACAGACAACTCATATAAGAGAGCTCTGGCAGGCATCTGATGGGTGCCATTCTGGGAAGAAGTTTCCAGAGGAAGGAACAGACAGCAATCTCTGCCGTTCTGCAGCCTCTGCTGGTGATACCTAGGCAAACAGGGTCTGGAGTGGACCTCCAGCAAACTCTAGCACACCTGCAGCAGAGGGGCCTGACTGTTAGAAGGAAAACTAACAAACAGAAAGGAATAGCATCAACACCAACAAAAAGGACATCCACTCAAAATCCCCATCCAAAGGTCACCAAGATCAAAGACCAAAGGTAGATAAATCCATGAAGATGAGGAAAAACCAGTGCAAAAAGGTTGAAAATTCAAAGAAACCAGAACGCCTCTTCTTCTCCAAAGGATCACAACTCCTTGCCAGCAAGGGAACAAAATTGGATAGAGAATGAGACTGATTTATTGACAGAAGTAGGCTTCAGAAGGTGGGTAATAACAGACTCCTCTGAGCTAAAGGAACATGTTCTATCACAACGCAAGGAAGCTAAGAACCTTGAGAAAAGGTAAGAGGAATTGCTAACTAGAATAACCAGTTTAGAGAAGTACATAAATGACCTGATGGAACTGAAAAACATAGCACGAGAACTTTGTGAAACATATATAAATATCAAAAGCTGAATCGATCAAGCAAAATAAAGGATATCAGAGATTGAAGATCAACTCAATGAAATAAAGCATGAAGATAAGATTAGAGAAAAAAGAATGAAAAGGAATGAACAAAGCCTCCAAGAAATATGGGACTATGGGAAAAGACCAAACCTACGTTTGATTGGTGTACCTGACAGAGATGGGGAGAATGGAACCCAGCTGGAAAATACTCTTCAGGATATTATCCATGAGAATTTCCTCAGCCTAGCAAAACAGGCCAACATTCAAATTCAGGAAATACAGAGAACACCACAGAGATACTCCTTGAGAAGAGCAACTCCAAGACACATAATTGTCAGATTCACCAAGGTTGAAATGAAGGAAAAAAATGTTAAAGGCACCCAGAGAGAAAAGTCAGGTTACCCACAAAGGGAAGCCCATCAGACTAACAGTGGATCTCTCTGGAGAAATCCTACAAGCCAGAAGAGAGTGGGGGCCAATATTCAACATTCTTAAAGAAAAGAATTTCCAACCCAGAATTTCATATCCAGCCAAACTAAGCTTCATAAGCAAAAGAGAAATAAAATCATTTACAGACAAGCAAATGCTGAGAGATTTTTGTCACCACCAGGCCTGCCTTACAAGAGCTCCTTAAGGAAGCACTAAACATAGAAAGGAAAAACCAGCACCAGCCACTGCAAAAACATACCAAACTGTAAAGACCATCATGACTATGAAGAAACTGCATCAACTAATAGGCAAAATAACCAGCTAGAACCATAATGACAGGAACAAATTCCCACATAACAGTATTAACCTTAAATGTAAACAGGCTAAATGCCCCAATTAAAAGACATGGACTGGCAAACTGGATAAAGAGTCAAGACCCATCCGTGTGCTGTATTCAGGAGACCGATTTCACGTGCAAAGACGCACATAGGCTCAAGATAAGGGGATGGAGGAATATTTACCAAGCAAATGGAAAACAAAAAAAAGCAGGAGTTGTAATCCTAGTCTCTGATAAGACAGACTTTAAACCAACAAAGATCAAAACAGATAAAGAAGGGTGTTACATAATGGTAAAGGGATCAATGAAACAAATAGAGCTAACTATCATGATATATATATGTACCCAATACAGGAGCACCCAGATTCATAAAGCAAGTTCTTAGAGGCCTACAAAGAGACTTAGACTCCCACACAATAAAAGTGGGAAACTTTAACACCCCACTGTCAATATTAGACAGATCAATGAGACAGAAAATTAACAAGTATATTCAGGACTTGAACTCAGCTCTGGACCAAGCAGATGTAATAGACATCTATAGAACTCTACACCCCAAATCAACAGAATATAAATTTTTCTTGGCAACACATTGCACTTATTCTAAAATTGACCACATAATGGGAAGTAAAACACTCCTCAGCAAATGCAAAATAATGGAAATCATAACAAACAGTCTCTTGGACCACAGTGCAATCAAATTAGAACTCAGGATTAAGAAACTCAAAACCACACAACTACATGGAAACTGAACAACCTGCTTCTGAATAACTACTGGATAAGTAATGAAATTAAGGCAGAAATAAATAAGTTCTTTGAAATCAATTAGAACAAGGACACAATGTACAAGAATCTCTGGTACACAGCTAAAGCAGTGTTTAGAGGGAAATTTATAGCACTAAATGCCCACAGGATAAAGCGTGAAAGATCTAAAATCAACACCCTAACATTACAATTAAAAGAACTAGAGAAGCAAGATCAAACAAATTCAAAAGCTAGCAGAAGACAAGAAATAACTAAATCAGAGCAGGACTGAAGGAGATAGAAACATAGAAAACCCTTTGAAAAAATCGATGAATTCAGGAGCTGATTTTTTGAAAAGATTAACAAAATAGATAGACCACTACTAGCCAGACTAATAAAGAAGAAAAGAGAAAAGAATCAAATAGACACAATAAATAACGATAAAGGGGATATCACCACTGATCCCACACAAATACAAACTACCATCAGATAATACTATAAACACTTCTACACAAATAAACTAGAAAATCTAGAAGAAATGGATAAATTCCTGGACACATACACTCTCCCAAGACTAAACCGGGAAGAAGTCAAATCCCTGATTAGATCAATAACAAGTACTGAAATTGAGGCAGTAATTAACAGTATACTAACCAAAAAATGCCTAGGACCAGATGGATTCACAGCTGAATTCTATCAGAGGTACAAAAAGGAGCTGGTACCATTCCTTCTGAAACTATTCCAAATAATAGAAAAAGAGGGACTCCTCCATAACTCTTTTTATGAGGCCAGCATCATCCTGATACTGAAACTTGGCAGAGATACAACAAAAAAGAAAATTTCTGGTCAATATCCGTGACAAACATCAATGCAGAAACCCTCAATAAAATACTGGCAAAGCGAATCCAGCAGCACATCCAAAAGCTTATCTACCATGGTCAAATCTGCTTCATCCCTGGGATGCAAGGCTGGTTCAACATATGCAAATGAATAAATGTAAAACTAAAATCCAAGAAATTAAGTAAAAACTCTGTAACATTAAATGTTATTGGAAATATCAATATAAACTAACACATTTTCCAATATATTTCCTAGTTCTTCCCTTATGGATAATATTAGGAGGTATAATACCTGTTTGCAATAAGTACCTTAGAATTTAGATTTTGGTTTCGATATGCCATCGCCCACCACCCACAACATAACTATGGCTTCTTGGAGAAATAGCTGATTCCAGGTCTGAGGTAGAGAAGGCCAAAGGCAAGCCTGAGACATCTTGCTACAGAAAGCCAGGAATGCTCAAAGACTAGTGGGCACATGTCAAAAGGGCACAGGAGCTACATTTGGGTTAACATGGGCTCCACCAACCCTAACCCTAACCCTAACTCTAACACTAATCCTAACCCTAACTTACGTTTGAGTCTTTAATCCATCTGGAGTTAATTTTTCTATAAGGTGTAAAGAAGGGGGAGATAAGGTGTGAGTGACATGAGTTAACATGGGCTCCACCACAGTAAGTGATTGCAAAACCTTGAATAAATAAAAACCCATACCATATAGAAAGAGGAAGGGAAACATACATTTGCTGTCACATCAAATGCTTACTCTGAAAAATTGTTACATTTTTCTAATTCTACCCTCAGGGGCTGAGGAAAAGCTCTTTTTTACAGAGGAATTTTAGCTAATCAATGCAGAAGGGATAAGAGACTTTTTTAAACCACCAAAGAAGTAATTGATTCAGGCAAGGATCATCCATGGATTTAAAAATATTACTATTCAAAACCATAATGAGGAACAGGATATTGGCATATATCAAAATGTCACCCCATGGATTATTTACTATTTGCATAGGGAAGTCCCTCTCTTACAATGGAGAGGTATGGCTGGCATCCTGCAATGATCACCAACTGATCAAATTAGCTTCACTAATTATGCAACAAACTACCATTATTTGCCTTGTGAAGTGAAGCATGTAATCCAAACGTCACCTATAAAATTACGTCAATTTTACCTAAATTTACTCAGCTTTTAGACTTAACTTCCAGTTTGAAGAAAATGTAGAGGTCAGAGAAAATACTAAATTAAAAGAAGCAACCAACAAATGCAGAATGTAAAATGTAACAAATAATTCTTTTTTTTAATTTTTTTTTTTTTTTGTAGAGACAGAAATTTCACTATGTTGCCCAGTCTGGTCTTGAACGAGGTTCAAGCAATCCTACTGCTTTGGCCTCTTAAAGTACAGGGATTACAGGCGTGAGCCACCATACCTGACCCACATATCTCTTTAAAAAGTCAATGTGGGCTGGGAGTGGGGGCTCATGCCTGTGAGTTCCAGCACTTTGGGAGGCTGAGGGAGGTCAGGAGTTCGAGACTATCCTGGCCAACATGGTGAAACCCCATCTCTACCAAAAATACAAAAATTACTGAGACATGGTGGTGCTCACCTGTAATCCCAGCTCCTCAGGAGGCTGAGGCAGGAGAATGGCTTGTACCCGCAAGACAGAGATTGCAGTGAGCTGAGATCATGCCACTGGCCGACAGAGCTCAACTTGGTCTCAAAAAAGTTGACTTTTTTTTTTTTTTAAGATAACTAGAGAAACCTGGCGAAATTTCTAGATTAAAAGAGGTGTAACTGGCCAGGCACGGTGGCTCACGCCTGTAATCCCAGCAATTTGGGAGGCAGAGGAGGAAGGATTGCCTGAGCCCAGGAGCTCGAGACCAGCCTGGGTAACATGACAAAACCCCATCTCTACAGAAAAAATAATAATAATAATTAATTAAATTAAAAAATATTTAACTAGCAAGGTGTAAACCTTTATTAGAACCTAATGTGGAAGGGAGAAAGAATAGCCACAAAAGACATGTGGAACACAATTCAGGGAATTGTAATGTAGATTAGACAATAGATGTATTAGAGAATGGTAACTTTATGAGGTGTGATATTGACATTGATGATGGATGAGAATTTCTTTAGGATACCCATGCTAAATTCTTAGAGGTGAGATTGCGTTGTGTCTGCAACTTACTTGGAATACTTCAACTGAAAAATTCAGACAGAGAGAGACTGAGCAAGAGCGAGAGAACAATATAGTAAACAAGTGTTTAAACTAGTAGGTGGGTGCCTGGTGCTCATCGTACCAGCCTTTCAATTTATTTGTACGTCTGAAAATCGTTCATAATAAAATGTTTTAACAAAAAGGAGAGCAATGAATAAGATCATCTTTTATAAGCTCATAACGGAGGGTGTGTTTTGAAAATAGGACAGTATCAAATCAAAATGAATTTAAAATAAAATTATGAAATATTCGAATAAAGGAAACAAAACCAGGGTTCTGTTCACCATGAGTAACACCAAGGTATCTGACTTCCAGTGCTGGTCTTTTCTAATCTATCCTATGACTTGCTGCCAAAATTCGTTTTCAAAAAAAGATCTGATCATGTTGTTCTTCCTTTGATGGTTTAGGATCAAATTCTAACTTCTTTCGAAAGACTCCTGACATACCCCTATTCACATTCTCCACAACAGCCGAAAAATGACTTGCTCTTCTTCATAAAAACGCCCCCTCCCTTGTTTTTTTTTTTTTTTTTTTTTTTTGAGACAGAGTCTTGCCCTCTTGCCCAGGCTGGAGTGCAGTGGCACAATCTTGGCTCACTGCAAACTCCACCTCCTTGGTTCAAGTGATTCTCCTGCATCAGCCTCCTGAGTAGCTGGGATTACAGGTGCCCACCACCACATCCAGCTAATTTTTGTGTTTTTAGTAGAAATGGGGTTTCACCATGTTTGCCAGGCTTGTCTCGAACTCCTGACCTCAAGTGATCCACCCACTTGGTCTCCCAAAGTGCTAGGATTACAGGCATGAGCCACTGTGCCTGACCCATAAAAACGCCTTTTGTACCAAAGCTTTCTTTGTTCTCTCAGTGTGATGGATATCATATATTGACTCACTCAACTTCCAGTCAGTCTTTTTTTCTAACTGGAAAGGTCAGAAAGTTAAAAGCAACGTTTTTGAAAACTGCCTTTCGGCTACAGTGCTGGATGTGGATGGGGTCTGCCTATTAGATGAACTAGTAAAAGATTTGGAATGCAGAAATGAGGAAGGGTCTTGTTTTTTGAGAGAGGATCTTGCTCTGTCACCCAGGCTAGAGTGCAATGACATGACCATGGCTCATCGCAGCCTCAACCTTCCAAGCTCAAGCGACCCTCCCATCTCAATCTCTCGTGAAGTTGTGACCACAGGCATGCACCACCATGCCTGGCCAATTTTTTTCTAATTTTTTGAGACAGGGTCTTGCTCTGTCACCCAGGCTGGAGTACAGTGACACCATCTCAGCTCACTGCAACCTCCACCTCCTGGGCTCAAGCTATCCTCCTATCTCAGCCTCCCAAGTAGCTGGGACTACAGGTGTGCACTACCACACCCAGCTAATTTTTGTATTTTATGTAGAGATGGGTTTTCACCACGTTACCCAGGCTGGTCTCAAACTCCTGAGCTCAAGCGATCCACTTGCCTTGGCTTCTCAAAGTGCTGGGATTACAGGCATGAGCCACTGCACCCAGCCTAATTTTTTAATTTTTTTGTAGAGACAGGGTCTTCCTCTGTTTTCCAGGCTGGTCTGGAACTCCTGACCTCGAGCACCTCTCCCTGAGAGGTGAGCCCTCTCAAAGTGCTAGCATTACAGGCATGAGCCACTATGCCAGGCTAGGGTCATCTTTATATCGTTTTTTCCTAGTCTTTGCAGATCATGAAGTGTTTCTGCAAGCATTCCACATCCTTCACCAACTTCAAGGGTAACGAACTGTCAGAGCTTCTTGATGAGGCTTTCTAATCCCTGGATTGTAGCTATGGGGGGTCCAGTCTCTAGTTTCTTCCTAGTCTAGGTGTGGGTGAAGTGGTGGTCATATTGCCAGCAGAGTAGTTCATGACTTCAATCAATATTCTAAATTCCAGCATAGCTACCATGGTGGGTCACTTCTTTCTGTTTCTAGAATTATTCCTAGAAGATCAATTATGAACCAATCTTTTCAGCCTTTCCAGTAATTTTCTATGACCAGATTTCCTGTGTTAAATCCCTTCTTGATTAAATTACTTGCAGTGATTTTCATTTTCCACTCTGAACTCTGATAAAGCTCTATGAATCTAAGAAATAAATATCTTTAAAAAAATAATATTTTGTGCCAGGCATGGAGGCTCATGCCTGTAATCCCAGAACTTTGGGAGGCCAAGGCAGGCGGATCACCTGAAGTCAGGAGCTCAAGACAGGCCTGGCCAACATGATGAAAACCCATCGCTACTGAAACTACAATAATTAGCCAGGCGTGGTGATGGGTGCCTGTAATCTCAGCTACTTGGGAGGCTGAGGCAGAAGAATCTCTTGAACCAGGGAGACAGAGGTTGCAGTGAGCTGAGATCGTGCCATTGCGCTTCAACCAGAGCAACAAGAGTGAAACTCCATCTCAAAATAACAATAATAACAATAATAATAATATCTTGAAATGACAGGAACTTACACTTGGGCAAGGATTCCAAAAGCTGGAACATCAAACCACCTTTAGACACTTGGGAAAAAAAATAGATTTCCTGACTCCATCCCAGACCTATAGGATAAGATCCTCTCAAGGCGGAGTCTGGAATACATTTTTAAATCCCCAGGTGATAATGATGCAACCTGCGTAGCATGGAAGTGCATGGACTCATACGTAAGACTTAAAGACGTCAAGTCTTGTAGATGTCATGAAACCCAATCTAATGCAAGACTCTGAAGGCTAACATTTTGTTATTTCCCAACTTTCCCCTCCCACAGATTACAAATTATTATCTGTAGTAATTTATTAGCCTGGTAGGAACAGTCTTCTAAGGAAAGCCACCTTTGCAGAAAAAAAATGAAATCACTTCTTTCAAAACTACATAACAAAGTAAACTGACAGACTAAACTGTGACTTAAAAATCCACATTTTACTTTACAAAATATATAATGAACTTATAGTAGTATGTGATATACAACTAAGCTCTTTAAAGATATTTTTAATAGCTCAAAACACATTCCGGATTTTACTAACATACTAAAACAAGATCTCAAAGTAGTATATCACAGAAACATGATATTACAAGATTAGAAGCAACCTTCAAGATAATTATTCACAACAGGAACCTACAGTAGAAGGCATAGTCCGAAAATAAAGACATTGGGCCAGGCGCGGTGGCTCAAGCCTATAATCCCAGCACTTTGGGAGGCCAAGGTGGGCAGATTGCCTGAAGTCAGGAGCTCAAGACCAGCCTGGTCAACATGGTGAAACCCCGTTTCTACTATGAATATAAAAATCAACCGGGTGTGGTGGTGGGCACCTGTAATACTACTTGGGAGGCAGAGGGAGGAATCGCTTGAACCCGGGAGGCAGAGGTTGCAGTGAGGTAAGATTGTGCCAGTGCTCTCCAGCCTGGGTGACAGAGCAAGACTACGCCAAAAAAAAAAAAAAAGAAAAGAAAAGAAAAAAAAGAAAAGAAAAGAAAAGAAAAGAAAGAAAGAAAGAAAGAAAGAAAGAAAGAAAGAAAGAAAGAAAGAAAGAAAGAAAGAAAGAAAGAAAGAAAGAAAGGAAAGAAAGAAAGAAGAAAAGAAATTGGAAAAAAGTGAATTCAGAGGTCCTTCACCTTGATCTTGTACTGAGTCGCTGGTTGAATGACAAACACAGTGTTTAATGGGGCATATAGGACGCTTTTCAAATAAATGCCAAACTGTGTTCACTACCCTACTTAATAATTTTTTAATTTTTCCTGAAATCTTACCTTGAGGTGTTTCCTAACCTAATCCCTTCTGTTGATCCTGCACTAATGTGCAAACAGTTGGAGAGTTGCTCAAAGATGAACAAGAAAAGCAAAGTAATAAAAAAGTAACCAAAATCTGTAATATTGAAAGAGGCAAGTGATTGTGGAAATGTGTACAAGGTACTTGAATCAGAAAATGAAGGCAGAGGGGCAAAGTTTTCCTCCAACATCACCTTTAAAAGCCTGAGAAATAATCGAGAATAAATACCCATCCACTTCTAATATTCTGAGTCTGACAAGAGCGCTGAGGGAGTGCTGCTTTCTGTTGGTTGCAGAAGTGGACCACAGCTGTGCCCAGATTGCTTTCAATTCCTCACCTCTCTTCTGGGTATCAGTTACATTGAGTTCTTTGAAAATTGTAAGACTGAATGGCTAACTGTTAATTCAATAGCAGAAATATTCTGACCTGATTTTCAAGGTGGAGAATTGACATTAGTAAATAAATACACATGAGATACATTTTGAAACCCATCTGGGCTTGTTCAGAAGCAAGTTCATGGTTAATAATTTCATATAGACTCTGCATTTGATAAGTAGAGTATCGGGATCTCAGAGTTTAGGGTAAAAGGTGGACCCGATGCTACCAATTCTCACTAGTCCTTATTTGCAGTGATTGCCAATAAGCTCATAGAAGAAAAGAAAAACTTAATTTAGCGACTTGAAATACATAAAGAAAATCAAACGTATTTATTGTGTTGTATTTGGGCAAGTGACCTCAAGATCATTAACTTGTCAGATATTTAGAGTTTTTAGCATGTGACAGACACTCTGTCCAGCCTGGGATAGAGGAGTGAGCAGGGTCTTTGTTATCAGGGAGCTTACATTCTGGGCACGTTACAGTGTACCTGGAATGCTACCAATGGTCCGATGATCTCATTCTGCTCAGAATTCTTAAGGCATGGACTTTACAGCCAAGTTGACCTGGACTTGGACCTGGACTTCCCCTCTTGCTGAACATGTAAGCCTGGGTGCTTGTTCCACCCACTATCTCTCCTGTCCTCCTGGTCCCCAGGGTTTACATGTCCATCAACACCGCACCATGATGGAATGGGAAATGACCTGGTCCCATGGTGTAGAGAGAGAAAGCTCACTCATGTCCTTCAGATGAGGAAGGCCAGTTCTTGGAGGAAGCAAACAACATTTTCCCTGCAAACTCCCTCTTAATCAACTTTCCAGCTTCAAGGATCCATCCAGAGAGGACCTCTTCAGGCTGATCCTTACCTTCACAGAGATAAGCAGACCTGTTTTCTCTCTCATGAACTTTGACCAGAAAGCAAACTCACCTAACCATGAGAATCAGCCTGGCACTTGTAGAAGTACAGATTCTTAGACTCTATGCCTACTAAGTCAGAATCTCCAGAAATTTCTATTTTTAACAAGCAATACAGAGAAACACTATTTCCGGATCATAGCCCTGGACAAAATCTAATTAAGAGATGAAGCCAGGTGGCTTGCTAAACATAGGAGAAACTTTTCTCCCAAGGGGCTAATAGAAATGGTAGTTATCTAATTTCTTTTAATGCCACCATGATAAGCCTAAATTTTTTTTTAATTAGAGGATATGAAGAAAGAGAGATGGCATGTGGTACCTTGTTAAAACTGTCCCTGGTGCTTCAGTTTTCTCTGAGATTGAAACATTCCTGTCCTTTAGATTCAAAAATATTTCTTTAGGCATCCTAGAATTTTACTAAGTCTAGACATTACATCAAAAATTTAGATAGTACTATTTTATTTTATGTATGTGTGTATGTATATATGTATTATTTATTTATTCATTTATTTATTTTGAGATAGAGCTTTGCTCTTATCACCAAAGCTCGAGCACAATGGCGTGATCTTGGCTCACTGCAACCTCCACCTCCCAGGTTCAAGTGATTCTCCTGCCTCAGCCTCCTGAGTAGCTGGAATTACAGGCGCCCACCACCATACCTGGCTAATTTTTGTATTTTTAGTAGAAACAGGGTTTCACCATGTTGGCCAGGCTGGTCTCGAACTCCTGACCTCAGGTGATTCACCCACCTTGGCCTCCCACAGTGCTGGGATTACAGACGTGAGCCACCACACCCAGCCCTGTTATGAGCATCTTTATCCACACATATTTATGCTCTTATGCAGTTATTTCCTTAGAATAAATTCACAGGAAATAGAAATACTGCACTGTGAAATAGATACATATTTTAAAGGCTTTGATGCATCCTGAAAACGTGTCTTTAGAAAATTCCTACTGAATTATACTTCTAACAATTATGTATTAGAGCACTGGTTTCCCCTGGGAATTATCAGGTAGTTTTTCTAGCCATTCCAAGTCATCCCAAAAGCATGTTCTAACTGCAAGCCTTCATGTTAGCCACTGCAGGAAATGCAAAGAGGTAGAAGCTATGCAACGTTCTTCACCCAAAGAAAACCACAGCATTGTGGAGAGAAAGCTCATGGAGGAAGTACAGCGCATGGGAGAACAAGGCACAAGCTCCATCAGTGGGAGAAGTGCAACATGCTACGGACGCTCAGAGGAATGAGGGAGGAGCTTTGGCTGATCTGGGAGTGGACCATGTAGGAGCGCAACCACTCAAGCTGGACCTTAATCTAGATGGAGATTGGGCAGCATTCTTGGTGAAGTTCTGTATGAAGATGTGTGGACAGAAAATGGTAAAGTATGCCCACGCCATGGTAAAGAAGCCAACGTGCCTGGAGTATGTGAAACACATAAATTACTCTAAGAGTTGGCGTAAGAACTGGATCATGGAAGGCCCTGCAGCCCAAGCTGAGGACTTGATAGGTAATGGATACCCAGAAGTGATTTAGAATCCTGAGAATGATAAAATCAATTTTGTGGCATAGATTTGGCAAAACATGTTCAAATAAGAAGAGATAAAAGTCTAGAAAACCTCTTCAGAGGTGAAAGCCACAGAAAGATGAGGGCAGTGAGAATAGAAACAAAGAGTAGGGAGGAAAACTGTTTCCAACCATAACCAGCCAGGTGAGTGCCTGACTAGTGGTGGGGGTGGAAGACTAAGGGTGAGGAAGGAGCCAGACGACTTTGTGGTTTTGAACCTGAATGATTGGTAAATGGAGAGAGACAGACGGACTGGTAGACAACAGACAGAGAGAGAAACAGAGAGAGAGAAGTCTCAACCTCAGGGAGAGGTTTGGGGAGGAAATACTCATAGTTTGTCCAGAGAGAGAGGGAGAAGGAAGGGAGGGAGAGTGAGAGGAAGGGGAAAAAAAAAAGAAGAGAAAAGGAAAGGGAAGGGAAGGGAAGGGAGGAAGGAAGGAAGGAAGGAGGGAAGGAAGGAAGGAAGGAAAGAAGGAAGGAAGGAAGGAAGGAAGGAAGGAAGGAAGGAAGGAAGGAAGGAAGGAGAAAGAAAGAAAGAAAAGAAAGAAAAAGAAAAAGAAAGAAAGAAGAAATAAAAGAGAGAAAGAGGAAGGGAGGTAGGGAGGAAGGAAGGAAGGAAGGAAGGAAGGAAGGAAGGAAGGAAGGAAGGAAGGAAGGAAGGAAGGGAGGGAGGGAGCGAAAGAGCGAGCAAGCCATGTAATGAAAAACATTGAAGAAAAAACAAAGAAAGGGTAATGTTTGGAGCAAGGTAATGAGAAGGATGAAAAGGAGGTGGAACCCAGATGGAGAGGACAGCATGGCCTTGGGCTAAAGGGAGAAGCCCCTCCAGCATTCAGGGAGATCTAAGCGGGCGCTGCTTGGAAGTCAGGAGAGAAACCCGAGGACACCCGTCCACGACCTCTGTGCTCCTTGAGAAGCAGGAAGTGAGGCCCCCTAACAAGACAGGTCTGTAAGGAGCTGTGTGTGGGGACAGCGTGGCAGCTCCAGACAAGTCCAGCCTGGAGTGGACACCAAGGAGAAGCTGCTAAGTTCAGCTAAAAGGCGACTGAGGTCAGGGGGCCTTACCGCTCCCCTCATCTTGACTAACTTTAGACAGGTTTCTTCCTGCCTCTCCACCTGGCCTCCCTCTCCTTAGAGCATCTATTAATACTTCAGAAAACTTGTCTTTGTGAATCATTTCTCTATGCCTTTGAGATGTATATTTTTGCAAAAGCCTCTTGTCCATTTCATAGCACGAGAATGTCTTTCTCAAGGACTTGAGGGCCGTCTGTTTGACATGTAATCACGAAAGAAGGTACTGCCCTATCTCCCAGCTCTGCAGTAGTGTGGGAACCTAACCTCTGTGGGCAGCCGCCTTGCTCTGAGCTGTAAAACTAACTCCATCACGAAGATATGATAAAGTGTACTTTTCCTTTGGTAAAGCCAATCAGCGAACACAGAGGGCCGACCATACCCTACCCCAGCTCTGAAAAACCCTTCTGTCCTCTGTTTCAGTGGAATTGAGTCCAGACAACAGTACCGGCCTTTCTATCCTATTGTAAGATCCTTGCCTGTCTGATTTTGTCCGGTGCGATTTTTGTTTACTTACAGGCATACTGGAAGCCCAGCTGATTTGGAACACTATGAATTTGCAACTGACCAGACCGTAAAAAGCGGAGTTCTGCCCCCGTGGTGAGCCAAATGTAAATCAAGAGGATGAAGGGTGAACTGAGTTAGCAGCATGAGTGTGGCACAGCAGCATGTGCGTGGCACAAGGGGACAAAGAGACCAGGATTTTGACAGGAGAATTGTTTGGATGTCACATCCTGGGATTTAGGCTGGCTGGGGAAAGAACCAAAGCCTGCGGATAAACTGAAAGAAAAGGGAGGAATCGAGAAACTAGAGAACTGCCTAAGATTAAAAACTAAAGCAAAGCAGAAATCAAGAAATGAAATTAACTACCAAGAACACAGGAAGCCATCCTCAGAGAGGAGTCAGCCAGTTCAGTTCCTGTCATCCTCCACTTGAGTTCCTTCTCGAGCTCTCCTGATCTCCTCAAGGTGGCAGCTGCCGCTTCCACCCTCATCTCCAGCCACTTCTGCGGCCTGTGCGCCTACACACATACTCACTAGTGCATACACACATGCACACACGAGCTTCTGTGCACATGCCTCAATTTCCCCACCTGACAACTCCCAAGGCATCCTTACACCCTCAGCTCCTGGAGGCCTCCTGCCAGCCCCAGGTAGAACTCATGGCCTTTCCCTTAACTCCTATAGCATTCCTACTACAGACAGTGCATAAAATATAGAATTTAGATTTTGTGTTGAGTTTCTTTTTTGTTTTTAGTTGGAGAAGATTTTTACCCATTTTTGCGGCAAAACGGAAAACACCCCTTTTTTCAAGCTGATATTTTCACCCACACAGGCTCATTGGCAGGCAGGTTGCACCAAACTGAGAAAGTGCGGCTGATTTTTAGGGTAGGGCAGGGAGGAGGGGCGAGTCAAGTCAGGCCTAGACAAGCCAGCTCCGCCAAGCTGAGCAGAGTGGTGGTGGCAGGAAGAGGCAAGTGGCGAGGGCAAGGCCTGCCCCGGGAGCCCTAGGGGTGGAAACTTAGGAAATGGAATCATTTCAACAAGTGAAACAGCATTAGGGCCAAATGGGACCGCACCCAACACGCCAAACCCAGGAAGCCAAGGAACAAGGTGACAAGAGAGTGGAGGCAGGCACTGTGACTTCCTCAGACTTGGCTGCGTTGAAGGAGATAGACACCATGTGTCCTTTCTAATTGCATTTGACAAAATGCCCAGGGAAGGCCACGAAACTGCTGCAAAACAGGACAAAGAGCCTCTGCTGTTACAGAGGGCGGTGCAGGGGGATGCAGGGATGCCCTGTGTGTTTTTCAGGGAGAAAGACGTATGTCACACTTTGGCTTGAGATGTGAAGCAATTGCTGCCAAATAATTCAGGTGAGATGGGATGTTCATTAATTCAGAAGTTTCTCCACGACTATGCCACTTAATAAACAGTTCTACCCCCAAAATGGGGCTAAGATTGATGTGGGAAAATTCCTGGAGTAATTCACATAAGAAAAGAGAGAAACGTGTAAAAACATGGTTTTGGTGAACAATGTTAGAAATAAATTGGTCAGGCGAGGTGGCCCATAGCCGTAATCCCACCACTTTGGGAGACCGAGGCACGTGGATGACTTGAGGTCGGGAATTCAAGACCAGCCTGGCCAACGTGACAAAATCCTGTCTGTACTAAAAATACAAAAATTAGCCGGGCAGGGTGGCACATGCCTGTAATCCCAGCTACTTGGGAGGCTGAGGCAAGAGAATCGCTTGAACCTGGGAGGCAGAGGTTGCAGTAAGCTGAAATCATTCCAGTGCACTCTAGTCTGGGCAGCAGAGGGAGATTCTATCTCCAACAAAAAAACAAAAAGTGTATGAATACATGCAATAAATCCCAAAGGACCCAGCATTAGCCCCCATTTGCTCTTCTTGGCTCCTTAGTCTTTAGGTCCTTTACATACATGGATCTGCTTCTAAATTTCAACTCTCAGTAATAAGCAGGTCTTTCTTCCCTGGATTTAAGCCTCTGAAGCACTAAACTCATTATGGCCTGAGTCTGAATGAATCTACATTCAATGGAGGCTTTGTTTCTGAGAGAAAGGCAGGAAATTGTGTCAGGCTCTACACAGACATGAAGTTCTCCATCCCCACCCGCTGTCCCTTTTCCCAACTTTATTGTCCTCATATTTCATACATTTATTTGGTGATATGTGTTGTATGTCCCCTCTTCTAAACCATGAGGCACAGGAAAGCAGCAAGGTTATCCTGTTTATCCCCAGTGACCACCTCAGCACCTGGCACATAGTAAGTGTTCAATAAACATCTCTCGGTTGAAGGAACAAATGAGTGAACGAGTGGAAAACATTATTTTTATCCAATAAACTGTGAAGAGATGTAGCAAGAAAGAAAAGTACAACAGTGTGAGGTATGTCTGGCACTGCTAGGGAAGACGGTGTCCACATCACAATTGAAGCTTACTCCTTGGAGAAACAAATTTTTTATTTAGAAGCCTTTTTGATCCCCCCCAAAAAATCTAAAGTGCTCTAATACTTTGATGGTATCTTCTAGAACAGCAGAGCAAACAGATGTACAAGAAGATTGCAAATTAGCAGCCCCGGGGCTGAGCACCAGAAACCGGAAGTGCTGTTGTCTCCTTGACACAGAAACACCTTATGCCAGAGGCCAGGAGGGAGCCCTGAGAACAACTCTAGACTCCACTGTGTCTTTAAAGACTGTGTGACCTTCAGTAAGGTTCTAAATTCTCCTGACCCTCGGTATCTTTATCCAAGAACAGGCATAAAATTAGAGTTCAGAGCTCATATTCCAATGAGGTACACTGGCAATCTTAGCAAGTGATATTAACATACAAATGCTTAAATAATCTAGATATTATTAATGACATGATTATCACCCAAATTTTTGCATTCATCTTTTCTTTCTCATACTGCTCATGCTTCCATCCCAGTTCTCCATTGTGCCTCCAACTCAACTCCACAGTGTCCCCCATGACCTTCAATGGAAACTTTTTTCTATTGTAAAGCAACTTCCCTGTCCTTCCGTCTTCCACTTCTTCATCTCCTGGCTTCATCTGAAATCTGAGTTTATAGCAAGAACACTACTTCTCCCTGGGGTCTTCTCAAGATGAAGCGGCTCCTCTCCCACTCCTCTCCCACCACAGGGCCAGGAGTGGGTAGAGACCAGCATTCTTGTGCTTCTATGATGGCACTTCCTCATTCCTACATACCTTTCCCATCATCTTCTTTGAAGCATATGGATGTCATTAGAACATCCACTTCCCCTCCCTCTGGCTGTCAGTTAATGGCCTTGATGAGTTCTTCAGCTCAGTGTTCCCTTTCATTCCTGTTGATGACATCAGTGTGGACAACTTTGTAACCGTGTGGCACAATGCCACTTATTCAGTAGCCTTATCCCCTTGCATAGTAAACTCCAATCCAACCCAGCCTCTGTTTCTAAGTAGGGTCGAAGAACATGCTAAATAACACCACAGGAATGCAATTAACAAAACCCACAAGGTGGGAAACCACAGAACAAACGTCTTGGTTTCTCCGAAGCATAAATTGCAAAGGAAAAGGAAAGAAGATGGGGCTGGTGGTGAGGAGCTCTCAGATTAAAAGTAAAAAAAAATAAATAAATAACAAACCAAAACAAATGAAGTGTGTGGACCTCTTCTGGATCTCCATTTACACCTTCATCTACATCTTTAAATCTTCATTTAAAGAAAAGACGGATGCAAATAATGTTTTTTAAAGCAACTTTATTTTTTTAAAGCAAGCAGAGAAATTTGAACCCTGATTGGACATTGGATGATATTAGAGAATTAGAGTTGATTTTTAAATCCATGTGAGTGAAATTGTATGTTTTTAAAAGTTCATATATATATACATATATATATATAGAGAGAGAGAGAGAGAGAGAGAAATACTTTTAAGCAAAATAACTTACTGTCTAGAAATTGCTTCAAAGTAATCCAGCGGGGATAGATGGGAAGAAGTGAGTTGGGTGGTGTAGGTGTAACAAGATTGGCCATTAGTCAGTTGAATCCAGATGATAGATACATGGGGGCTTTTTATAGGATTCTCTCCACTTTTGTATTTCCCATAATAAAAAGTGGAAGGAAGCAGGGCTTGGTGGCTCACGCCTGTAATCCCAGCTCTTTGGGAGGCGGAGGCAGGAGGATGCTTGAGACCAGGAGTTTAAGACCAGCCTGGGCAACGTAGTAAGACCCCATCTCTATTTTTTTTTTTTTTAAGGAAAAAGTAGAGGGAAAATCAATGGGAATGACTCATCCATCCTGGTAGCCTTCCAATCATCACCCTGCTACGCCACCACTTGAGTTGCACACCCACAGTCATACGCTTGGACTTTGGCTCCTGGAGCTGCTCCAGCCCCTCCGGCCCTCCCATTCTACTGCTCTTTGACCACACTGAGGCTTTTTATCTGAGGCCTCCCCATACTCTCCCAGTGTCTCAGATACCTTTGGACTTCATCTCCTGTCTCTGGTCTAAACTGCATAGTTCAGTAGTTTGACCCCTCTCTGTACCCCTATCATTGACTCTCTCGCCCTCTTGTCCTTGCACTGTGCCTAGATGCAAAGCCTGAGCCTACACTAGTCCAACTAGTCACCACTGTCTATTCTTACACCCAAACGGCAGCAGGCCACCTGGTGCATGCCAATGGAAATCACAGCAGCTTTGTTATCTCCAACCTCAGTGAACCCCAACACTGTGGAACAACCTTGAGTGTACCCCGGTGTCCTCTACTGACTATCTCACAGCATCTCCTTTCATGTCAAAAGTCACTCATCACTCTCAAAAGGTGACTAGTCTTTCACCAAGAAAAGCAAGACCACCAAATTCAAAGTCTGTTAACTTCCTCCATCACAAATTGTAAAATTCTCCCCACCTACTCCTGAGTGAATTTTGTTCCAAAAGAAGAGATGACTCAACTGAACTGTGTTCTAGAAACCACTTCTGCTTTTTGAGAGAAGTTGAGGTACCATTTGTTACTCTTTTAGAATCTTCAACTCTTTATAATATATTCAATCTCTCTCTCATTCTCTCTCTCCTCTCCCTGACTCTTTCAATACTTTTCCATCTAAACATAAAAGGCTCTCCTTCTAGCTTTTATTTCCTCTTACCTTCATTGCCAAACTACTTGTCACCATTCATTCTTCAACCCACTATCGTTGGGATTCTCTCTCCTACACTACCTCACTGAATACTCCTATAGTTACCAATGACCTACAGATTGCCAGGGCCAAGATATTACTCCATCATTATCTTACTTACCTCTTAAGATGACACTAATGGAAGGCACCAGGGAAGCACCAAAGAATGTGGAGACTACTCTGAGAACACAGCAAGTGAAATCCACTTATAGGGCCTATGGCTATCAGCAGTCTTACACAAGAGACTTTTGGAAAATATACGAGCAAAAATCTCAGAATCATTCAGATCGTTAGAGTGTATTTAGGAGACAGGACTAGACTCTTGCATAAACTAGCAGTGGTTCTCAAGAAGACTGTACAAACAGAAAGGGCTACTTAGCCCAGGGGAGAGCAAAGGCATCCTGTGGTGTCACCTCAGAGAGTCAAGGGGCTTGATGAAAGTTTAAAGGAGACCTTCACCATATCACTATTGCCTGAATCTAAGAATGAGAGTGAATTCATGTACTATACATGTAATTAAAAATAAGTTCAGAGACTTAAGATTCTAGTAAAAGAAGTCAAAAATCAAAGAGTACATGCTGGATCGTTCCACATATATGAAATCAAGAAAAGGCAAATTAATCTATTGTGAAACAGGCCAGAACAGCTGTTACCCTTAGGTTGTACAAATAAATGGAAGTGAACCTGAGAGCACCTTCCTCTGCTGTGTTGAGGCAGGGTTGTTTCACAGGTAGGCGCATATGCAAAAATTTATTAAGCTGCCCAATTAGGATTTGTGTATCTGGGCCAGGTGTGGGGGCTCACACCTGTAGTCCCAACACTTTGGGAGGCTGAGGTGGGCAGATCATGGCGTCAGGACTTCAAGACCAGCCTGACCAACATGGAGAAACCCTGTCTCTACTAAAAATACAAAAGTTAGCCAGGTCTGGTGGTGGACGCCTGTAATCCCAGGTACTCAGGAGGCTGAGGCAGGAAAATTGCTTAAACCTGGGAGGTAGAATTTGCAGTGCAGTGAGCCGAGATCATGTCACTGCACTTCAGCCTGGATCACAGAGCCAAACTCCATCTCAAAAAAAAAAAAAAAAAAAATGTTGTGTATCTTACTGCATGTAAATTATACTTCGATTAAAAAGTAAATAGAAAAGCTTTTTTCCAAAATGGAAAAAAAAAAGAGAGAGAGAGCGAGCTGTGAATCGGGAGTGGCATCCCTCATCCAAGATCATATTTAATCCAGTGAAAACTAGAGCATTAAATATTCAAATTACATAGCTAAGGCCCTGCTCTCTGATCCCAGGCTTAATAAACCAGCTTTGTGATTCCAGTTTGACTGGTCAGGTAGCTTGCTCCCTTAATTTAGCCGTGTGCTTATGTCCACATACTTGGCACTTGGATGCTTTCCTTGTTGATTAGTAAATTGGCATTCTAGCCTGGGGCTTTCAGTCTTCAGAAACTCACTTAATATTTATTAGTGGTCCTGGCCTCAAAAGATTCAGACAGCTTCAGAGTGCTAACAAGCTTTGCTGCTTTCCCGACTCCACAAGCCTTACCTGCTGAGGCCTTCTGGCAATGAGACGGATGTGCTGCCTCCTGGCAATGCCTAGCTTTGGCTGTGCTGTTCCAACGGTGACTGATGGGGCGGAGAGGAGGGGTGTCTGGGATGAATCCCAGGCTTCACAATCCTACCTCTTCTGCACCTTTTTTTTTTTTTTGGCTGTGGCTCTGACTGAGGTTTCACCATTTCTCAGCCTCCTCATTGCAGCTGTCTCTGGTACCTCTGCTTTCCATCCACCCCACCTCCCTTTCCTCTGCCATGCAGAGACAACATCTATTTTGACCTTTACAGTGGTTTCCCAGTGCTGCATGGTCAAGCCCAAACCACCACACTTAGTTGAGATAACAGTTTTACTTCATCTGTAGCTACTCCACCCCTGCACCCACTTGCATACACTCCTCTTCATCCAGTATTGCTCAATGGTGGCGTCACTGGCGTTTGGGGTGGCACAATTCTTCATTGTGCAGAATCATCCGGTGCATTCCAGTGGATTTAGCATCCCTGGCTCCTGCCCACTGCATGCTTATTGTACCCACCCTCAGACATTGTGACAACTACACATGCCCCCAGATATTTCCAAACACTCCCTGCTGTCCCTTTTCCAACTGGCTACTTCCTACTGATTCTTCATACCACAAGCATTGGCCTGAATCTTGTGACATTGCCATCTTCTCAGGTCGAGAACATCAAATATTGGCTATTTACTATGATTCAACTGCATAGTACTTCTTCTGGAAACCCTCAGGAACGATGACCGGTGACTTTCCTTATTAAAGTGCTTGCCACCCAGTGTTGTAAGAGCTGCTTTACTTCTTCCTGCCTCTCGCCACATTGCTCAACCTTAATTATCTAGCAGTAAGTCTCTAAGTCTTAAGTCACTTCATCTCTGTAGCACTTGGCACAGTGCCCAGCACATACTAAACGTATGTGTGATGAATCAGCACACAGGATGTTGAGCATACTTTCCCTGATGATTCAGTGTTGCTGTTCCCGAGGATGCAGACGCCCTCGGGGACAATTGAGCCACTTACTCTTTTTTGGCTCCACGTCAAATGACCCACCACTGCCCTATTTTATGGATTTATGTGTCTTGATTTTGCATCATATCATCAGTGTGCCTGCCTCCAGTGATCCCGTGTGTTCTTTGGAATCCGAGGCACTCTGTGAACCTTGGTGCATGAATGTAGTGATAGTTAACTACTGGTTCCGAGTCTTTTCATCCTATTGCTGGACTCTTACCAGGTTTCACACGTTTGGGGGCTCCCCTCTGGTTAGCAAGGCAGTCACTAAGAACTCTCTGAACAGTCACTTTCCTTTCAGAAACTGCTTAAAGGTGACTCTGGAGGACTTTTAAAGGGAGAAATGTTCGTATGCTGAGATCCTGGCTGGTGACGGAAGGATGGAAGAAGTGATTCCTGAAGGTATATTCTAAATGGTTGTTGTGTCCCTGTAGTCAAAAGGTGTGTGGGCATGGTTTCTTATTTTAAACAGTTTTTTAAAAATCAATAAACATTGGGTTATGAATTTCAGATATAGGATCTTTTTCAACTTTTAATCTGGATGACTTTGAATTGAAGAAAATATAGAACAACTGTTCCATTATAATTCATGTAAAATCAAATCCAGGGCCATGAGGGGCCGAGATAAAGGGAACAACTAGAAGTTAGTGGCAACTGTAATTTCTCAGACAATTCTTACATTTTCTGTGCCTGGAAATGTTTTCAATACACATCATAAAAATGATATATAACTCAATCAGCAAAATAACTTTTTGTTTCTTTCTTTATTTTCAATATTTGTCTTATTAACATTTTTCTTATTTTATGATGTAATTACAATTTAGGAGACAAAACAATATAAACAAAAGAATGTTAAATAGTTTTTTTAAAAAAATAGCTTGTTGCTCTCAAGAAAGTCCATATAATCTTATTCCCCCCAAACATAATTTTATACTTCGCACTAAACCAAAATAGCTTATGGAAAATTAGTATTAAATAGCTAAACACAGAAAACCTACAGCTATAAATAATATAAAATACAGTTTAACTTGAATGTGATGCTTAAACAAAGCAACCTATGATGCAATATGAATCAGCTTCATTAATTGGACAAGTCCCAATGAGGAACAAATTAGATAAGCACTAAACCCTCCATCATGTGCAAGTGAAACCTCCAGCCCCAGCAAGGTTCTTTCTGTTCTTGGGCTAAGTCCAATTCCATTCCAGAAAAGCCACAGTTTTTACATCTTGTTGATTTTTTTGCTGTAAAATGAGAAAGAAGAAAAGTGTAAGTAATGACGAGGTGACTTCATGGGAGGAATGACTTTGGTACCTAAAGGTTGCTTCATCTGCCCTTAATCTCAACTCAGTATGTCAAGCAGCTCAGAGTTCAGATGAGGAAATTGAGGTTTAGAGAGGATAGCCCTTGCCCAACCTAACTCAGCTCATTAATGACAGAAACAGGATATGTACACATTTCTTGTGTCTCCAAGTTCAGTGGCTATGGCACACTGGTGTTAGGTGCCTTCCATCCGTTGATAAAGTGTCACTGTCTATTATTGTCAATGTAAATCAGAACCATTGATCTCTGTTCAACTAATGTTTATTTTTCAGTTTTTAACAAACAACCAAATGCTGCATTGCCGTTATATTATATAAACAGGAGGCATCTTTGCAACAAGAATCAGACAGCTAGTAACTATCAAATGCATAGAGAAATCTAATACATCATGTAAGAAATCAGTAAATTAAAATAATAATAACCATGATGATCTACAAGTGGAAAAATGCATTCTTTGTTTTTGTGGTCCAACTCAAATTTTCCCTTTAAAAATTCCACAGTAGTTAGACTAAAGAATCTCAGAAAACCTACGGCCCGCCCCTTTGAATACTCCTCTTTCCTCAAACCTTTGCAGAGGCTAAATGTCAGTGTAACATACCTGAGGCGACGTACAATCAATTTCACCCAGGTCTGCTTTGGATTTGCGCACACAGACAACCCTTTCTTTGTGTGAAAGCTGAAAAATCAGAAAATTTGATTTGTGTTTAATGAGCTTTTAAATGGGTTTTTCACAGAACGTACAATGGAAACTTTATATTCCAGTTCATTACACACTAAACACTTCAGTTGACGAGGTAAAATAAAATGCCAAAAAAAAAAAAAAATGCTTCTGATGAAGAGTACTGCTAAATGAAAGTGATTCTCCCTTTCTCTGCAATGTAACAAATAATAGTACAATGGCAGAAGACAAAGTCCCAGAATTGTCATATAATTTTGCTATTGGTGGTTGCATAGAATATGTATGTATCTGATCAATAACTTCTATAATTCCAAAATATAATATCCTATAAATCAAGAAAATTATATGTGATAGTGTAATTAGTCTGAGATTTTACTTTTGGTCTCAAACATTTTCTGGTAGAAGATGGTCATGTCAAAATATGTATCTTCCATACTTTCCTAAAATATCACTTTAATAGCCTTAGAAAGTGATTTTTGCCCTATACTAGTTCCTTTTGACCAAACAATTTTTAAAAAAGGAAGTTTTTGCCTTATTCCAGTCCTGTTTAAAGTGAACTTTGAAGTAGATATGTACTAAAACAAAGCTATCTTTGCCACATCATTTCTTTCTTTTTAAGATAGGATCCTATGTTCAAAACATCAGTAATTTCTGAATGAAACTCTAAAAAGGCAAACATTTTTAAAACTGAAGTTTCTAGGTATTCCTGATACAATTGAATTAAAATCAATTAATAACTTACATGACAGCATTGATGTCACAGGTTTCATTGGCCAGCTGCTGTGTGAAGCCCACAATAAATTTAGGATGAAGGATACGGTCTGTATATCGAAGACAGCAGTCAAAGTTGCTTGCTGCTAAAAAAAAGTGAAAGTTATTGGGTCTACATGAACAAACTTATCCTGTGACTGGTATTATAAAACTACCTTAAGTTGTGAAAAATCTAGTGAATCTCATGTATATGATGAATAAACCACCTAGTGGAAGAGTTTCAATGTCTTCGAAACCTTTGTAAGGTCGTTGAGAACCAATTTAACATAGTTTACAGTTCTTTGAAACAACAGTTTGTGCGCTGAGAAGTTTTGGTTCAATAATACAATTGAGAAACACATGACTTCTCCTAAGTGGGATATCTTTAGTAAGAAACACAAAATGACAATATTTCATTTCAGTTCACTATAATCATTCAAGAATATGAGCATCCCCTTCCTTACTGCTTGAAAGAACCCTTATGTAGATAAACTTCCAAAAGCAGAAAATGAATAAATTGGCAGATCTTAATCTATTATCTGGCTAAGTATTGAGAAATAGAGCTACAAAGGGAAATACGATTTATAGGAGTGAAAACGCTTTGAAATTGTCATGTTAGCTAATAGGAATGTTTAATTTTGTTCATAAAAGTTCAACACGTGGTTGGGCATGGTGGCTCACGCCTGTAATCCCAGCACTTTCGGAGGCCAAGGAGGAAAGATTGCTTGCCTCCAGGAGTTCGAGACCAGCCTGGGCAACATAGTGAAACCCTGTCTCTACAAAATAATGTAAAAAAATTAGCCGGGTGTGTGGCACATGGCCGTGGTCCCTGTTATTCAAGAAGCTGAGACTGGAGGTTCACTTGACTCCAGGAGGTTGAGGCTGCAGTGAGCAGTAATCATGCCACTGCACTCCAGCCTGGGTGATGAAGTGAGATCCTGCCTCAAAAAAAAAAAAAAAAATTCGATGTGCATTTTCAGGAATGCACCTGTTGCTAAAAGTGATGTGTGACTATTAAGCAATAAAGCAATACTTGGACATTCCCTAGTCAGATAACAACATACTGTCAGGTAAGGGATTAATGTTATTTCAAAGTTGGCAAGCAAAGTCCCCCAGGCCTTGTGGGAATATTGATGACAGGTATTATAATCTACTTCTGAAGGATGAGTTTTGAACTTTCCCAAAACTATTAAGTTGGGAGGTAAGAAAGTTGGGGACGTAGGAGTATTCTCTACATTTCAAAACGACCCCATCTACTGGTGACATCACACACTTTGTATCACTCCCAGAAACAGCACTTTGGCTTTGTCCTGAAGTTTAGGGGTCTCTAAGAGCCCACCACTCCCCCAGTCTGCTGAGACTGACAGCAGAGAGGAAAGCCTGATCCGCAACTGTAACTCTTCTCTCCTCCACTCCACAATGGGCTGAAAACTTCCATCACTCCCTCTTGTGTACTTTCAAACAGTTTTCCACCCCTTAGGGACCCCCAGTTGAGCTCAAGGCTTAAAGGAAAATGAAAATAGTCTTTCTCCTGTGCTAGCAGAAAGAGTGACACTTACCTTCTGATTCGCTGCAGAGGTGGAGTAGCAGCACTGACATCAAAACGGCCAGGAGCAAACTCTTGCTATAGCACATGGTTTTTTAGCTCAAAGAACAGATCTGCTCAGTGCTGGGTACCCAGTGCTTTGGGAGTGCTGTTGTGTTCTGCCAGCAGCCTGGGATGGCTCTATTTATAGCAAATAATTGGGAATGTACACAGAAGGTGTGTTACCACATGGGGTTTTCCCCGTTGATCAACCGGCCCCATCATGTCATCATAAAAAAAAACCCGCAAGGAAAACTTCCTTCTTTTTCCTCACATTGGGAAGATGCAAAGGTCAGGATAGGGGATAGAAAGTTGACAAAGGGAGAAATCCTGTTAAATTCTTTGGATTTGCAAAGAGCAAAAGCAGCTCAGCCCTGTGGCCCAGAAAAGACTTTCATCCAGTTTTAACTTAATCTTTTTTGCATCTGAAAGTAGAGGAATAACAGCGATACAAAGGTCAGCCCCGCACAGGAACATTCCAGCACTCCTATTGTTATACCCTATTTGCTTTCCAGAGCCAGTCAAGGAGGGGGAGGAGGAGGAGGTGGGATGCCAGGCACACTCTGGTATGCATATACCATCGCGTGGTTGATGTTCAGCTGTCATGAAGAAGACTCCGAATTGCTAGACTAACATTCAGAGCAGATATTATAACAGTGCTACAGTACTGTCCACAGTTAGAGCGGAAAATGTCAGTCTTTAAGTAAGGCTGAAACCTCATCTTCACCTTGATTTAATGTCAACTCTTCTAAGAATCTTATACATTCACATGGGTTTAATCAATATTGCAGTTCAGAAAATAATCCTTACCTGCCTTTAGCTCTTCATGATGATGTACTAATAGAACTCAATATAGAGCCTCAGAATGATTGAAGAAAAACCTATCAGCAGTAGCTAGTCAGCAAAACAAATGTCAAATAATAGTACTAATCATGATAATGTAATATGACTCCCTAACCTAAGGCAGTATAAGAGTTCTCCACTAGACCCAAATAGGTTGAAAGTAAAAGGATAAAAAAAGATGTACCAAACAATAAACAAAAGAGAACTGGAGTTGGTGATGCCTATATCAGATAAAATAGACTTTTTTTTAATGTTACTAGAAATAAAGAGGGACTTTCATGGTGACACAAAATTAACCCACTGGGAAGATATAAAACCTATAACCATACATATACCTAAAGTAGCACCCCAAACTACAGAAAGTAAAAACTGACAGAATTGAAGGGAAGAATAGGAAATTTTATTTTATTTTATTTTATTTGAGACAGAATTTTGCTCTTGTTGCCCAGACTGGAGTGCAGTGGCACCATTCTCAGCTCACTGCAACCTCCACCTCCCAGGTTCAAGCGATTCTCCTGCCTCAGCCTCCTGAGTAGCTGGAACTACAGTCATGCGCCACCACGCCCAGATAATTTTTGTATTTTTAGTAGAGGCGGGGTTTCACCATGTTGGCCAGGTTGAACTCCTGACCTCATTACCGGCGTGAGCCACCGTGCCCGGCAGAATGGGAAATTTAACAATAAAAGTTGACAGCTTTGATACCACATTTTCACTAATTAATAAAATTTAGGCAGAAGATCCACAAGAAAATAGAAGACTTGAACAACACTATAAGCCAAATAGACTTAGCAGGCATCTAAGGACTACTCCATCCAACATCAACAGAATAGTTGCACATGGAACGTTCTCTAGGATAAAGCATATGGTAGGTTATGGAACAAGTCTCAATAAATGTAAAACGACTGAAATCACATAAAGTATACATTCAAACCACAATGGAATTAAATTAGAAATCAGTAACAGACAGAAAGGAAACCATATATTCCTAAATAACCAATGTGTCTGGCCGGGAGTGGTGGCTTATGCCTGTAATCCTAGCATTTCGGGAGGCTGAGGTGGGTGGATTGCCCGAGGTCAGGAGTTCGAGACCAGACTGGCCAACAAGTGAAACCCTGTTTCTACGAAAAATACCAAAATCAGCTGGGTGTGGTGGTGCATGCCTTCTAATGACAAAAACACTCAACTAACTAGGAATAGTTGAGAACTTTCTCAACCTGATAAAAGTCATCTATGACCACATCACAGCTGATATGAACAGAGATGAAAGACACAAATAATTGACCCTGATTAAAGAAGAAAATAGAAAATTTGGGATGGGCGCGGTGGCTCACGCCTGTAATCCCAGCACTTTGGGAGGCCGAGGCGGGAGGATCACAGGTCAGGAGATCGAGATCATCCTGGCTAATAAGGTGAAAAACGTCTCTACTAAAAATACAAAAAAATAACCAGGCATGGTGGCGGGCGCCTGTAGTCCCAGCTACTCGGGAGGCTGAGGCAGGAGAATGGCGCGAACCCGGGAGGCGGAGCTTGCAGTGAGTAGAGATCGCGCCACTGCACTCCAGCCTGGGCGGCAGAGCGAGACTCGTCTCAAAAAAAAAAAAAAAAAAAAGAAAAGAAAATGATTCCTTTATAATTATTGAGGAATTCAACCTGTTAGGAAATAAAACATTTGTTTACTAAAAATATGTTTTATTTGAATAACAGCTTTTTTTTTTTTTTTTTTTTTGAGACCGAGTCTGACTCTGTGGCCCAGGCTGGAGTGCAATGGCACGACCTCGGCTCACTGCAACATACGCTTCCCAAGTTCAAGCAATTCTGCTGCCTCAGCATCCTGAGTAGCTGAGATTACAGGCGCCAGCCACCACGCCCGGCTAATTTTCTGTATCTTTAGTAGAGACGGGGTTTCACCATGTTAGCCAGGATGGTCTCAATCTTCTGACCTCGTGATCCACCAGCCTCGGTCTCCCAAAGTGCTGGGATTGCAGGTTTGAGCCACTTTATTCTTCATGACATGAACAGTCTCTAACATAAATTAGGTGCATTCCAGCCTGGCCTACGTGGTGAAACCCCATCTCTACTAAACATACAAAAATTAGCCCATGTGGTGGCACGCACCTGTAATCCCAGTTCCTCAGGAGGCTGAGGCAGGAGAATCGCTTGAATCTGGGAGGTGGAAGTTACAATGAGCGAGATCACGCCATTGCACTCCAGCCTGGGCGACAGAGCGAGATACCATCAAAAAAAAAAAAATTAAGTGCACAATAGATCTTTATTGAACGAATGAGTGAATTTCTATCCTTCCTCTTCAGTGAACAATAGGGTTCATGTAAATGAGTCATTATTTGAGTGATAATAATTCATGTCCTTTTTCCTCCCTGACCGTAGCTTGTCCTTTGTGTGTGTATATTTGTGTGTGAATGTGTGCATGTAAATGTTCTAACATTGAAGACTAAGCAGAGATTATTTTCCGTAGCAGAAGTGTCCTTAGCAGTTTCATAAATCAGAATTCAATTTAGGGTTCTACGTGAAAGGTTAATTTCATCCCATGGCAGCACAGTGGAAAAAAAACAACTTCTACATGTCTGCAAAAAACATTTTTATTTTCCCAAGATCAAAAACAAGCACTGACAGGCTGGGTGCTGTGGCTCACACCTGTAATGCCCTCACTTTCGGAGGCTGAGGCAGGAGGATTGCTTGAAGCCAGGACTTGAAGACCAGCTTGGCCAATGTAGTCAGACCCCATCGCTTAAAAACAACAACAACAACAACAACAAGAAACCAGCGCTAATGGTCTACCTGCTGGGCCCTCCAAAAACTTAGGGACGTTATCTGATGTACCTGTGTTAAGTTTTCATAATATCTACTATTAAATGAAGGTGAAGAATTGCTTCTAGTTGGTTAAAAAACAGTTGAGAAGGAGATATTGAAGGTTGTCAGTGGGTGATAAAACCTGGTTTTAATGCTATCCTGGGACCCTGTGGTGGAGGCAAGGAAGGATTCCTGTGGTCTCTCTGCAGATATTTTGCTAAATGAAACCCTTCAACTTGCCAGCTTCAAAAGTATCCCAAGACGGCGCAATGGCTCATGCCTGTAATCCTAACACTTTGGGAGGCCGAGGCCAGTGGATTGCTTGAGGCTGGGAGTTCGAAACCAGCCTGGGCAATACAGTGAAACCCCGTCTCTACTAAAAATGCAAAAATTAGCCAGGGGTGGTGGTGTGTGCCTGTAGTCCCAGCTACTGGGGAGGCTGAGGTACAGGAATCACTTGCACCCAAGAGGCGGAGGTTGCAGTGGGCCAAGATCACACCACTGCACTTCAGCCTGGGCGACAGATTGAGACACTATCTCAAAAAAAAAAAAAAAAAAAAGGTGTCTCAGATGTCTCAGATTATGTAGTCTCCGATGGTATAGCGAAGGGTAAGGAAAAAATTTTCAGTGGCCCTTTGGCTGTCAACAAGCATAAACAGTTAGGCACAAAAAACAAACAAAAACAAAACCCAAAAAACAAAAACAAAAAACACACATTAACAAAACGGTTCAAGAGGTGGCCTTCAGCAAAATTAGCAAACTCCAAGGTAGGAAACCAGGTCATTTGGGGTGTGTCTGGAGGAGAAAGAAGCCCAGCATTGCAGTGGAGGTGATGAAAGCTGTAACTGTTCTGTTTCCGGATGAGCCCGCCACTGGCTTAGATGTTAGCACATCAAATGCACTTCTGAAGATGACAAGGCAGAGAAGGCCCATCCTCTTCTCCATTCCTTAGCCTTGTTAGGCCGTCTTCAAACCTTTTGATAGCCTTAGCTTGCTGGCTTCCGGAAGGGTGATGTTCCATGGTCGTGTATAGAAAACTTTGACATATTTTGCGTCTGCGAGTTACCAGCGTAAGTCCTACAAAAGCTCTGCTGATTTGTTCCCACATATTGTTAATAGAGGCTCCTCTGCTGTGACCTTAAATAGGAACCAAGGAGGCAAGAAACCTGGGGAACTTGAAAAGCCTCCCAATCAGGAAAAACAATGAATAGAGGAATTAGCTGAATTTTATGTCAATTCTTCTTTCTACAGGGAAACTAAATATGAATGTAATGAAATCTTAGTAGGTGAAAAAAGGAGTGAACTTTCTTTGATCATCAACTCAGGTGGGTGTCCAGATGTTTATTGAAAAATTGGCTTGGTGAGCCTCAAGGCTCCATTCCTGAAATAAGAGCCCCAGTTATCAGACAGGGCATCCAGGTTCTTTACTGTGGTTTAAACAATAGCCCTGCAGGAATTTATAACAGAAGTGGCTTCCTGTTCTACTTGTCCCACAGCCAGTGCCTGAACAGTCTCAGTGGTAGTTCTTCTGGTTCTTGAAAAAAAGCAGCCTATGCATGAGTTTATCAGTGGCTATTTTAGAGCATCATCATATTTCTTTGGAAAGCTGATATCTGACCTACTCCCTGTGAGAATTTTATAAAGTATGACATAATGAGTGCATTGCATCTTTTGTTAAGACCAAAGCTGAAGGTGGAATTTTTTTTTTTTTTTTTTTTTTTTTGAGACAGAGTCTCTCTCTGTCACCCAGGCTGGAGTGCAGTGGCGCCATCTCGGCTCACTGGAAGCTCCGCCTCCCGGCTTCACGCCATTCTCCTGCCTCAGCCTCCTGAGTAGCTGGGACTACAGGTGCCCACCTCCACACCTGGCTAACTTTTTATATTTTTAGCGCCCAGTAGAATAAAGTATGACATATCTACAAAAAATATAAACCACAAAAAGTAACACAGGAGACGATATGCTATCCTACAGAAAGCATACATAGATATAAAACATACAGATAGATATAAAACACAGAATTTCTCCTACACATGGGAAAGTAAGCCATGTTATTTCACAGCACTTTTGAACGCAACTTCATCTTTCTTTTATTTTGATTTTCAGGCTCAATGTATTTGTGATCAAAAAGTTTGTTGTTATTAGATAGTATAAAATAAAGCAGATCATTTCTGATTATTGCAGATTATTGCTTCCATTACTGGACAAGGAAGTGAGGACCTGGCTGCTTTCCAAGGAACCTTTCGCCATGGTAAAGACAATTCTATTTATCAATGTACACGAGGGCTCAAAGGTCTTACTAGGAATTTCCCTTTTAACTTTTGAAGCCAGTGAGTCTTCCTTACCACTTCAGAAGAATTTGCATAACCAAGCCTATCAACTTTCCATGATTAAATTGTCCTTACAATAAAGAATCAACTCCATTGAAACAACTTTACAGATCCACATAAGTGATTTTTAAAATCTTCAAGTCTTTCAGGAAAGATGAGCTTTTGAAATTTTAGTATTATCAAACCAACTTTGCCTTTCTTTGCTCAGCTGGTAGTAGAATGCCTTAAGCCCTGTTGGCTCAACCAAGATCTGTGCCTTGAAATCCAGGTTGAAGGAGGATTAAAATGCTAAACAAAACATCAAGAAATTAAAACTCCCCTAAGAAACAAGGTAAATGCTATAGGACATACCAAAATACTCAGTGTTCATGCTGAATGTCTGTGTATATGTGCATGGTGTCACCATGAGAAGATACCTGGGTGTACTCTGTAACACATGTACACTGATTTATTGTACTTTAAAATAGTATTGATTTAGGCTGGACGCAGTGGCTCGCGTGTGTAATCCCAGCATTTTGGGAGGTCGAGGCAGGCAGATCACTTGAGTGATATGAGTTCAAGACCAGCCTGGCCAACATGGTGAAACCCCATCTCTACTAAAAATACAAAAATTAGCCAGGCATGGTGGCATGTACCTGTCAGGAGACTGAGGTGGAGGATCCTTTGAATGTAGGAGGCGGAGGTTGCAGTGAGCCGAGATCGTGCCACTGCACTCCAGCCTGGGCAACAGAGCGAGACTTTGTCTCAAAACAAAAAGAAAAATTATTGATTTTCTGTATTTCCAGCATGTTATATGGAATTCCCCACAATAAAATAAATTGTGCTTTTTTGTTTAAATATTCTAACACATTCATAGCATTTTTCTTAAAGGGAAATGCTATGCTTCTTGGTTTAGAAGAATTTTTTTATAACAATATTTCATGAAAAATGCAACAAATACTCTTTACCAGTTTCCTTTCTTTTTTTTTTTTTTTTTTCCTGAAACAGAGTCTCACTCTGTCGCCCAGGCTGGAGTGCAGTGGCATAATCTTGGGTCACTGCAACCTCCGCCTCCCAGGTTCAAGCTATTCTCCTGCCTCAGCCTCCCTAGTAGCTGAGATTATAGGTGCGCACCACCATATCGGGCTAATTTTTGTATTTTTAGTAGAGATGGGGTTTCACCATGTTGGCCAGGCTGGTCTCGAACTCCTGACCTCAGGTGATCTGCCCACCTCGGCCTCCAAAAGTGCTGGGATTACAGGCGTGAGTCACTGCTCCTGGCCTTTCTTTACCAGATTTCTAATTGATTTTAGTATGACAATTTTCTGAGATAGCAAAGGGATGCCAATCTTTGAGGAAAGGTGTTGGTTGGGATTCTGAGGCTAACCGCACTACATTGAGGAGAGTGGGATGACTGTTTTGAGATGGGGAGAATGATGTCATAAAGGCAACATATTTGTAATTCTAGAATCATATCTGCTCCCAATTTTTTGTAATGGTTTTAGTGTAACATTTGCTGTTTAGTCTTTTCCTCGCAAGGAAACTTTATCACAAAGAAAAAATGTGCATGTCAGTCTAAGTACATAAATCTTCTATTGTTTTATCTTCTCTTGAAGGTGGAAGAAAGTCTTTGAGGCACAATACAGAAAGAACAGAGTTTTAAATCTCTTTCTGTGCTTCAAAAAATATTACCATAATACATACTCTGTTGAAAAAATAAAATACATAAATAAGTTAAAAGAGGAATGCAAAGATTAGTCATAGACTCACCATCTAGAGAATCACAGTGCTAAGTTTTTAATAGCTTCCAGATTCACTTCTGTTCATATATTTAACATAAATTGAATCTTAGAGTACATTTTTTTAACCTAGCCTTTTCATTTAAGGGTATGAATACAGTCATCTGTTCATCTTTTAAAAAATGACTTTGTATGCCATCATTTAAAACAGTTGTACAATTTTCAATTGTGTGGTTATTCATGATTGAATTCTCCAGGTTGTTTCTAATTTTTCAATCATTATAAATAGTACTATGAAGAACAGTCTGTGGATGAATCTCTGTACATATTCTTAATTACTTTCTTAAGATAACTTCAATAAATGAAATGTTGCCGTCAAAAACTATGCATATATTTAACAGTTTTGAGATTGTAGGCCAGATGTGGGGGCTCATGGCTGTAATCCCAGCACTTTGGGAGGCCAAGGCAGGCAGATCATCTGAGATCAGGGGTTCAAGACCAGCCTGGCCAATATGGTGAAACTCCGTCTCTACTAAAAATGCAAAAATTAGTCTGGCGTGGTGGTGTGTGCCTGTAATCCCAGCTACTAGGGAAGCTGAGGCAGCAGAATAGCTTAAACTTGGGAGGCAGAGGTTGCAGTGAGCCAAGATCACACCATTGCATTCCAGCCTAGGTGACAGAGTGAGACTCTGTCTCCAAAAAAGAGAGAGAGAGAGAGATTGCGAAACCTTCCAGAACTCCCTGATCAAGTAAACCCATTTCTCTGCACCTTTCACGAAGATCAGCTAGAGATAAATTTACTTAGGATATTGCAGAAGCAACTATGTCATCTTCTCATAAATATGAGTCTAAACTGTGACAAGAGCCTCAGCACTATCGGCTATTGTGATTATGTCCTCACCTCTACTTCATTAACCACAAGGGACTTTTTATTTTTTCCTGGTATAAAGAGCACATGCCCTTGTAAAGTGAGTATGCCACACCCTGAACTCTTAAAGTAAATATTTTGCCAGGGAAATCGAAGAACCGGAAGAAGAGAACCAATGGAAATGGGGAGGGCGGTCCCTACCACTCCTGTACTTTCCAAAGGAGCCTCTGGGTGCTGAGTATATTTACTTAACAGATCAAAGGTTTTTAATATGTATGAGAGTTGTGGCACTGATGATGAAATATTGGTAGCTCTCTATCGTAAATCTGAAAATTCCCCTGCATGTGTCTCATAAGAAGACAGCTACAGTAATCATCTGACTAGGCAGAGAACAGTTTACTAAGGAATGCTGATCAGTTAAGGTACAAACGGGGACCGAGGCCTGCATTCCTTCATAGCATGTAGCTTCAGGTTAGAGCCAAGAATTTCCAAGTGGTCGTTATGAATGGCGTTAATAGGCTAGCATGTTGGCATATTCCAAGTTCTAACATGTGATGTGTAAATACTCCAATTTTATGTGAGTTTAAGTCTATTACAGTTCTGTAGAAAAAGGTTCAGCTGTCCATTTGTATATGGCTCCAGAGTTATTCCAGGAAAATCTAAGCCTAACCATTTGTTTAAGACAATGTGTATTTACTATGAACATAATCAGAAATGTGTACAAAAATTCTGCACAAAACTATTCACTGCATCACAATTAAAATAGGAAAGGAAACAAAAAATACACAAATACTCCATAAGAGAATAGTGATTAAAATCATTCTTGGATATCCACAAAGTTCAATATTATAGTATGTTGCCATTTAGTAATCTGCGAAACATTTTATGCAAGGGATAAATGCTAATGACATAATGACAGTGAGACTAGCAGGACACAAAATCATAAATGGTGTGTTAACTCATTATGGGAAGTTGTATATTTCTCGTAATTGTGTATTTCCTATATTTATGCATTTTTTAAAAAGACTAGAAGGAAATTCACCAGAATGAAAATACAAATGATCTCTGGTAGTGGGAGGTGCTCCCCTTTGGTTTTCACATTTTTTCTATGTTTATCAATATCTATTTATTTATTTATTTATGTATTTATTTAGAGACAGGGTCTTGCTCGGTGACCCAGGCTAGAATGCAGTGGCACAATCACAGCTCACTACAGTCTCAAACACCTGTGCTCAAAGGCATCCTCCTGCCTCAGTCTCCCGAGTAGCTGGGACTACAAGCACATGCCGCTGCACCTGGATATTTATCCTTTTTTTTTAAACAATAAATACATATTACTTATAATCAGAACAGAACAAGCTATTTTCAAGATCACATGTGAAACGAACTACAGTTCCTAGTATATGAAGCAAAATAAACTGAGAAATATAGTCGAGTGCCATGATTCATGCCTGTAATCCCATCATTTTGGGAGCCCGAGGAGGGCAGATCACTTCAGGTCAGAAGTTCAAGACCAGCCCAGCCTACATGGTGAAGCACTGTCTTTACTAATAATATAAAAAATTAGCTGGGTGTGGTGGTGGGCATCTGTCATCCTAGCTACTGGGGAGGCTGAGGCACGAGAATTGCTTGAACCTGGGAGGTGGAGGTTGCAGTGAGACAAGATCATGCCACTGCACTCCAGCCTGGGCAACAGAGTGAGACTCTGTCAAAAAAAGACAGAAAGAGAGAAAGAGAGAGAAAGAAAGAAAGAGAGAGAGAGAGAAATAAAGAAAAAGAAGGAAGGAAGGAAGGAAGGAAGGAAGGAAGGAAGGAAGGAAGGAAGGAAGGAAGGAAGGAAGGAAGGAAAGAAGGAAGGAAGGAAGGAAGGAAGGAAGGAAGGAAGGAAGGAAAGAAAGAAAGAAAGAAAGAAAGAAAGAAAGAAAGAAAGAAAGAAAGAAAGAAAGAAAGAAAGAGAAAGAAAGAAAGAAAAAGAAAGAAAGAGAAAGAAAAAGAAAGAAAGAGAAAGAAAGAAAGAAAGAGAGAAAGAAAGAAAGAAAGAAAGAAAGAAAGAAAGAAAGAAAGAAAGAAAGAAAGAAAGAAAGAGAAAGAAAGAAAGAAAGAAAGAAAAAATGTTAGGCTGGGCTCCGTGGCTCACGCCTGCAATCCCAGCACTTTGGGAGGCTGAGGTAGCCAGATGGCTTGAGCCAAGGAGTTTGAGACCTACCTGGCCAACATGGCAAGACTCCATCTCTACAAAAAATGCAAAAATAATAACCAGGCATGGTGGCACATGCTGTTAGTCCCAACAACTCTGGAGGCCGAGGTAGGAAGATGGCTTGAGCCTGGGAGGCAGAGGTTGCAGTGAGCCAAGATCATGCTACTTCACTCCAGGATTCCAACATGGGCAACAAAAGTGAGACCCTGTCTCAAAGAAAATAAGAAAAAGAAAAAATATATATATAATTGTACAGAGTTACTTTTATTTATAGCTTTAATACTTTATAGTAAAAATTGCCACTGGAAGAGGAATAAAGACTTTATTTCTTTTGGTTTGTTTTTTTTTTTTAGATGGAGTCTCTCTCTTGTTGACCAGGCTGTAGTGCAATGGGGTGATGTCGGCTCATCGCAACCTCCGCCTCCTGGGTTCAAGAGATTCTCCTTCCTCAGCCTCCTGAGTAGCTGGGATTACAGGCATGCACCACCACGTCCAGCTAATTTTGTATTTGTAGTAGAGATGGGGTTTCTCCATGTTGGTCAGGTTGGTCTCGAACTCCTGACCTCAGGTGATCCTCCTGCCTTGGCCTCCCAAAGTGCTGGGATTACAGGCATGAGCCACCATGCCTGGCCAAGGAAGACATTATTTCTTAGAATACTTCATACAAGGCTCTCATGAAAATATTACAGTAAGCCTTACAAAATTTTCACTGCCCTCCTAACTGTGTAGATGGCCCTAGAAGAAACATAACTCTGCCAGGAAGACATCAATAATATATTATATCTTGTATTGGGATTTACAGGATAAAATAGATGAAAGCTAACTGGAAACAATTTACATGGCAAATAAGCTTTTAAGCTTTTAGAGAATTTAATTGTGAAGTTGTTTTATTAGGTTAGAAAAAATATGTCCATAAAACTGTTTGAGAAACACAAATTAATTCATCTCACGAAGGCTAAAGAATGGCTAATTAATCATACCAATAACTTGCTGTGTTGGTTGGGCAAGTTATTGCGTTCTCTGGGTCTTGGTATCTCCATTAGACAATTAGAAGTGTGCAATTAGTTATTCCCCGAACTCTTTTTGGGAAGTAATATTATATGATTCAATGCTATAAAAATAACATTGGAAAGTAATATCGTATGATTCAATGTTATAAAAGAATTCTTTTACAGATCTTACTAATTAGCAGCTTCATCTCCACACAATAAGAAGAAATGACTACAACCTCTTACAGTATTCTAGCCTGATGATTTAAATCAGTTTACAACAAGCCAATTTAACCAGTGGTTTTTTAAATGCTTTATTGCCTTTCGCGATGGTCTGACCGTAAACAAGCATCCATTTTGAACCTTGTTCTGTTTCATGATTGCATTACATCATGCCATCTTAGCCTTTCTTCTCACAGCAGAAGTTAGGCAAACCCTAAGCTATCATATCACTTCCAGCTACATACATTACCATTTATGACTTATTTCTTTAGAGTCCAGAGGTGCCTATTAGGAGTGAACCCAACCCTAGAAACAGATGAGCAACTGGAATGCTCCATCATGCCTGCCAGCCCAGGTCAAGAGCCACCAATCTGCTTGGAGTCTATATGGCACATCAGAAAGAGGAAATGAATCGTTGACTTGATGCAAACGATGTTTCAACTGCTGTAGAAATAGGTAGGGTGACGTAGTAGCTAACCAGGGAATGATGCTAATAAGCCCAAAGCTTTGGATCCATTACCCAATTGACTTGTTTTGCCTCTGTCACGCGGATCTTTCCAAGCTGGCCACATGTAAGGGAGCTTAAGTGAGTGATGGCAGATGAATAAGAATAAAATGTGGTTTCTACTGGTACAAAAATCAGTATAGTGTCTCTAGAAAAAGTCTGAAATTGTTATGAAAGCCAGTGAATAGGATACACCCTGCATGATGATTGAGTGTAAGCGTCTTCTGAGAGGCTCCTGCCCTTTTGGAGGAACACTGATTCCCCTTGGTAGAGACAAATGAAGATTGTCAACCCCTTTTAAACATCTGTGTCATACAGAGTAAGCCTTCCAGGAAAGAACCTGCTCCCAGAGATGAGTCAAGTGCAGGTGATAATTTTTACCTAAGCTGAGGGATGAATAGGACCACTGAGGGATGAACAGGACCGCTGAAGGAAAAAAAGTTAAGGCTTGGTGCAGTGGCTCACATCTATAACCCCAGTATTTTAGGAGGGCCAAAGCAGGATCACTTGAGCCCAGGAGTTTGAGATCAGCCTGGGCAACATAAGAAGACTCCATCTCTACAAAAAAAGTTAAAATAGGCTGGGTACGGTGGCTCACACCTACATCCTACTACTTTGGGAGGCTGAGGTGGGAGAATCACCTGAAGCCAGGAATTTGAGACCAGTCTAGCCAACATGGTGAAGCTGCATCTCTACTAAAAGTACAAAAATTAACCAGGCATGATGGCACACACCTGTAATCCCAGCTACTTGGGAGACTGAGGCAGAAGAATCACTTGAACCCGGGAATCAAGGGTTGCAGTGAGCCAAGATCATGTCACTGCACTCCAGCCTGAGTAACAGAGTGAGACTCCATCTCAAAAATAAATAAATAAAAATAAAAATTTAGCTGGGCATGGTGACACACATGTGTAGTCCCAACTATTCAAAAAGCTGAGGTAGGAGGAATTCTTGAGCCCAGAATTTCGAGGCTGCAGTGAGTTAGGATTAGAATACTCCAACCTGGGTGGCAGAGGGAGACCTCATCTCTGATAAAGAAATGAATAAATAAATAAATATTAAGGAAAGCTGTGACTCTAGGAAATCGGGTATCTTACCATGAAAGTCACTAGAGACTTTTCCACCCTAAAACTATGTGTTACTCAGGAATAGAGGTTCAGAATCACTTTTTTTTTTTTTTTTTTTTTTTGGACGGAGTCTTGTTCTGTCGCCCAGGCTAGAGTGCAGTGGTGTGATCTTGGTTCACTACAACTTCTGCCTCCCGGGTTCCAGCCATTCTCCTGCCTCAGCCTCCTGAGTAGCTGGGACTACAGGTGCACGCCACCACACCCGGCTAATTTTTGTATTTTCAATAGAGAGGTGGTTTCACCGTGTTGACCAGGCTGTTCTCAAACTCTTGGCCTCAGGTAATCCTCCCACTTTGGCCTCCCAAAGTGCTGGGATTACGGCGTGAGCCACCACACCCAGCCCAGAATCACTTTTAAAAAGATGATTTCAGTAATGAAAGCAGGTAACTCACAACACCGTGGAGCCTGAGTAGCACATGAAGCACCTTTGTATAGTTATCCTTTGTTCGTTTCTCTTACTCTGAATTTATTTTATTTTAATATCACTTCTGCTTTCTTTGGGGATTTAACCTTATTTTTTCCTCGCCTTCCTCCTCCCTCTTTTCTCTCTATCTTCTCTCCCATCACACCTGCTTTTCTTATTCCTTTTCAATAGGCCATTAGTTTTTACATATAAAATATAGTATATAAGATTTTTCCCCTCTTTCTGCTTCCATTTTTTTCTCCTTCCTTGCTTTCTGTGCCAAATATTAGTGTACATGAGTAGAATTTTACTTAAGCTCTAGAAAAATGTTGACCGTTTTACTTACTGATAAAAATGTATGTATTTACTTTCAAACTGTACCTCTAATAGAAAAGACATTAGCAAGTTCTTCCACAGACTTTTGGGAGTTTAGAAGTAGGTAGCATGAACGCATAATGGCTAAAATGCCCTTACAAATGAGAAAGCTTCTGTTTCCGCATGAAGGCAGCTAAGAAAATCATTCAGACACAAGGTTCTTCATCCCTCCAACTCCTAAGAAGTCCAATCTCCACAATAAATAATAGAAGTAAGAGACTAGGGCCAAGTGCAGTGGCTCATGCCTGTAATTCCAGCACTTTGGGAGGCCAAGATAAGAGGATCACTTGAGGTCAGGAGTTCAAGACCAGCCTGGCCAACATAGTGAAACCCCATCTCTACTAAAAATACAAAAATTGGTCGGGCGTGGTGGTGCATGCCTGTAGTTCCAGCTACTCAGGGGGCTGAGGCAGGAGAGTCACTTGAACCCAGGAGGCAGAGGTTGTAATGAGCCGAGATTACACCACTGTACTCTAGCCTGGGTGACAGAGCGAGAGCGAGACCCTGTCAAAAAAAAAAAAAAAAGAAGAAGAAGAAGAAGTAAGAGACTAAGTACAGGAATGCAGGGAATTATTTTAAGAAACTGGGAAGCTAAAACTAATGAGAACTTTCAGTGAAGGAGGGGAAGAAAGGAGGAAGAGACTGAATGATGTGATGTTTCCTATAATTTATAGCAATAAAGCACATTAGAAGGACAGGAATCTCTTATTTCAGGAATTTTAACTATACCAAAATATATAAATAAGAAATGACCACTGAAAGTTACCGCGCCAAATTACTCTATAGAATGTGAAAGACGCATCTTAGAGAAACACATGAACACACAGAAGCATTTGTTGAACATCTGCCATGTGGTCAGGTTGCCTGGAGGAAATAACACAGGCCGGAAACCAGAAAGACTAAGTTCTAAGGTCCTCTGGGTCACACACTGGCCGTGTGGCCCTGATCAAACAAAAGTTTAGACTCAGTTTCTCATTTAAAACGTGGGAATAAGCATGTATCCAAGTATGATTGAGAGGATTGGTGAGGTGATCTAAGTGAAAGTAGCCCGTACGATGTAAAGTATGACTCAAGTGCAAACTGTTATTGATGACACCGTTTCTACTGCATTAAGCAATGTGGTCAAGACACAGACATAAAAGAAGTAGACTTGTGATTGAGCAGCTTATGATTTAGTTGGAAAGACAAAACAAAAATTCATAAGAAAGTCATTACAACGGCAAGCATTTATATAGCAACTTACTGGCAGGCACTTTTATATGTGTTTTATGTATATCAATTTGTTTCATCATTACAATGATAATATAAGTATCATCATATATAGTCTCTATTGTATATATCATAATGACTATTATAATTCCCATTTAACAAGTGAGGAATCTGCAACAAAGTAAAATGAAGTAACTTGCCCAGAGTCACAGGATGTAAGTGACAGAAATGAGATTTGAACTCAGTAGTAGAGAGAGAGAGAAAGAGAAAGAGGAGGAGGAGGAGAACGAGGAAGGGGAGGAGAAGAATAAGGAGAAGAAAAATAAATAGAAAGAGGAAAATACAGTTCTAAATTCTGTGTTCCACATTTTATGTTATTAAAGGAGATATTATTCAGGTAACCAACAACCTAGCGGTGAACACTCACTCTGATGAATATTCTCAGAGAAACAAAGATATATTAAAAATTATTCTCTTCCTTTAAAGAAGTTGGTGAATTATGAAGATACTACAGAGAAAGTGTCAGAGTATGGGAATTTGACACAGGACATTTTACACAAAAGAAGAAATGAAGTTGTTCTCTTTTTTCCTTCTATTCTTTCAAGACTCGTCTGAATCATAAACAGCAATTAGGGTTTCTTTGACTAAGGAGAGAAAACACATTCTAGAAATGGAAGGGGGAGAACAATGTCATAAGTAAATAAATAAACACACAAAAACTTCCTAGATATGATAAGATCATCTCCTGGCACCTGTAGACATTTCTTGTATGTGATGCCAAAAAAAAAAAAAAAAAAACCCTGCTTCTACTTCATCATTCAAAAAAAAATTGCAATCCACCCACAATGTGCATGCCAGCATCCTACAAATATTTACCTGCCACGTGTGCCATTTGGCCTGGAGTTCTGGCAAGGACTACTCCAGCTCCCTCGTCACCCTCAATTCTTACAGTTTGATGATTGCTGACTTCTTAGTCTTAATTTTTGTTGTGACCTATTTATCATTTCCTGTACATCAGTAAGAGACTTGACGTTAAAGTAGAAAGTAGTCTGTCAGCATTAAGTCGCACTGAATAAACTTGAACCAAATCCAGTTCCCAGGAGTGACTAACAGCAGTCTAGCATGATCACACATGAGCCATCTGATCCCCATCACCAAGCCCATGAGTGTGATGCAAACAGAGAAACTCAAACGGGGATTCAAGAAGAGTTTTTTAAAACCAACATCCACCAGAGATAAGATCAGGATGCGGGGGGGAAAGTTAGCATGATTCCCAAATGAGGATTTGGAAAATTTGGAGTGTAGAAAGACATTGTTTGGGAAAGTGAATGCTAAACACGTATCAGCCTCAGACAGAAGACAAAGCCAAGAGTAGAGGGGAAAGGAACTGATTGTGTGTCTGTCTCTGGGGACACACAAGGCCTTCTTTGAGCCAGGCCTTCTTAGATCTGGGCCTTCAGACCCTGACCATTGTCAAGGTGACTAGCCTAGGGGACATTTAGCATACACATCTGCAGGCTTGGGGAAGCCCCTCAGAACATGAGAGGGAACTCACTTGGTGGAATTCTATCCACGCTTCTCCTGTGCAATTCCATCATTCCAAGAAGTCCTGGGAAAATACAAAAACTCTTCTGGTCTTATCTCTCACTTAACATAATAAACATATCTCAAAGTCTTTCCCTAATGGGTCTTCACTTGCCCCTGGAGGAGCTAAAACCATCACTGTTGTTAGGTGGTCATATTCTACATGTCATTCAATGTCTAATTCTCAAAGGCTATTTTTTCAAGGAATTTCCCATAATTCGATGAAACAGTTCTCTACTTTGAACTCCCATCGGGCTTTGTTTTTCATGCCACATAATCACCTGTGTTGTTCTGTCCTTGTCCGTTTAGCACCTTACGGAGGGTGCTCAGAAGTTCAAGGATGTGTGGAAGATGGATCAACCATGGGAAGTCACCGTTGATTACTCCTACCCTCATTTGCCCTATCTGTTTGTCACTAATTCTTTTTATTTCTTTTTTTTTTTATACTTTAAGTTCTAGGGTACATGTGTACAACGTGCAGGTTTGTTACATATATATACATGTGCCATGTTGGTGTGCTGCACCCATTAACTCATCATTTACACTAGGTATATCTCCTAATGCCATCCCTCCCTCTACCCCCTCCCCACAATAGGACCTGGTGTGTGATGCTCCCCTTCCTATGTCCAAGTGATCTCATTGTTCAATTCCCACCTATGAGTGAGAACATGCGGTATTTGGTTTTCTGCTCTTCTCGGGTAAGCTGGTCGGGCCGGAGCGGGGATGGAGGGGAAGAAGGGAGGCCGGGCCCAGATCGTCCAGAGCCTCGGTGGTGGCGGGGCGCGAGCTGGGAAGATGGTTTGTGCCCCCGGGCCCGGCGCGCGAGGTCCCGGGGCCTCTCCGCCAGCGGAGATAGTTTGCTGAAAATGATGGTTTCCAGCTGCATCCATGTCCCTACAAAGGACACAAACTCATCCTTTTTTATGGCTGCATAGTATTCCATGGTGTATATGTGCCACATTTTCTTAATCCAGTCTGTCACTGATGGACATTTGGGTTGATTCCAAGTCTCTGCTATTGTGAGTAGTGCCACAATAAACATACGTGTGCATGTGTCTTTATAGCGGCATGATTTATAATCCTTTGGGTATATCCCCAGTAATGGGATGGCTGGGTCAAATGGTATTTCTAGTTCTAGATCCTTGAGGAATCACCACACTGTTTTCCACAATGGTTGAACTAGTTTACAGTCCCACCAACAGTGTAAAAGTGTTCCTATTTCTCCACATCCTCTCCAGCACCTGTTGTTTCCTGATTTTTTAATGATTGCCATTCTAATTGGTGTGAGATGGTATCTCATTGTGGTTTTGATTTGCATTTCTCTGATGGTGAGTGATGATGAGCATTTTTTTCATGTGTCGGTTGGCTGTATGAATATCTTCTTTTGAGAAGTGTCTATTCATATCCTTTGCCCACTTTTTGATGGGGTTGTTTGTTTTTTTCTTGTAAATTTGATTGAGTTCTTTATAGATTCTGGATATTAGCCCTTTGTCAGATGAGTAGATTGCAAAAATTTTCTCCCATTCTGTAGGTTGCCTGTTCACTCTGATGGTAGTTTCTTTTGCTGTGCAGAAGCTCTTTAGTTTAATTAGATCCCATTTGTCAATTTTGGATTTTGTTGCCGTTGCTTTTGGTATTTTAGACATGAAGTCCTTGCCCATGCCTACGTCCTGAATGGTATTCCCTAGGTTTTCTTCTAATGTCACTAATTCTTTTTACACTTTGCCTCCAACTCATTTCCTTGTCTCCCACCTTGGCTGTCCTGGTGTCAGGTCTCAGAGCTCAAAGTCTGTATTAATATAGTAGTTTTCCGAAGCTGTGTCCTCGCCCCAGCCACAGAATCAAAGAATAGTAGGATGATAACATCCCAAATTTGTTCTCCATTGTTCTAATTGGTTGGTCCCCAGGAGAGAAAAAGAGGTTGACAGACCAGTCCAACTTCCCCAGGGGGCTGTTTTTGACACAGGCAAGATCCTTTTATAGGAACTAGACCCGAGGAGAAGAAGTAAATAGGGAAAAAGAGTAATGATGGGAAAATTACATAAACAGAGTGAGGTGATGAGATTTTTGGCTGGGGTGGGGGGGTGGGGAGTGGTGGGCAGTAACCATGAGTTTGAAATTTTAAAGAAAGGTAAAATGTCTACAGGGAATAGTTTGAAATTTTTTGCTAAATGATACTCTGTGGAAAAAACTTGTAGAGGATTTCTTACCTCTACCAGAAATCCTACAGTAAGTTGAAGTTTATTTTTGAGAACTTTGTGCTTAGACTACTGGATTGCTCGATGTCATGTTGAACAAGACTAAATTATACCAGGCTTGGTGGCTCACACTTGTAATCCCTCACCTTTGGAAGGCTGAGGTGGGAGGATTGCTTGAGGCCAGGAGTTCAAGACCAGCCTGGGCAACATAGTAAGACCCCCCAACTCTACAGAAAATGTATAAATAATTTTTTTTTTAAACTAGATCACAGAATATCTCAGCCTTATTCTGGCTACAATAGAACCTCAAGATCATAGAATCATAAAATATAAAAAGGAAGTTATCTCCTTAAATATATCAGAAAACTGCAGTCCACAAAACTTAAGTGACCTATGCAAAGGTATATCATTAATCACTGGCAGAGTCTAGCAACTCAGAAATTACCCTGCCCAAGCAATTATTCTTGCTGCTGTAATATCCAAAGAATCCCGTAAAATGCAGACCGTGCCTATTATTTCCATTCTTAACCCATTACCTATCAAAAGAAATTCTAACATCTTAAGCAGGAAGTCACATAGGAAGACACACAAAAATATTAAATGAGTAAAATTTACCCCAAAACGGACAGAGCTTAATAGCTTTTTGATATTTATAATTTGGCATTAATTTCTTCATAGATCTGTCACTTTCTCCCAAAATGTACCTTCTACTGAAATTAAATAAGCGTCGTTTGTCATAATAAAACCTATTTATTATTGAAAGTTCTCTCTATAACACATTATTTATGTTCTCATCATTATTTCTGTACTTATCATTCTTTGGATACCTATTTCTATACCTATTTTAGAGATAAGAGACTGGGAAAATTGAATAACCTGCCTGAGGTCACCCGACTTATAATGTCAGAGCTGAGATTTGAAACCAGATAAATCCAGACACACATTCCACACTGCTTCTGTTCCATCACCTGCTTCTTCTATACTGGCCATAAAAGGAGAAAGTTGACAGCTCCCCAGGAATCACTGGATTCCAAACCTGGGTAAGCACCCTTGCCCAGGTTCACGTGGCTAGACTCTAGTGGAATCAGAAATTCAACACTGAACTACCTTCTTCCAAAACCCAAGCTGCTTCTGCTGTGTTTTCCTTTGACTTCCAGTCTTGTGACCTTGCTTCTGTCTGTTGCACTATAACTTTTCCAAGACTTCCATGGCATTGCTAGAGGTAACTCTGTCTTCCATGAAGCATTTCCTTATACTCCTTGCTTCATAATTACTTATCACTTATAGCAGTTTGCTACAATGCTTCAAACTGAAGGATTGTTAACTTTAAATTGTTTGGATCCCTAGGCATTGCCATGGCTGGTCTCTAAGATGTTTACCCAGCCCCAGAGATTGTGTTTGGCTCTGTATGTATAGGTATATTTTTCTTGAGAAGTAGGCCATAGTTTTAATCCAAGTCCTCCAGGAGTCCACAACTCCAAAAAGTTGAAGAATGGCTACCTCAGAGCACTTCCGGAAATCCTTAGATTTGCTCTAAAAACAAACAAACAAAATACAAACAAACAGTGTTTCTTCTTTTCAATTTATTTCCCTGAGTCTACTATGCAAAGGAATTTCAACAGTCCAGGGTCTTTTTGGTAACAAAAGGGGCCTCCAAATTTCCCTCAGTGCTTTCCTATGGTCAGAATTCCAGGATCCTGGTTATTTGAGCACCACAGCTAATTTCCCAGCTGTGGCACTTCCCCACTTCTTTCCTTTATCCTTGTTCAGACAATCATGCTGCGCTTTTCCTACACTACTTGATTACTCCTCCTTTGAAAGTCTGACTGATAAACTGTTCCCAGGCCCTTTATCTCAAGCCTTTCATTCTCTGCCTGACTGAGCAGGTAGTTTCCTGATACTGGGCCCAGAGCCTATCAGTTCTCTTTTGAAAAAAAATTCCCAAAAGGAAAACCAAACCTATTGAGAAATATGAAAAATGTAGAACCATTTTATTCCTGTCATCTATGTTTATCAATTCAGGGCTTCAAGTTAGAAATGCAAAATGATTCGGGGAAATGGGAGTGAAATGTTTGAATCCACAGTCAGATTTCAGTGCTGTAAGTGAACTCATCCAGTTCAACAAACAAGTTGACCAAACACCCACGAATTTCATCAAAGGCTTAGTTTTAAGAGGGTTTTTTCCTCCAAATCATTCTCTATCACCAACTCCAAGACATACACACATTCTTTTCTTACTTGAGTCCATTATTTTTCTTTTTTTTTTTTTTAACGCTCCCCCTTCCCCAGGTCCCCACCCTCCGACAGGCCCCGGTGTGTGATGTTCCCCATCCTCTGTCCAAGTGTTCTCACTGTTCAATTCCCACTGATAAGTGAGAACATGTAGTGTTTGGTTTTCTGTCCTTGTGATAGTTTGCTGAGAATGATGCTTTCCAGCTTCATCCATGTCCCTGCAAAGGACATGAACTCATCCTTTTTATGGCTGCATAGTATTCCATGGTATATATGTGCCACGTTTTCTTAATCCAGTCTATCATTGATGGACATTTGGGTTGATTCCAAGTCTTTGCTTTTTTCTATATATTTTTTTCTAATTATATATACCAAAGCTTCTTAGCCACAAACACAGGAACATGTCAACTCACCTTGCATGGCAGCAATTTTCCCGATTTTGGGCCTAAACTGGATCATGCAAATCATATATACAGACTTAGCTGTGTAGCACCCAATCTAAAAATATGTATAGTTACACAAAAGAAAGAAGTAAATAAAAACCAAAGTCATGGTCACATCTAACCAGCACAAAACTAAAGATCTGCCAACTGGCTTCGTGCTGCAAGGTTTAGTAACTGACTAGATCCTGGGCTCAGCAGTAGGACCTAGCCCCTCACTAAAGTGTTAAATCTGCAAAGACAGCTCTAGGCAGCAGGCTGGCAGTAGCTTCTGCCCATGATGAGGGTCAGCAGCCCTGCAAAGGCAAGGCAGAGACCCTTTGTTCAGCAACTTCCTACCCTCATTTTCTTTCCAATAGGAAACAAAGGTCCCATCAACTCTGCCAAACCTCTCCGCTTCCCAACTTCAGCTTTACCAGAAGCGATAAAAAGGAGAAATTGCTTTTACTCCTTGGACACAATCGTGGAGTTCATGTTCGGGAAAAAGTGGACATAGTGAGACCACACTTCTCCCTAGGTATCGAGGGTTATCTCTCACTGGTGTTATATGGATCTGGGAAAGTGAAATAGGGGACATAAGATGAGATAACGGCAAAGGTCTCGATGCTGGGATTAAAGTTGAGTGGACAGGCCGGGTGCAGTGGCTCACGTCTGTAATCCCAGCACTTTGGGAGGCTGAGATGGGTGGCTCGCTTGAAGTCAAAAGTTCAAGACTAGCCTGGCCAACAGAGTGAAACCCCATCTCTACTAAAAATACAAAAATTAGCCGGATGTGGCAGCGGGCACCTGTAATCCCAGCTACTGGGGAAGCTGAGGTAGGAAAATCGCTTGAACATCGGAGGTTGCCGTGAGCTGAGATCATACCACTGCACTCCAGCCTGGGCAACAGGGAGAGACTCTGTCTCAAAAAAAAAAGAAAAAAAAAAAATTTGAGTGGACAAGGAGGATATTCTAGTAAGACGGGCAGGGATCTTCAAGAAAGCGCTTGGTTATTCTGAGTGGGTGGGAGGAGAATTGCTACATGGTTTGAGAAGCAGAACTGTACTTGATATCCACTTAGTTTTTCTTTCCTTTCGGTGAGAGAATTTCTTCAAAAGTGCAATGAAGTTTCACTTCTCAGCTAGCACAGTGACCACCTCTTCCACGCTGTTTGAAGTTCTGGCTGTCTTGTGGGGTCCATTGTTACCACAGTAGAGCCCAACCAAAGTGGACATTGCTCCCAACTCCTGGTATGACCAGCAACCCCACATAAATGGTTTTTCCCATTTCTTCACTTTGAAACCTCAGTCAATAGCTCAAGATCCTTACTCTCTAGAAGGAAGAAGAAAGGGAACTTCCTTTTTTAAACAACATTTACATAACACAAACATGCCTTTTATTCCAGACCTTTTTATAAGTGATTTTCAAATATTAACTCATAACGTAAAAAAATCCCATGCTAGGGACTTTTGAATCTATTATTTACTCCTGTGTCTCTCAGAATGATATTTGGAAACTACTCATACCAGAATCACATGAGTCTTATGAACAGTGAAGGTGTCTAAACCTTCTAAATCAATCCATGTAACAACTAGGAGAGGTAAATGTATTCACACCCACTTTTCTTTACAGATGAAGAAACTGAAACTCAGAAAAATTTACGTCCCACCATAGGCCACATAGCTAGTAAGTCCCAGAGCCCAGATGGAAACGTGGGTCTGCCTGGCACTAGAGTTCATGCTCCGTCAGCAGCAACATGGTACAGAATGAAATAATGTAGGAGAGGCTGGGCACGGTGGCTCACGCCTGTAATCCTGCACTTTGGGAGGCCGAGGCAGGTAGATCACGTGAGGTCTGGAGTTCGAGACCAGCCTGACCAACATGGTGAAACCCCCTCTCTACTAAAAATACAAAAATTAGCCAGGCATGGTGGCACGTGCCTATAATCCCAGCTACTCAGGAGGTTGAGGCAGGAGAATCACTTGAACCCAGGAGGTGGAGGTTGTGGTGAGCCGAGACTGCACCATTGCACTCCAGCCTGGGCAACAAGAGCAAAGCTCTGTCTCAAAAACTAAAATAAAATAAAGAAACAATGCGGGAGGATGAACACATTGATGCTGCCTGCTACAACTTCAGCAGCCGAGCCTTGGACATCTACCTTGTGCAATACACTCCTGAGTGGCACTGCTGTGTCTCACACACAGCACCTTGACCTCAGTAGACGACCATGGGACAAGGAAGACTGGGGACTGAGTAAGACCTAAGGTGAGAGAGGAATGGAGTGGACAACAGCTACAGAAGGTGGGAGCTGTACGAGTTCAGCTGTGGATCATCCAGGCAGAAGAACAGGATGTCAGGATGCTCAAGATTTAAGAAACTGGAGTGTCCCCAGAGATGACAAGCAATCTATGAAGAGACCTGTTCAACAAAGTGGGTAGGGATGCAGCGAACAGCAGAGAAATGAACAGAAAATAGCAGACCCCATCACTGTGCCCAGTTTTCAGGACAGACTGCGGTCCCTGGGGTGAGAGCAAAGTGGTTTGAGAATAAGGCAAGGCCGTCTCCGGAACTGAGACCTGGCCTTGGCCCCAGCAACAGGGCAGAAGCCCAGAAATCACAGCTGGATGCATGGTCAGGTTGGACCAGTGGCGAGGGGGCAAAGTCCTAACATATTGTCTGGAAGGAGGCATTTTCCACTCTTCCGTGGACCACCATGGTCACTAGAGAGGGTAAAGGGAATCTTGGGTGGCCCTAGGCTTAGCAAAGCTCACCAAATGCTTTGATATTTTTGCTGAAGCATTTGTATACTCAGATTAATTTCGATATCTCCGAAAAGGGGCCATAAGTCATTTCCCAAACATATTTGATCACAGTGTTATTGGCGGAGAATACTCATGTGTCTGCAGCAACCTCAATTCTCGCCTCCTCAGAAGGAAGAGTTCTACGAAGGGCCATAAGACTGAAGGAGAGATTGAGGCAAGTTTTACAGCAGGACTGGAAGTTGATTTAAAAGCTTTAGAGCAGGAATAAAAGGAAGTAAACTACACTTGGAAGAGGGTCAAGCAGTCAACCTGAAAGACAAGTGCATTCTTTGACCTTTGACTTGGGATTTTATACGTTGGCATGCTTCTGGGGTCTTGGCATCTGTCCCTTTTCCCCGGATTCTTCCCTTGGGGTGGGCCGTCCGCATGCACAGAGGCCGTCCAGCACTTGGGAGGGGCCCCACGTGCAGTGTGTTTACTGAAGTTGTATGCATACTCGCTTGAGCTATTCTTCCCTTTCCAGGCGAGTGTTTCTATAAGGTCATACACCAATTAAACTCTGCCATTTCACCGCTTAGCGTGCATGCTTGAGCCTACTCACCCAACTCCTGAGATCTTATCGGCAAGCTGCTGATCACCAGTTTCAGGTTTTTTTCTATCTACTGGGAGACTGCCTTTCCCTGGCACTGGCTGTGACCAATTATTATTTTAGAAAGGCAGTTTAACAACCACCTGACCGTCACTAGATGGTTGATGGTTGCCTGATATTCCGGGTGGGAAGTCAGGGGGCCTCTCCTGCCCTGTTCACGTCTGACTAGCTACCTACCGTAACAACAGCATTCCTTTTCTGTTCTTTAACAGGTCATCTGTGGTTATCTTCCAGAATATCAAAATAATATTTAAAAAACAATGAGGTTGGAAGCTTTGGGTGTGTTAATAAAATAAATAAATAGATAATAAGGTAGTGTTTTTTTTTTAAGTTCACTCTTCACACTCAACGTTGAAAATACGTCCTTAAAATGGTGCAATGCCGGGCCAGCAGGTGGCGGTCCAGGAGTCCTAGCCACACAGAGGGGAGTACAGGGCTGGACACCAGGCAAGGCCAGACAGACACAAGGAAAATAATACATAGAAATGTGGTTCCTGGGCCAGGTGCAGTGGCTCATGCCTGTAATCCTAGCACTTTGGGAGGCCAACGCAAGCAGATCAATTGGGGTCAGGAGTTCGAGACCAGCCTGGCCAACATGGTGAAACCCCGTCTCTATTAAAAATACAAAAAAACAAAAATGAGTCAGGTATGATGGTGGGTGCCTGTAATTCTAGCTTCTTGGGAGGCTGAGGCTGGAGAATTCCTTGAACCTGGAAGGTGGAGGCTGCAGTGAGATGAGATCATGCCATTGTGCTCCAACCTGGGTGACAGAGCAAGACTTCATCTCGAAAAATAAAATAATTTTTTAAAAAAATGCGGTTCCTGCTGTCCGATGTTTAGATGTTTACACTCTATAGCAATTGAGTCTTGTCAAAAAGGCAGCTGTAACTTCTCTTTCACTTTATCCAGGCTATTGCCATCATGTATATGACAGCTCTGCTGGTTTTCTCCCCTCCTTTTCATAGAGTCAGTCATTAATAATAAAATGTGGTATGTCCAGACGGTAGAATATTGATCAGCAAAGAAAACCCGCAAAGCACTGATACATGCTACACACAGATGAACCTCAAAAACTTCATGCTGAGTGAAAGAAGTCAGGCACAAAAGGCCACATACTGCATGATTCCCCTTTATATAAAATGTTCAGAATAGGCAAATTCATAGAAATAGAAGTGACATGGATGGATGCAGGAGCTGGAGGTGGGAAAGGAATGGGGAATGACTGTGAATGCACGTGTTTTCCTCTGGGCGTGTGAAAATGCTCTAAAATTAGATTGTGGTGACAGCTGCGCAACCCTGTGAATATAATAAAAAACATTCAATTGTATACCTTCCGTGGTATGTGAACTTATCTTGATAAAGCTATTTTTAAAAAGGTTACTGAAGGCTGGGCACAGTGGCTCACTCCTGTAATCCCAGCACTTTGGGAGGCCAAGGCAGGTGGATCACCTCAGGTCAGGAGTTCGAGACCGGACTGGCCAACATGGCGAAACCCCATCTCCACTAAAAGTACAAAACTTAGCTGGACGTGGTGGCGGGTGCCTGTAACCCCAACTACTCAGGAGGCTGAGGTGGGAGAATGGCTTGAACCTGGGAGGCAGAGGTTGCAGTGAGGCAAGATCACGCCATTGCACTCCAGCCTGCATGACAGAGACTCTGTCCCAAAACAAATTAAATTAAATTAAATTAAAAAGGTTACTGGGTAGTTCTCCCACACCCAGCTCGCTGAGAGAGAGGTGCCTCAGGCCTCCATCCCTGGGGCAAGGAGAGCCCTTCCTTTCTTTTCTTTTCTTTCTTTTTTTTTTTTTTAGACAGAGTCTCGCTCTGTCAACCACGCTGAAGTGCAATGGCACGATCTCAGCTCACTGCAACCTCTGCCAGGTTCAAGGGATTCTTGTTCCTCAGCCTCCCAAGTGCCTGGGATTACAGGCTTGCACAACCATGCCTGGCTAATTTTTTGTATTTTTAGTAGAGACAGGGTTTTGCCATGTTGGCCGGGCTGGTCTCGAACTCCTGAGCTCAGGTGATCCAGCCACTTTGGCCTTCCGAATTGCTGGGATTACACTCATGAGCCACTGCATCCAGCCTAGAGCCCTTCTTTTCCTTCCTGTAATCCATCATCTCTTTCTCTCCTGGTGGCAAAACTCCCTTGTGGAAAGCACACCTTTTTCTGCCACCTTCTTCTCTCTTGACACGTGTACAGCCCCTCGGTTACTTCTAAGAAGAAAATGGCTTTCTCAAAATGGGATTCTCAGACCTCCCTGAGTCTTTTAGCCCAGGTTTTGAAGAAATCGACACCCCTTTTGTGCCAAATCGCCAAAACCCTGAATGGGGAAAGACAGCCCCCTTTTGGCTCTTTGCTTGTTAACACTTAACTTTGCTCAAATAAAGTGATTTGCACTGGGTGTGGTGGCTCACACCTGTAATCCCGACACTTTGGGAGGCTAAGGCAGGAGGATTGCTTGAGGTCAGGAGTTTGAGGCCAGCCTGGGCAACATAGGGAGATCCCATCTCCTAAGAAGAAAGAGAGAGATTCCGTTCCAAGGCATCTGTGAGCCTGTGGAATAGACACCATGAGCAAAGCTCACCCTCTCAAGTTGAAAAAACTTATGGACAAGAAGTTATCATTGAAGTTAAATAGTGGCAGACATGTTCAAGGAATCTTGCAGAGATTTGAGCCCTTTATGAATCTTGTGATAGATGGCTGCATGGAGATGGCAACTAGTGGGCAACAGAACAATATTGGAAAGGTGGTAATATGAGGAAATAGTATCATCATGTTAGAAGCCTTGGCTGGGCGTGGTGGCTTACGCCTGTAATCCCAGCACTTTGGGAGGCCGAGGCAGGTGGATAACTGGTGGTCAAGAGTTCTAGACCAGTCTGGCCAACATGGTGAAACCTCATCTCTACTAATAACACAAAAATTAGGTGGGTATGGTGGTGGGTACCTGTAATCCCAGCTACTCGGGAGGCTGAGGCAGGAGAATTGCTTGAACCCAGGAGGCAGAGGTTGCAGTGAGCCAAGATCATGCCACTGAACTCCAGTCTGGGCGACAGAGTGAAACTCTGTTTCAAAAGTAAATAAATGAGTGTTAGAAGCCTTGGGATCAGTATAAATAATGGCAGTTCAGCAGAGAAGCCTATGTCCTCTCTCCAAAGGGCACATTTTACTATGAAGTAAGAATTAGGTCATGCACATTTTCATATTAGACTTTTTGTTAAATAAACTTGTGTAATAGAAAGAAAGAAAAAGAGAGAGAGGGAGTGGAGGGAGGGAAAGAAGGAAGGGAGGGAGGAAGGGAGGAAGGAAAGGAGGGAGGATGGAAGGGAGGAAGGAAAGGAGGGAGGGAGGGAGGGAGGGAGGGAGGGAGGGAGGGAGGGAGGAAGGAGAGTAGGAGGCAGGGAGGGAAGGAAGGAAGGAAAGAATGGAGGGAGGGAGGGAGGGAAGGAGGGAAGGAAGGAAGGAAAGAAGGAAACAGGGGAAGAAGGAAGGAACAAAACAAAGTGGAATGATTCCCCTTTACATAAAATGTCCAGAATGCACAAGATTATTTATTTATTTATTTAGAGATGGAGTCTCACTCTGTCGCCTAGGCTGGAGTGCAACTGGATTATCTTGGCTCATGCAACCTCTGCCTCGCAAGTTCAAGCAATTCTCTGCCTCAGCCTCCCAAGTAGCTGGGATTATGGGTGCATGCCACCACACCCGGCTGATTTTTGTATATATATTTTTTAGTAGAGATGGGGTTTCACCATGTTGTCTGGGCTGGTCTCAAACTTCTGACCTCAGGTGATCCACACACCTCGGCCTCCCAAAATGCTGGGATTACAGGCCTGAACCACTGCACACAGCCACAGGCCTATTTATTGAGGAGGTTGGGAGACAAGAACAGGCAAGCCTACTTTATATACAGGGGAATCTTGCAGTATGTGGCCTTTTGTGCCTGACATCTTTCACTTAGCATGAAATTTTTGAGTTTCATCTGTGTTGTAGCGCGTATCGGTGCTTTGTGGGGATTTTTTGCCGATCAATATTCTACTGTGTGGATATACCACATTTTGGGACACATCTTCCATAGAAGCCAGCTGTCTTCTCTGAGGGACATCCTGCCATGTTTATGTTGGCCAAAGAGGTAGCATC